>NC_091983.1:82037517-82368466 GCF_044704955.1 Pristiophorus japonicus
TGTGACTGATCTCCCCCCCACATACAGTGACTGATTCCCCCCCCACACACAGTGACTGAGTCCCCCCCCACGCACACAGTGACTGATCCCCCACACTCACACACAGTGACTGATCCCCCCCACACACAGTGACTGATCCCCCCACACACAGTGACTGATCCCTCCCCACACACACAGTGACTGATCCCCCCCACACACCAGTGACTGATCCCCCCACACCACAGTGACTGATCCCCCCCACACACAGTGACTGATCCCCCCCACACACACAGTGACTGATCCCCCCCCCACACCACACACAGTGACTGATGCCCCCCCCACACATAGTGACTGATCCCCCGCACACACACGTGACTGAGCCCAAACCCCACACACAGTGACTGATCCCCCCCACACACACTGTGACTGATCCCCCCCACACACACCGTGAGTGATCCCCCCCACACACATTGACTGATGCCCCCCCCACACACAATGACTGCTGCCCCCCCCCACACACACAGTGACTGATTCCTCCCCCACACACATAGTGACTGATCCCCCCCGACACAGTGACTGATCCCTCCCCTCCCACACACAGTAACTGATCCCCCCCCCACACACAGTGTCTGATCCCCCCCACACACAGTGACTGATCCCCCCAACACAGAGTGACTGAGCCCCCCCACACACACAGTGACTGATCCCCCCCCCACCACACAGTGACTGATCCCCCCCTCCACACACAGTGACTGATCCCCCCCGACACACAGGCTGATCCCGCCCCCACACACACAGTGACTGATCCCCCCCCCCACACACAGTGACTGATCCCTCCCCACTCATTGTGACTGATCCCCCCCACACACAGTGACTGATCCCCCCCACACACACACACAGTGACTGATCTCGCCCCCCACACACAGTGACTGATCTCCCCCCATAAACACAGTGACTGATCCCCCCACACACACAGTGACTGATCCCCCCCACACACACAGTGACTGATCTCCC
The DNA here is from genome assembly GCF_044704955.1 of Pristiophorus japonicus. Taxonomy (NCBI): domain Eukaryota; kingdom Metazoa; phylum Chordata; class Chondrichthyes; family Pristiophoridae; genus Pristiophorus; species Pristiophorus japonicus. The sequence goes on from NC_091983.1 coordinate 82,038,511, forward strand.
CCCATACACACAGTGACTGATCCCCCCACACATACAGTGACTGATCCCCCCCACACACAGTGACTGATCCTCCCCCTCACACACAGTGACTGATCCCCCTCCCCACACACACAGTGACAGATCCCCCCCCGACACAGTGACTGATCCCCCCACACACACAGTGACTGATCCTCCCCCCACACACACAGTGACTGATCCCACACACACACAGTGACAGATCCCCCCCCACACACACAGTGACTGATCCCCCCCCCACACACACAGTGACTGAACCCCCCCCCCCACACACAGTGACTGGTTTCCCCCCCACACACAGTGACTGATCCCCCCCGCCAACACACAAAGTGACTGATCCCCCCCACACACAGTGACTGATCCCCCACACACACAGTGACTGATCCCCCCCACCACACACAGCGACTGATGCCCCCCCCCCACACACGTGACTGCTCACCCCCACACACCAGTGACTGAGCCCAAACCCCCACACAGTGACTGATCCCCCCCCACACTGTGACTGATCCCCCCCACACACAGTGACTGATCCCCCCACACACATTGACTGATCCCCCCCGACACACAATGACTGCTCCCCCCCCCACACACACAGTGACTGATTCCCCCCCCCCACACACACAGTGACTGATCCCCACCCCCCACACAGTGACTGATCCCCCTCCCCACACACAGTGACTGATCCACCCCCCACACACAGTGTCTGATCCAACCCAAACACACAGTGACTGATCCCCTCCCCACAACAGTGACTGATCCCCCCCCCACACAGTGACTGATCCCCCCCACACACAGTGACTGATCCCCCCCACACACACAGTGACTGATCCCCCCCCCCACACACACAGTGACTGATCCTCCCCCCCACACACAGTGACTGATCCCCCCTACAACAGTGACTGATCCCCCCCACACACCTCAGTGACTGAACCCCCCCCACACACACAGAGACTGATCCACCCCCAACACACACAGTGACTGATTCCCCCCACACAAAGTGACTGATCCTCCCCCCCACACACAGTGACTGATCCCCCACTACAACAGTGACTGATCACCCCCCACACACAGTGACTGATCCCCCCCCACACACAGTGACTGATCCCCCCCCACACGGTGACTGATCTCCCCCCACATACAGTGACTGATTCCCCCCACACACAGTGACTGATTCCCCCCACACACAGTGACTGATCCCTCCCCAAACACACAGTGACTGATCCCCCCACACACAGTGACTGATCCCCCCCCACACACACACAGTGACTGATCCCCCCCAACACACACTGTGACTGATCCCACCCCACACAAGTGACTGAGCCCCCCCACACACACAGTGACTGATCTCCCCCCCACACAGTGACTGATCCCCCCCCCACACACACAGTGACTGATCCCCCCCCACACACCGATCCTGACTGACCCCTGCCCACCAGCACCGTGACTGATCCCCCCCACACACACAGTGACTGATCCCCCCACCCACACACACAATGACTGATCCCCCCCACACACACAGTGACTGATCCCCACCACACAGTGACTGATCCCCCCCACACACACAGTGACTAATCCCCCCCCCACACACACAGTGACTGATCCCCCCCTCACACATAGTGACTGATCCCCCCCCACACACACAGTGACTGATCCCCCCACACACAGTGACTGATCCTCCCCCCCACACACAGTGACTGATCCCCCGCCCCACAACAGTGACTGACTCCCCACACACACAGTGACTGATCCCCCCCCCACACACAGTGACTGATCTCCCACACACACACAGTGATTGATCCCCCCCGCACACACAGTGACTGAACCCCACCCCACACACAGTGACTGGTTTCCCCCCCACACACACAGTGACTGATCCCCCCCCACACACACAGTGACTGATCCCCCCCCACACAGTGACTGATCCCCCCCACACACACAGTGACTGATACCCCCCTCACACATAGTGACTGATCCCCCCTACGACACACAATGACTGATCCTCCCCCCCCCACACAGTGACTGTTCCCCCCCACACACACAGTGACTGATCACCCCCCCACACACACAGTGACTGAACCCCCCCGCACACACAGTGACTGGTTTCCCCCACACACATACAGTGACTGATCCCCCCCCCCACACACACAGTGACTGATCCGCGCCCACACAGTGACTGATCCTACCCCACACAGTGACTAACCCCCCCTGACACATAGTGACTGATCCACCCCCCACACACAGTGACTGATCCCCCCCACACACAGTGACTGATCCTCCCCCCCACACAGTGACTGATCCCCTTCCCACAACAGTGACTGATCCCCCCCCCACACAGTGACTGATCCCCCCCACACACAGTGACTGATCCCCCCACACACACAGTGACTGATCCCCCCCCCCACACACACAGTGACTGATCCTCCCCCCCACACACAGTGACTGATCCGCCCCTACAACAGTGACTGATCCCCCCCCACACACAGTGACTGAACCCCCCCCCACACACACAGAGACTGATCCACCCCCAACACACACAGTGACTGATCCCCCCACACATAGTGACTGATCCACCCCCACACACAGTGACTGATCCCCCCCACACACAGTGACTGATCCTCCCCCCCACACACAATGACTGATCCCCCCCACACACACAGTGACTGATTCCCCCCCACACAGTGACTGATCCCCCCCACACACACAGTGACTAATCCCCCCCCCACACACACAGTGACTGATCCCCCCCACACACACAGTGACTAATCCCCCCCCACACACACAGTGACTGATCCCCCCCTCACACATAGTGACTGATCCCCCCCCACACACACAGTGACTGATCCCCCCACACACAGTGACTGATCCTCCCCCCCACACACAGTGACTGATCCCCGCCCCCACAACAGTGACTGACTCCCCACACACACAGTGACTGATCCCCCCCCCCACACACAGTGACTGATCCTCCCACACACACACAGTGATTGATCCCCCCCGCACACACAGTGACTGAACCCACCCCACACACAGTGACTGTTTCACCCCCACACACACAGTGACTGATCCCCCCCACTCACACAGTGACTGATCCCCCCCCACAACAGTGACTGATTCCCCCCCACACACAGTGACTGAAGCCCCCCGCACACACAGTGACTGATCTCCCCCCCATACACACAGTGACTGATCCCCCACTACAACAGTGACTGATCACCCCCCACACACAGTGACTGATCCCCCCCCACACACACAGTGACTGAACCCCCCCACGCACACAGTGACTGATCCCCCCACCACACACAGTGACTGATCTCTCCCCGCACACACAGTGACTGAACCCCACCCCACACACAGTGACTGGTTTCACCCCCACACACACAGTGACTGATCCCCCCCCCACTCACACAGTGACTGATCCCCCCCCACAACAGTGACTGATTCCCCCCCACACACGGTGACTGATCTCCCCCCCACATACAGTGACTGATTCCCCCCCACACACAGTGACTGATCCCCCCCCACGCACACAGTGACTGATCCCCCCACCACACACAGTGACTGATCCCCCCCACACACAGTGACTGATCCCCCCACACACAGTGACTGATCCCTCCCCACACACACAGTGACTGATCCCCACCCCACACACAGTGACTGATCCCCCCCACACACAGTGACTGATCCCCCCACACACAGTGACTGATCCCCCCCACACACACAGTGACTGATCCCCCCCCCACACCACACACAGTGACTGATGCCCCCCCCACACATAGTGACTGATCCCCCGCACACACAGTGACTGAGCCCAAACCCCACACACAGTGACTGATCCCCCCCCACACACACTGTGACTGATCCCCCCCACACACACCGTGAGTGATCCCCCCCACACACATTGACTGATGCCCCCCCACACACAATGACTGCTGCCCCCCCCCACACACACAGTGACTGATTCCTCCCCCACACACATAGTGACTGATCCCCCCCGACACAGTGACTGATCCCCCTCCCCACACACAGTAACTGATCCCCCCCCCCACACACAGTGTCTGATCCCCCCCACACACAGTGACTGATCCCCCCAACACAGAGTGACTGAGCCCCCCCACACACACAGTGACTGATCCCCCCCCCCACACACAGTGACTGATCCCCCCCCTCCACACACAGTGACTGATCCCCCCGACACACAATGACTGATCCCGCCCCCACACACACAGTGACTGATCCCCCCCCCACACACAGTGACTGATCCCCTCCCCACTCATTGTGACTGATCCCCCCCACACACACACAGTGACTGATCCCCCCCACACACACACACAGTGACTGATCTCGCCCCCCACACACAGTGACTGATCTCCCCCCCATAAACACAGTGACTGATCCCCCCCACACACACAGTGACTGATCCCCCCCCACACACACAGTGACTGATCTCCCCCCATACACACAGTGACTGATCCCCCCCACACATACAGTGACTGATCCCCCCCCACACACAGTGACTGATCCTCCCCCTCACACACAGTGACTGATCCCCCTCCCCACACACACAGTGACAGATCCCCCCCCGACACAGTGACTGATCCCCCCCACACACACAGTGACTGATCCTCCCCCCCACACACACAGTGACTGATCCCACACACACACAGTGACAGATCCCCCCCCACACACACAGTGACTGATCCCCCCCCACACACACAGTGACTGAACCCCCCCCCCCCACACACAGTGACTGGTTTCCCCCCCACACACACAGTGACTGATCCCCCCCGCCAACACACAAAGTGACTGATCCCCCCCACACACAGTGACTGATCCCCCCACACACACAGTGACTGATCCCCCCCCCACCACACACAGTGACTGATGCCCCCCCCCCACACACAGTGACTGATCACCCCCACACACAGTGACTGAGCCCAAACCCCACACACAGTGACTGATCCCCCCCCACACTGTGACTGATCCCCCCCACACACACAGTGACTGATCCCCCCCACACACATTGACTGATCCCCCCCCGACACACAATGACTGCTCCCCCCCCCCCACACACACAGTGACTGATTCCCCCCCCACACACACAGTGACTGATCCCCACCCCCCACACAGTGACTGATCCCCCTCCCCACACACAGTGACTGATCCACCCCCCACACACAGTGTCTGATCCTCCCCACACACAGTGACTGATCCCCTCCCCACAACAGTGACTGATCCCCCCCCCACACAGTGACTGATCCCCCCCACACACAGTGACTGATCCCCCCCACACACACAGTGACTGATCCCCCCCCCCCACACACACAGTGACTGATCCTCCCCCCCACACACAGTGACTGATCCCCCCTACAACAGTGACTGATCCCCCCCCACACACTCAGTGACTGAACCCCCCCCACACACACAGAGACTGATCCACCCCCAACACACACAGTGACTGATTCCCCCCACACAAAGTGACTGATCCTCCCCCCCACACACAGTGACTGATCCCCCACTACAACAGTGACTGATCACCCCCCACACACAGTGACTGATCCCCCCCCACACACACAGTGACTGATCCCCCCCCCCACACGGTGACTGATCTCCCCCCCACATACAGTGACTGATTCCCCCCCACACACAGTGACTGATTCCCCCCCACACACAGTGACTGATCCCTCCCCACACACACAGTGACTGATCCCCCCACACACAGTGACTGATCCCCCCCCACACACACACAGTGACTGATCCCCCCCAACACACACTGTGACTGATCCCCCCCACACACAGTGACTGATCCCCCCACACACAGTGACTGATCCCCCCCACACACACAGTGACTGAACCCCCCCCCCCACACACAGTGACTGATGCCCCCCCCCACACATAGTGACTGATCCCCCGCACACACAGTGACTGAGCCCAAACCCCACACACAGTGACTGATCCCCCCCCACACACAATGTGACTGATCCCCCCCACACACACCGTGAGTGATCCCCCCCACACACATTGACTGATGCCCCCCCACACACAATGACTGCTCCCCCCCCCACACACACAGTGACTGATTTCCCCCCCCACACACAGAGTGACTGATCCCCCCCGACACAGTGACTGATCCCCCTCCCCACACACAGTGACTGATCCCCCCCCCACACACAGTGTCTGATCCCCCCCACACACAGTGACTGATCTCCCCCCACACAGAGTGACTGAGCCCCCCCACACACACAGTGACTGATCCCCCCCCCACACACAGTGACTGATCCCCCCCCTCCACACACAGTGACTGATCCCCCCCCACACACAATGACTGCTTCCCCCCCCCCACACACACAGTGACTGATTCCCCCCCCACACACAGAGTGACTGATCCCCCCCGACACAGTGACTGATCCCCCTCCCCACACACAGTGACTGATCCCCCCCCCCACACACAGTGTCTGATCCCCCCCACACACAGTGACTGATCTCCCCCCACACAGAGTGACTGAGCCCCCCCACACACACAGTGACTGATTCCCCCTCACACACAGTGTCTGATCCCCCCCCCACACACAATGACTGATCCCCCCCCCCCACACACAGTGTCTGATCCCCCCCACACACAGTGACTGATGCCCCCCACACAGAGTGACTGAGCCCCCCCACACACACAGTGACTGATCCCCCCCCACACACAGTGACTGATCCCCCCCCTCCACACACAGTGACTGATCCCCCCGACACACAATGACTGATCCCGCCCCCACACACACAGTGACTGATCCCCCCCCCACACACAGTGACTGATCCCCTCCCCACTCATTGTGACTGATCCCCCCCACACACACACAGTGACTGATCCCCCCCACACACACACACAGTGACTGATCCCGCCCCCCACACACAGTGACTGATCTCCCCCCATAAACACAGTGACTGATCCCACCCCACACACACAGTGACTGATCCCCCCCCACACACACAGTGACTGATCTCCCCCCATACACACAGTGACTGATCCCCCCCACACATACAGTGACTGATCCCCCCCCACACACAGTGACTGATCCTCCCCCTCACACACAGTGACTGATCCCCCTCCCCACACACACAGTGACAGATCCCCCCCCGACACAGTGACTGATCCCCCCCACACACACAGTGACTGATCCCCCCCCACACACAGTGTCTGATCCCCCCCACACACAGTGACTGATCTCCCCCCACACAGAGTGACTGAGCCCCCCCACACACACAGTGACTGATTCCCCCTCACACACAGTGACTGATCCCCCCCCCCACACACAATGACTGATCCCGCCCCCACACACACAGTGACTGATCCCCCCCCCCACACACACAGTGACTGATCCCCCCCCACTCATTGTGACTGATCCCCCCCACACACACACAGTGACTGATCCCCCCCACACACACACACAGTGACTGATCCCGCCCCCACACACAGTGACTGATCTCCCCCCCATACACACAATGACTGATCCCCCCCACACACAGTGACTGATCCCCCCCACACACACAGTGACTGATCTCCCCCCATACACACAGTGACTGATCCCCCCCACACACACAGTGACTGATCCCCCCCACACACAGTGACTGATCCTCCCCCTCACACACAGTGACTGATCTCCCCCCATACACACAGTGACTGATCCCCCACACACACACAGTGACTGATCCCCCCCACACACACACACAGTGACTGATCCCCCCCCACACACACAGTGACTGATCTCCCCCCATACACACAGTGACTGATCCCCCCCACACACACAGTGACTGATCCCCCCCACACACAGTGACTGATCCTCCCCCTCACACACAGTGACTGATCCCCCTCCCTACACACACAGTGACAGATCCCCCCCCGACACAGTGACTGATCTCCCCCACACACACAGTGACTGATCCTCCCCCCCACACACACAGTGACTGATCCCACACACACACAGTGACAGATCCCCCCCCACACACAGTGACTGATCCCACACACACACAGTGACTGATCCCCCCCACACACACAGTGACTGAACACCCCCACACACAGTGACTGGTTTCCCCCCCACACACAAAGTGACTGATCCCCCCCACACACAGTGACTGATCCCCCCACACACACAGTGACTGATCCCACCCCCACCACACACAGTGACTGATCCCCCCACACACATTGACTGATCCCCCCCCGACACACAATGACTGCTCCCCCCCCCACACACACAGTGACTGATTCCCCCCCCACACACACAGTGACTGATCCCCACCCCCACACAGTGACTGATCCCCCGCCCCACACACAGTGACTGATCCCCCCCCCACACACAGTGTCTGATCCTCCCCACACACAGTGACTGATCCCCCCCACACACACAGTGACTGATCCCCCCCCACACACAATGACTGATCCCCCCCCACACAGTGACTGATCCCCCCCCCACACACAGTGACTGATACCCACCCACACACAATGACTGATCCCCCCCCACACAGTGACTGATCCCCCCCCCACACACAGTGACTGATACCCACCCACACACAGTGACTGATCCCTCCCCCACACACACTGTGACTGATCCCCCCACACACACAGTGACTGATCCCCCCCCCACACACAGTGACTGATCCCCCCCACACACAGTGACTGATCCCCCCCCACACACACTGACTGATCCCCCCACCACATACACAGTGACTGATCCCCCTTACACACACAGTGACTGATCCACCCCCTACACGGTGACTGATCTCCCCCCACATACAGTGACTGATCCCCCCCCCCACACACAGTGACTGATCCCCCCCCACACACACACAGTGACTGATCCCCCCCCCCCCCCACACAGAGTGACTGGTCCCCCCACACACACAGTGACTGATCCCCCACCAGAACCACACACAGTGACTGATGCCCCCCCCCACACATAGTGACTGATCCCCCGCACACACAGTGACTGAGCCCAAACCCCACACACAGTGACTGATCCCCCCCACACACACTGTGACTGATCCCCCCAAACACACCGTGAGTGATCCCCCCCACACACATTGACTGATGCCCCCCCCCCCCACACACAGTGACTGATTCCCCCCCACACACAAAGTGACTGATCCCCCGCCACACAGTGACTGATCCCCCTCCCCACACACAGTGACTGATCCCCCCCCCACACACAGTGTCTGATCCCCCCCACACACAGTGAGTGATCCCCCCCCACACAGAGTGACTGAGCCCCCCCACACACACAGTGACTGATCCCCCCCCACACACAGTGACTGATCCCCCCCTCCACACACAGTGACTGATCCCCCCCACACACATTGACTGATCCCCCCCACACACAATGACTGATCCCGCCCCCACACACACAGTGACTGATCCCCCCCCCACACACAGTGACTGATCCCCCCCCCCACTCATTGTGACTGATCCCCCCCCACACACACACAGTGACTGATCCCCCCCACACACACACACACAGTGACTGATGCCCCCCACACACAGTGACTGATCCCCCAACACACACAGTGACTGATCCCCCCCCCCACACACAGTGACTGATCCCCCCCCGCACACAGTGACTGATCCCCCCACACAGACAGTGACTGATCCCCCCCCCCACACACAGTGACTGATCCCCCCCCCCCACACACACATAGTGACTGATTCCCCCCCCACACACATAGTGACTGATCCCCCCCCACACAGTGACTGATCCCCCCCCCACACACACAGTGACTGAACCCCCCCCGACACACAGTGACTGGTTTCCCCCCCACACACACAGTGACTGAACCCCCCCCCACACACACAGTCACTGATCCCCCCACCCACACAGTGACTGATCCCCCCCTGACACAGTGACTGATCCCGCCTCCACACACACAGTGACTGATCCCCCTTCACACACAGTGACTGATCCCCTCTTCCACACACACATAGTGACTGATTCCCCCCCCACAAACATAGTGACTGATCCCCCCCCACACAGTGACTGATCCCCCCCCACACACACAGTGACTGAACCCCCCCCCCGACACACAGTGACTGATCCCCCCCCACACACACAGTGACTGATCCCCCCCCCCCACACACACAGTGACTGATCCCCCTCACACACACAGTGACTGATCCCCCCCCCACACACACAGTGACTGATCCCCCCCCCCCACACACACAGTGACTGATCCCCCACACACACACAGTGACTGATCCCCCCCACATACACACAGTGACTGATCCCGCCTCCACACACACAGTGACTGATCCCCCCCCACACACACACAGTGACTGATCCCCCCCACGCACACAGTGACTGATCCCCCCCTGACACAGTGACTGATCCCCCCTCCCCACACACAGTGACTGATCCCCCCCCCACACACAGTGTCTGATCCCCCCCACACACAGTGACTGATCTCCCCCCACACACAATGACTGATCCCGCCCCCACACACACAGTGACTGATCCCCCCCCCACACACAGTGACTGATCCCCCCCCCCACTCATTGTGACTGATCCCCCCCACACACACACAGTGACTGATCCCCCCCACACACACACACAGTGACTGATCCCGCCCCCCACACACAGTGACTGATCTCCCCCCCATACACACAATGACTGATCCCCCCCACACACACAGTGACTGATCCCCCCCCACACACACAGTGACTGATCTCCCCCCATACACACAGTGACTGATCCCCCCCACACACGCAGTGACTGATCCCCCCCACACACAGTGACTGATCCTCCCCCTCACACACAGTGACTGATCCCCCTCCCTACACACACAGTGACAGATCCCCCCCCGACACAGTGACTGATCTCCCCCACACACACAGTGACTGATCCTCCCCCCACACACACAGTGACAGATCCCCCCACCACACACAGTGACTGATCCCACACACACACAGTGACTGATCCCCCCCACACACACAGTGACTGAACACCCCCCCCCCACACACAGTGACTGGTTTCCCCCCCACACACAAAGTGACTGATCCCCCCCACACACAGTGACTGATCCCCCCACACACACAGTGACTGATCCCACCCCCACCACACACAGTGACTGATGCCCCCCCCCGCCACACACAGTGACTGATCCCCCCACACAGAGTGACTGAGCCCAAACCCCACACACAGTGACTGATCCCCCCCCACACTGTGACTGACCCCCCCACACACACAGTGACTGATCCCCCCCACACACATTGACTGATCCCCCCCCGACACACAATGACTGCTCCCCCCCCCACACACACAGTGACTGATTCCCCCCCCACACACACAGTGACTGATCCCCACCCCCCACACAGTGACTGATCCCCCGCCCCAAACACAGTGACTGATCCCCCCCCCACACACAGTGTCTGATCCTCCCCACACACAGTGACTGATCCCCCCCACAAAGAGTGACTGAGCCCCCCCACACACACAGTGACTGATCCCCCCCCACACACAATGACTGATCCCCCCCCACACAGTGACTGATCCCCCCCCCACACACAGTGACTGATACCCACCCACACACAGTGACTGATCCCTCCCCCACACACACTGTGACTGATCCCCCCACACACACAGTGACTGATCCCCCCCCCACACACAGTGACTGATCCCCCCCACACACAGTGACTGATCCCCCCCCACACACACTGACTGAGCCCCCCCACACACACAGTGACTGATCCCCCCCCCACACACAGTGACTGATCCCCCTTACACACACAGTGACGGATCCATCCCCTACACGGTGACTGATCTCCCCCCCACATACAGTGACTGATCCCCCCCCCACACACAGTGACTGATCCCTCCTCGCACACACAGTGACTGATCCCCGCCCACACACAGTGACTGATCCCCCCACACACAGTGACTGATCCCCCCCCACACACACACAGTGACTGATCCCCCCCCCCCACACAGAGTGACTGGTCCCCCCACACACACAGTGACTGATCCCCCACCCCCACCACACACAGTGACTGATGCCCCCCCCACACATAGTGACTGATCCCCCGCACACACAGTGACTGAGCCCAAACCCCACACACAGTGACTGATCCCCCCCCACACACACTGTGACTGATCCCCCCCAAACACACCGTGAGTGATCCCCCCCACACACATTGACTGATGCCCCCCCCCCCACACACAGTGACTGATTCCCCCCCACACACAAAGTGACTGATCCCCCGCCACACAGTGACTGATCCCTCTCCCCACACACAGTGACTGATCCCCCCCCCCACACACAGTGTCTGATCCCCCCCACACACAGTGACTGAACCCCCCCACACAGAGTGACTGAGCCCCCCCACACACACAGTGACTGATCCCCCCCCACACACAGTGACTGATCCCCCCCCTCCACACACAGTGACTGATCCCCCCCCCACACACATTGACTGATCCCCCCCACACACAATGACTGATCCCGCCCCCACACACACAGTGACTGATCCCCCCCCAACACACAGTGACTGATCCCCCCCCGCCACTCATTGTAACTGATCCCCCCCCACACACACACAGTGACTGATCCCCCCCACACACACACACACAGTGACTGATGCCCCCCACACACAGTGACTGATCCCCCCACACACACAGTGACTGATCCCACCCCCCCACACACAGTGACTGATCCCCCCCCGCACACAGTGACTGATCCCCCCACACAGACAGTGACTGATCCCCCCCCCCACACACAGTGACTGATCCCCCCCCACACACAGTGACTGATCCCCCCCCCCCCCACACACACATAGTGACTGATTCCCCCCCACACACACAGTGACTGATCCCCCCCCACACACAGTGACTGATCCCCCCACACACAGTGACTGATCCCCCCCCAACACACACAGTGACTGATCCCCGCCACCACACACTGTGACTGATCCCCCCCACACACAGTGACTGATCCCCCACACACACAGTGACTGATCCCTCCCCACACACACAGTGACTGATCCCCACCCCCCACACAGAGTGACTGATCCCCCCCACACACAGTGACTGATCCCTCCCCACACACACAGTGACTGATCCCCCCCACACACCGTGACTGATCCCCCCACACACAGTGACTGATCCACCCCCACACACACACAGTGACTGATCCCCCCCACCACACAGAGTGACTGATGCCCCCACACACACAGTGACTGATCCCCCCCCCACCACACACAGTGACTGATGCCCCCCCCCCACACATAGTGACTGATCCCCCGCACACACAGTGACTGAGCCCAAACCCCACACACAGTGACTGATTCCCTCCCACACACACTGTGACTGATCCCCCCCACATACACCGTGAGTGATCCCCCCCACACACATTGACTGATGCCCCCCCACACACAATGACTGCTCCCCCCCCACACATACAGTGACTGATTCCCCCCCCACACACATAGTGACTGATCCCCCCCCACACAGTGACTGATCCCCCTCCCCACACACAGTGACTGATCCCCCCCCCACACACAGTGTCTGATCCCCCCCACACACAGTGACTGAACCCCCCCCCCACACAGAGTGACTGAGCCCCCCCACACACACAGTGACTGATCCCCCCCCACACACAGTGACTGATTCCCCCCCCTCCACACACAGTGACTGATCCCCCCCAACACACATTGACTGATCCCCCCCACACACAATGACTGATCCCGCCCCCACACACACAGTGACTGATCTCCCCCCCATACACACAGTGACTGATCCCCCACACACACACAGTGACTGATCCCCCCCCCCACACACACAGTGACTGATCTCCCCCTCATACACACAGTGACTGATCCCCCCCACACACACAGTGACTGATCCCCCCCACACACAGTGACTGATCCTCCCCCCCACACACAGTGTCTGATCCCCCTCCCCACACACACAGTGACTGATCCTCCCCCCCACACACAGTGTCTGATCCCCCTCCCCACACACACAGTGACTGATCCTTCCCCCCACACACACAGTGACTGATCCCACGCACACACAGTGACAGATTCCCCCCCCACACACACAGTGACTGATCCCCCCCCACACACACAGTGACTGAACCCCCCCCCCACACACAGTGACTGGTTTCCCCCCCACACACACAGTGACTGATCCCCCCAGCCAACACACACAGTGACTGATCCCCCCCACACACAGTGACTGATCCCCCCACACACACAGTGACTGATCCCCCCCCACCACACACAGTAACTGATGCCCCACCCCCACACACAGTGATTGATCCCCCCCACACACAGTGACTGAGCCCAAACCCCACACACAGTGACTGATCCCCCCCCACACTGTGACTGATCCCCCCCACACACACAGTGACTGATCCCCCCCACACACATTGACTGATCCCCCCCGACACACAATGACTGTTCCCCCCCCCACACACACAGTGACTGAATCCCCCCCCACACACACAGTGACTGATCCCCCCCCCCACACACAGTGTCTGATCCTCCCCACACACAGTGACTGATCCCCCCCACAAAGAGTGACTGAGCCCCCCCACACACACAGTGCCTGATCCCCCCCCACACACAGTGACTGATCCCCACCCACACACAGTGACTGATCCCTCCCCCACACACACTGTGACTGATCCCCCCACACACACAGTGACTGATCCCTCCCCACACACACTGACTGATCCCCCCACCACATACACTGTGACTGATCCCCCCCACACACACAGTGACTGATCTCGCCCCCACATACAGTGACTGATCTCCCCCCCACATACAGTGAATGATTCCCCCCCACACACAGTGACTGATTCCCCCCCACACACAGTGACTGATCCCCCCCCACGCACACAGTGACTGATCCCCCCACCACACACAGTGACTGATCCCCCCCACACACAGTGACTGATCTCTCCCCGCACACACAGTGACTGATCCCCCCCCACACACAGTGACTGATCCCCCCACACACTGTGACTGATCGCCCCCCCCACACACAGTGACTGATCCCCCACCACACACACACAGTGATTGATCCCCCCCCGACACAGAGTGACTGATCCCCCCCACACACACAGTGACTGATCCCCCCCCCCCCACCACACACAGTGACTGATGCCCCCCCCACACATAGTGACTGATCCCCCGCACACACAGTGACTGAGCCCAAACCCCACACACAGTGACTGATCCCCCCCAACACACACTGTGACTGATCCCCCCCACACACACAGTGACTGATCCCCCCCAACACACACTGTGACTGATCCCCCCCACACACACCGTGAGTGATCCTCCCCACACACATTGACTGATGCCCCCCCACACACAATGACTGCTCCCCCCCTCCACACACAGTGACTGATCTCCCCCCCACATACAGTGACTGATTCCCCCCCACACACAGTGACTGATCCCCCCCCACGCACACAGTGACTGATCCCCCCACCACACACAGTGACTGATCCCCCCCACACACAGTGACTGATCCCCCCCCACACACTGTGACTGATCCCTCCCCACACACACAGTGACTGATCCCCCCCCACACACAGTGACTGATCACCCCACACACAGTGACTGATCCCCCCCCACACACACACAGTGACTGATCCCCCCCACCACACACTGTGACTGATCCCCCCCACACACAGTGACTGATCCCCCCACACACAGTGACTGATCCCCCCCCACACACACAGTGACTGATCCCCACCCCCCACGCAGAGTGACTGATCCCCCCCACACACAGTGACTGATCCCTCCCCACACACACAGTGACTGATCCCCACCCCCCACGCAGAGTGACTGATCCCCCCCACACACAGTGACTGATCCCCCCCACACACAGTGACTGATCCCCCCACACACAGTGACTGATCCACCCCCACACACACACAATGACTGATCACCCCCACCACACAAAGTGACTGATCCCCCCACACACACAGTGACTGATCCCCCCCCCCACCACACACAGTGACTGATGCCCCCCCCACACATAGTGACTGATCCCCCGCACACACAGTGACTGAGCCCAAACCCCACACACAGTGACTGATCCCCCCCCCACACACACTGTGACTGATCCCCCCCACATACACCGTGAGTGATCCGCCCCACACACAATGACTGCTCCCCCCCCCACACACACAGTGACTGATTCCCCCCCCACACACATAGTGACTGATCCCCCCCCACACAGTGACTGATTCCCCTCCCCACACACAGTGACTGATCCCCCCCCCACACACAGTGACTGATGCCCCCCCACACACAATGACTGCTCCCCCCCCACACACACAGTGACTGATTCCCCCCCCACACACATAGTGACTGATCCCCCCCCACACAGTGACTGATCCCCCCCCACACACAGTGTCTGATCCCCCCACACACAGTGACTGAACCCCCCCCCACACAGAGTGACTGAGCCCCCCCACACACACAGTGACTGATACCCCCAGACACAGTGACTGATCCCCCCCCTCTACACAAAGTGACTGATCCCCCCCAACACACATTGACTGATCCCCCCCACACACAGTGACTGATCCCCCCCCCACTCATTGTGACTGATCCCCCCCACACACACACAGTGACTGATCCCCCCCACAATCACACACAATGACTGATCCCCCCCACACACAGTGACTGATCCTCCCACACACACAGTGACTGATCCCCCCCCACACACAGTGACTGATCCCCCCCTCACACACACACAGTGACTGATCCCCCCCCCGCACACACAGTGACTGATCCCCCCCACACACACAGTGACTGATCCCCCACACACACAGACTGATTCCCCCCCCCCACACACAGTGACTGATCCCCCCCTCCATACACAGTGACTGATCCCCCCCACACACATTGACTGATCCCCCCCACACACAATGACTGATCCCGCCCCCACACACACAGTGACTGATCCTCCCCCCACACACAGTGACTGATCCCCCCCCCCCCACTCATTGTGACTGTTCCCCCCCACACACACACAGTGACTGATCCCCCCCACACACACACACAGTGACTGATGTCCCCCCACACACAGTGACTGATCCCCCCACACACACAGTGACTGATCCCCCCCCCACACACAGTGACTGATCCCCCCCCCGCACACAGTGACTGATCCCCCCCACACAGACAGTGACTGATCCCCCCCCCACACACAGTGACTGATCCCCCCCCACATACAGTGACTGATCCCCACCCCCACACACGCAGTGACTGATTCCCCCCCCACACACATAGTGACTGATCCCCCCCCACACAGTGACTGATCCCCCCCACACACACAGTGACTGATCCACCCCGACACACAGTGACTGATCCCCCCCACACACACAGTGACTGATCCCCCCCACACACACAGTGACTGATCCCCCCCTGACACAGTGACTGATCCCCCCTCCACACACACAGTGACTGATCCCCCCCCACACACACACAGTGACTGATCCCCCCCACACACACAGTGACTGATCCCCCCCTGACACAGTGACTGATCCCCCCTCCACACACACAGTGACTGATCCCCCCCCCACACACAGTGACTGATCCCTCCCCCACACACACTGTGACTGATCCCCCCACACACACAGTGAATGATCCCCCCCCACACACAGTGACTGATCCCCTCCACACACAGTGACTGATCTCCTCCCCACATACAGTGACTGATTCCCCCCCACACACAGTGACTGATCCCCCCCCACGCACACAGTGACTGATCCCCCCACCACACACAGTGACTGATCCCCCCCACACACAGTGACTGATCGCCCCCACACACTGTGACTGATCCCTCCCCACACACACAGTGACTGATCCCCCCCCACACACAGTGACTGATCCCCCCACACACAGTGACTGATCCCCCCCCACACACACACAGTGACTGATCCCCCCCACCACACACTGTGACTGATCACCCCCACCACACAGAGTGACTGATCCCCCCCCCCACACACACAGTGACTGATCCCCCCCCCGCACACACAGTGACTGATCCCCCCCACACACACAGTGACTGATCCCCCACACACACAGACTGATTCCCCCCCCACACACACAGTGACTGATCCCCCCCACACACAGTGACTGATCCCCCCCACGCACAATGACTGATCCCGCCCCCACACACACACAGTGACTGATCCCCCCCCACACACAGTGACTGATCCCCCCCCTCCACACACAGTGACTGATCCCCCCCACACACATTGACTGATCCCCCCCACACACAATGACTGATCCCGCCCCCACACACACAGTGACTGATCCTCCCCCCACACACAGTGACTGATCCCCCCCCCCCCACTCATTGTGACTGATCCCCCCCACACACACACAGTGACTGATCCCCCCCACACACACACACAGTGACTGATGTCCCCCCACACACAGTGACTGATCCCCCCACACACACAGTGACTGATCCCCCCCCACACACAGTGACTGATCCCCCCCCCGCACACAGTGACTGATCCCCCCCACACAGACAGTGACTGATCCCCCCCCCACACACAGTGACTGATCCCCCCCCCCACACACGCAGTGACTGATTCCCCCCCCACACACATAGTGACTGATCCCCCCCCACACAGTGACTGATCCCCCCCCACACACACAGTGACTGATCCACCCCGACACACAGTGACTGATCCCCCCCACACACACAGTGACTGATCCCCCCCACACACACAGTGACTGATCCCCCCCTGACACAGTGACTGATCCCCCCTCCACACACACAGTGACTGATCCCCCCCACACACACACAGTGACTGATCCCCCCCACACACACAGTGACTGATCCCCCCCTGACACAGTGACTGATCCCCCCTCCACACACACAGTGACTGATCCCCCCCCCACACACAGTGACTGATCCCTCCCCCACACACACTGTGACTGATCCCCCCACACACACAGTGAATGATCCCCCCCCACACACAGTGACTGATCCCCTCCACACACAGTGACTGATCTCCTCCCCACATACAGTGACTGATTCCCCCCCACACACAGTGACTGATCCCCCCCCACGCACACAGTGACTGATCCCCCCACCACACACAGTGACTGATCCCCCCCACACACAGTGACTGATCGCCCCCACACACTGTGACTGATCCCTCCCCACACACACAGTGACTGATCCCCCCCCACACACAGTGACTGATCCCCCCACACACAGTGACTGATCCCCCCCCACAAACACACAGTGACTGATCCCCCCCACCACACACTGTAACTGATCACCCCCACCACACAGAGTGACTGATCCCCCCACACACACAGTGACTGATCCCCCCCCCCCACCACACACAGTGACTGATCCCCCGCACACACAGTGACTGAGCCCAAACCCCACACACAGTGACTGATCCCCCCCCCACACACACTGTGACTGATCCCCCCCACATACACCGTGAGTGATCCGCCCCACACACAATGACTGCTCCCCCCCCCACACACACAGTGACTGATTCCCCCCCCACACACATAGTGACTGATCCCCCCCCACACAGTGACTGATCCCCCTCCCCACACACAGTGACTGATCCCCCCCCCACACACAGTGACTGATGCCCCCCCACACACAATGACTGCTCCCCCCCCACACACACAGTGACTGATTCCCCCCCCACACACATAGTGACTGATCCCCCCCCACACAGTGACTGATCCCCCCCCACACACAGTGTCTGATCCCCCCCACACACAGTGACTGAACCCCCCCCACACAGAGTGACTGAGCCCCCCCACACACACAGTGACTGATACCCCCCAGACACAGTGACTGATCCCCCCCCTCCACACAAAGTGACTGATCCCCCCCAACACACATTGACTGATCCCCCCCACACACAATGACTGATCCCGCCCCCACACACACAGTGACTGATCCCCCCCCCACACACAGTGACTGATCCCCCCCCCACTCATTGTGACTGATCCCCCCCACACACACACAGTGACTGATCCCCCCCACAAACACACACAATGACTGATCCCCCCCACACACAGTGACTGATCCTCCCACACACACAGTGACTGATCCCCCCCCACACACAGTGACTGATCCCCCCCCCGCACACGGTGACTGATCCCCCCACACAGACAGTGACTGATCCCCACCCCACACACAGTGACTGATCCCCCCCCACACACAGTGACTGATCCCCCCCCCCACTCACACAGTGACTGATCCCCCCCCGCACACACAGTGACTGATCCCCCCCACACACACAGTGACTGATCCCCCACACACACAGACTGTTTCCCCCCCACACACAGTGACTGATCCCCCCCCCCACTCACACAATGACTGATCCCGCCCCCACACACACACAGTGACTGATCCCCCCCCACACACAGTGACTGATCCCCCCCCTCCACACACAGTGACCGATCCCCCCCACACACATTGACTGATCCCCCCCACACACAATGACTGATCCCGCCCCCACACACACAGTGACTGATCCTCCCCCCACACACAGTGACTGATCCCCCCCCCCCACTCATTGTGACTGATCCCCCCCACACACACACAGTGACTGATCCCCCCCACACACACACACAGTGACTGATGTCCCCCCACACACAGTGACTGATCCCCCCACACACACAGTGACTGATCCCCCCCCCACACACAGTGACTGATCCCCCCCCGCACACAGTGACTGATCCCCCCACACAGACAGTGACTGATCCCCCCCCACACACAGTGACTGATCCCCCCCCACATACAGTGACTGATCCCCCCCCCACACACGCAGTGACTGATTCCCCCCCCACACACATAGTGACTGATCCCCCCCCACACAGTGACTGATCCCCCCCCACACACACAGTGACTGATCCACCCCGACACACAGTGACTGATCCCCCCCACACACACAGTGACTGATCCCCCCCACACACACAGTGACTGATCCCCCCCTGACACAGTGACTGATCCCCCCTCCACACACACAGTGACTGATCCCCCCCCACACACACACAGTGACTGATCCCCCCCACACACACAGTGACTGATCCCCCCCTGACACAGTGACTGATCCCCCCTCCACACACACAGTGACTGATCCCCCCCCACACACAGTGACTGATCCCCCCCCACACACATTGACTGATCCCCCCCACACACAATGACTGATCCAACCCCCACACACACAGTGACTGATCCCCCCCCCACACAGAGTGACTGATCCCCCCGCCCACTCATTGTGACTGATCCCCCCCTCACACACACAGTGACTGATCCCCCCACACACAGTGACTGATCCCCCCACACACACAGTGACTGATCCCCCCCCACACACAGTGACTGATCCCCCCCCACACAGACAGTGACTGATCCCCCCCCCACACACAGTGACTGATCCCCCCCCACACACAGTGACTGATCCCCCCACACACAGTGACTGGTTTCCCCTCCACACACACAGTGACTGATCCCCCCCCCACACACACAGTGACTGATCCCCACCCCCCACACAGTGACTGATCCACCCCCACACACAGTGACTGATCCCCCCCCCACACACACAGTGACTGAACCCCCCCCCCCCGCCACACACAGTGACTGATTCCCCCCCCACACATAGTGACTGATCCCCCGCACACACAGTAACTGAGCCCAAACCCCACACACAGTGACTGATCCCCCCCCACACACACTGTGACTGATCCCCCCACACACACCGTGAGTGATCCCCCCCACACACATTGACTGATGCCCCTCCACACACAATGACTGCTCCCCCCCCCACACACACAGTGACTGATTCCCCCCCCACACACAGAGTGACTGATCCCCCCCGACACAGTGACTGATCCCCCTCCCCACACACAGTGACTGATCCCCCCCCCCACACACAGTGTCTGATCCCCCCCACACACAGTGACTGATCTCCCCCCACACAGAGTGACTGAGCCCCCCCACACACACAGTGACTGATCCCCCCCCACACACAGTGACTGATCCCCCCCTCCACACACAGTGACTGATCCCCCCCCACACACAATGACTGCTCCCCCCCCCACACACACAGTGACTGATTCCCCCCCCACACACAGTGACTGATCCCCCCCCCCACTCATTGTGACTGATCCCCCCCACACACACACAGTGACTGATCCCCCCCACACACACACACAGTGACTGATCCCGCCCCCCACACACAGTGACTGATCTCCCCCCCATACACACAGTGACTGATCCCCCCCACACACACAGTGACTGATCCCCCCCCACACACACAGTGACTGATCTCCCCCACACACACAGTGACTGATCCTCCCCCCCACACACACAGTGACTGATCCCACACACACACAGTGACAGATCCCCCCCACACACACAGTGACTGATCCCCCCCCACACACACAGTGACTGATCCCCCCCCACACACACAGTGACTGAACCCCCCCCCCACACACAGTGACTGGTTTCCCCCCCACACACACAGTGACTGATCCCCCCCGCCAACACTCAAAGTGACTGATCCCCCCCACACACAGTGACTGATCCCCCCCACACACAGTGACTGATCCCACCCCCACCACACACAGTGACTGAGCCCAAACCCCACACACAGTGACTGATCCCCCCCCCACACACACAGTGACTGATCCCCCCCCACACTGTGACTGATCCCCCCCACACACACAGTGACTGATCCCCCCCACATACATTGACTGATCCCCCCCCAACACACAGTGACTGGTTTCCCCCCCACACACACAGTGACTGATCCCCCCAGCCAACACACACAGTGACTGATCCCCCCCACACACAGTGACTGATCCCCCCACACACACAGTGACTGATCCCCCCCACCACACACAGTAACTGATGCCCCACCCCCACACACAGTGATTGATCCCCCCCACACACAGTGACTGAGCCCAAACCCCACACACAGTGACTGATCCCCCCCCACACTGTGACTGATCCCCCCCACACACACAGTGACTGATCCCCCCCACACACATTGACTGATCCCCCCCGACACACAATGACTGCTCCCCCCCCCACACACACAGTGACTGAATCCCCCCCCACACACACAGTGACTGATCCCCCCCCCACACACAGTGTCTGATCCTCCCCACACACAGTGACTGATCCCCCCCACAAAGAGTGACTGAGCCCCCCCACACACACAGTGACTGATCCCCCCCCACACACAGTGACTGATCCCCACCCACACACAGTGACTGATCCCTCCCCCACACACACTGTGACTGATCCCCCCACACACACAGTGACTGATCCCTCCCCACACACACTGACTGATCCCCCCACCACATACACTGTAACTGATCCTCCCACACGCACACAGTGACTGATCCCCCCACCACACACAGTGACTGATCCCCCCCACACACAGTTACTGATCTCTCCCCGCACACACAGTGACTGATCCCCCCCCACACACAGTGACTGATCCCCCCACACACTGTGACTGATCGCCCCCCCCACACACAGTGACTGATCCCCCACCACACACACACAGTGATTGATCCCCCCCCCACACAGAGTGACTGATCCCCCCCACACACACAGTGACTGATCCCCCCCCCCCCACCACACACAGTGACTGATGCCCCCCCCACACATAGTGACTGATCCCCCGCACACACAGTGACTGAGCCCAAACCCCACACACAGTGACTGATCCCCCCCAACACACACTGTGACTGATCCCCCCCACACACACAGTGACTGATCCCCCCCAACACACACTGTGACTGATCCCCCCCACACACACCGTGAGTGATCCTCCCCACACACATTGACTGATGCCCCCCCACACACAATGACTGCTCCCCCCCTCCACACACAGTGACTGATCTCCCCCCCACATACAGTGACTGATTCCCCCCCACACACAGTGACTGATCCCCCCCCACGCACACAGTGACTGATCCCCCCACCACACACAGTGACTGATCCCCCCCACACACAGTGACTGATCCCCCCCACACACTGTGACTGATCCCTCCCCACACACACACTGACTGATCCCCCCCCACACACACACAGTGACTGATCACCCCACACACAGTGACTGATCCCCCCCCACACACACACAGTGACTGATCCCCCCCACCACACACTGTGACTGATCCCCCCCACACACAGTGACTGATCCCCCCACACACAGTGACTGATCCCCCCCCACACACACAGTGACTGATCCCCACCCCCCACGCAGAGTGACTGATCCCCCCCACACACAGTGACTGATCCCTCCCCACACACACAGTGACTGATCCCCACCCCCCACGCAGAGTGACTGATCCCCCCCACACACAGTGACTGATCCCCCCACACACAGTGACTGATCCCCCCACACACAGTGACTGATCCACCCCCACACACACACAATGACTGATCACCCCCACCACACAAAGTGACTGATCCCCCCACACACACAGTGACTGATCCCCCCCCCCCACCACACACAGTGACTGATGCCCCCCCCACACATAGTGACTGATCCCCCGCACACACAGTGACTGAGCCCAAACCCCACACACAGTGACTGATCCCCCCCCACACACACTGTGACTGATCCCCCCCACATACACCGTGAGTGATCCGCCCCACACACAATGACTGCTCCCCCCCCCACACACACAGTGACTGATTCCCCCCCCACACACATAGTGACTGATCCCCCCCCACACAGTGACTGATCCCCCTCCCCACACACAGTGACTGATCCCCCCCCCACACACAGTGACTGATGCCCCCCCACACACAATGACTGCTCCCCCCTCACACACACAGTGACTGATTCCCCCCCCACACACACAGTGACTGATCCCCCCCCACACAGTGACTGATCCCCCCCACACACAGTGTCTGATCCCCCCCACACACAGTGACTGAACCCCCCCCCCACACAGAGTGACTGAGCCCCCCCACACACACAGTGACTGATACCCCCCAGACACAGTGACTGATCCCCCCCTCCACACAAAGTGACTGATCCCCCCCAACACACATTGACTGATCCCCCCCACACACGGTGACTGATCCCCCCCCCACTCATTGTGACTGATCCCCCCCACACACACACAGTGACTGATCCCCCCCACAATCACACACAATTACTGATCCCCCCCACACACAGTGATTGATCCTCCCACACACACAGTGACTGATCCCCCCCCACACACAGTGACTGATCCCCCCCCCGCACACGGTGACTGATCCCCCCACACAGACAGTGACTGATCCCCACCCCACACACAGTGACTGATCCCCCCCCACACACAGTGACTGATCCCCCCCCCCCACACACACAGTGACTGATCCCCCCCCCGCACACACAGTGACTGATCCCCCCCACACACACAGTGACTGATCCCCCACACACACAGACTGATTCCCCCCCCACACACACAGTGACTGATCCCCCCACACACAGTGACTGATCCCCCCCACGCACAATGACTGATCCCGCCCCCACACACACACAGTGACTGATCCCCCCCCACACACAGTGACTGATCCCCCCCCACACACATTGACTGATCCCCCCCACACACAATGACTGATCCCGCCCCCACACACACAGTGACTGATCCTCCCCCCACACACAGTGACTGATCCCCCCCCCCCACTCATTGTGACTGATCCCCCCCACACACACACAGTGACTGATCCCCCCCACACACACACACAGTGACTGATGTCCCCCCACACACAGTGACTGATCCCCCCACACACACAGTGACTGATCCCCCCCACACACACAGTGACTGATCCCCCCCCGCACACAGTGACTGATCCCCCCACACAGACAGTGACTGATCCCCCCCCCACACACAGTGACTGATCCCCCCCCACATACAGTGACTGATCCCCCCCCCACACACGCAGTGACTGATTCCCCCCCCACACACATAGTGACTGATCCCCCCCCACACAGTGACTGATCCCCCCCCACACACACAGTGACTGATCCACCCCGACACACAGTGACTGATCCCCCCCACACACACAGTGACTGATCCCCCCCACACACACAGTGACTGATCCCCCCCTGACACAGTGACTGATCCCCCCTCCACACACACAGTGACTGATCCCCCCCCACACACACACAGTGACTGATCCCCCCCACACACACAGACTGATCCCCCCCTGACACAGTGACTGATCCCCCCTCCACACACACAGTGACTGATCCCCCCCCACACACAGTGACTGATCCCTCCCCCACACACACTGTGACTGATCCCCCCACACACACAGTGAATGATCCCCCCCCACACACAGTGACTGATCCCCTCCACACACAGTGACTGATCTCCTCCCCACATACAGTGACTGATTCCCCCCCACACACAGTGACTGATCCCCCCCCACGCACACAGTGACTGATCCCCCCACCACACACAGTGACTGATCCCCCCCACACACAGTGACTGATCGCCCCCACACACTGTGACTGATCCCTCCCCACACACACAGTGACTGATCCCCCCCCACACACAGTGACTGATCCCCCCACACACAGTGACTGATCCCCCCCCCACACACACACAGTGACTGATCCCCCCCCACACACAGTGACTGATCCCTCCCCCACACACACTGTGACTGATCCCCCCACACACACAGTGAATGATCCCCCCCCACACACAGTGACTGATCCCCTCCACACACAGTGACTGATCTCCTCCCCACATACAGTGACTGATTCCCCCCCACACACAGTGACTGATCCCCCCCCACGCACACAGTGACTGATCCCCCCACCACACACAGTGACTGATCCCCCCCACACACAGTGACTGATCGCCCCCACACACTGTGACTGATCACCCCCACCACACAGAGTGACTGATCCCCCCACACACACAGTGACTGATCCCCCCCCCCACCACACGCAGTGACTGATGCCCCCCCCACACATAGTGACTGATCCCCCGCACACACAGTGACTGAGCCCAAACCCCACACACAGTGACTGATCCCCCCCCCACACACACTGTGACTGATCCCCCCCACATACACCGTGAGTGATCCGCCCCACACACAATGACTGCTCCCCCCCCCACACACACAGTGACTGATTCCCCCCCCACACACATAGTGACTGATCCCCCCCCACACAGTGACTGATCCCCCTCCCCACACACAGTGACTGATCCCACCCCACACACAGTGACTGATGCCCCCCCACACACAATGACTGCTCCCCCCCCACACACACAGTGACTGATTCCCCCCCCACACACATAGTGACTGATCCCCCCCCACACAGTGACTGATCCCCCCCCACACACAGTGTCTGATCCCTCCCACACACAGTGACTGAACTCCCCCCCACACAGAGTGACTGAGCCCCCCCACAGACACAGTGACTGATACCCCCCAGACACAGTGACTGATCCCCCCCCTCCACACAAAGTGACTGATCCCCCCAACACACATTGACTGATCCCCCCCACACACAATGACTGATCCCGCCCCCACACACACAGTGACTGATCCCCCCCCCACACACAGTGACTGATCCCCCCCCCACTCATTGTGACTGATCCCCCCCACACACACACAGTGACTGATCCCCCCCACAAACACACACAATGACTGATCCCCCCCACACACAGTGACTGATCCTCCCACACACACAGTGACAGATCCCCCCCCACACACAGTGACTGATCCCCCCCCCGCACACGGTGACTGATCCCCCCACACAGACAGTGACTGATCCCCACCCCACACACAGTGACTGATCCCCCCCCACACACAGTGACTGATCCCCCCCCCCACTCACACAGTGACTGATCCCCCCCCCGCACACACAGTGACTGATCCCCCCCACACACACAGTGACTGATCCCCCACACACACAGACTGATTCCCCCCACGCACAATGACTGATCCCGCCCCCACACACACACAGTGACTGATCCCCCCCCACACACAGTGACTGATCCCCCCCCTCCACACACAGTGACTGATCCCCCCCACACACATTGACTGATCCCCCCCACACACAATGACTGATCCCGCCCCCACACACACAGTGACTGATCCTCCCCCCACACACAGTGACTGATCCCCCCCCCCCACTCATTGTGACTGATCCCCCCCACACACACACAGTGACTGATCCCCCCCACACGCACACACAGTGACTGATGTCCCCCCACACACAGTGACTGATCCCCCCACACACACAGTGACTGATCCCCCCCCCCCACACACAGTGACTGATCCCCCCCCGCACACAGTGACTGATCCCCCCACACAGACAGTGACTGATCCCCCCCCCACACACAGTGACTGATCCCCCCCCACATACAGTGACTGATCCCCCCCCCCCACACACGCAGTGACTGATTCCCCCCCCCACACACATAGTGACTGATCCCCCCCCACACAGTGACTGATCCCCCCCCACACACACAGTGACTGATCCACCCCGACACACAGTGACTGATCCCCCCCACACACACAGTGACTGATCCCCCCCTGACACAGTGACTGATCCCCCCTCCACACACACAGTGACTGATCCCCCCCCACACACACACAGTGACTGATCCCCCCCACACACACAGTGACTGATCCCCCCCTGACACAGTGACTGATCCCCCCTCCACACACACAGTGACTGATCCCCCCCCACACACAGTGACTGATCCCTCCCCCACACACACTGTGACTGATCCCCCCACACACACAGTGAATGATCCGCCCCCACACACAGTGACTGATCCCCTCCACACACAGTGACTGATCTCCCCCCCACATACAGTGACTGATTCCCCCCCACACACAGTGACTGATCCCCCCCCACGCACACAGTGACTGATCCCCCCACCACACACAGTGACTGATCCCCCCCACACACAGTGACTGATCCCCCCCACACACTGTGACTGATCCCTCCCCACACACACAGTGACTGATCCCCCCCCACACACAGTGACTGATCCCCCCACACACAGTGACTGATCCCCCCCCACACACACACAGTGACTGATCCCCCCCACCACACACTGTGACTGATCCCCCCCACACACAGTGACTGATCCCCCCACACACAGTGACTGATCCCTCCCCACACACACAGTGACTGATCCCCACCCCCCACACAGAGTGACTGATCCCCCCCACACACAGTGACTGATCCCTCCCCACACACACAGTGACTGATCCCCCCCCACACACAGTGACTGATCCCCCCACACACAGTGACTGATCCACCCCCACACACACACAGTGACTGATCCCCCCCACCACACAGAGTGACTGATCCCCCCACACACACAGTGACTGATCCCCCCCCCACCACACACAGTGACTGATGCCCCCCCCACACATAGTGACTGATCCCCCGCACACACAGTGACTGAGCCCAAACCCCACACACAGTGACTGATCCCACACCCACACACACTGTGACTGATCCCCCCCACATACACCGTGAGTGATCCCCCCCACACACAATGACTGCTCCCCCTCCCACACACACAGTGACTGATTCCCCCCCCACACACATAGTGACTGATCCCCCGCCACACAGTGACTGATCCCCCCCCACACACATTGACTGATCCCCCCCACACACAATGACTGATCCAACCCCCACACACACAGTGACTGATCCCCCCCCCACACAGAGTGACTGATCCCCCCGCCCACTCATTGTGACTGATCCCCCCCTCACACACACAGTGACTGATCCCCCCACACACAGTGACTGATCCCCCCACACACACAGTGACTGATCCCCCCCCACACACAGTGACTGATCCCCCCCCGCACACAGTGACTGATCCCCCCACACAGACAGTGACTGATCCCCCCCCCCACACACAGTGACTGATCCCCCCCACACACAGTGACTGATCCCCCCACACACAGTGACTGGTTTCCCCCCCACACACACAGTGACTGATCCCCCCCCCCCCACACACAGTGACTGATCCCCACCCCCCACACAGTGACTGATCCACCCCCACACACAGTGACTGATCCCCCCCCCCACACACACAGTGACTGAACCCCCCCCCCCCGCCACACACAGTGACTGATGCCCCCCCCACACATAGTGACTGATCCCCCGCACACACAGTAACTGAGCCCAAACCCCACACACAGTGACTGATCCCCCCCACACACACTGTGACTGATCCCCCCCACACACACCGTGAGTGATCCCCCCCACACACATTGACTGATGCCCCCCCACACACAATGACTGCTCCCCCCCCCACACACACAGTGACTGATTCCCCCCCCACACACAGAGTGACTGATCCCCCCCGACACAGTGACTGATCCCCCTCCCCACACACAGTGACTGATCCCCCCCCCCACACACAGTGTCTGATCCCCCCCACACACAGTGACTGATCTCCCCCCACACAGAGTGACTGAGCCCCCCCACACACACAGTGACTGATCCCCCCCCATACACAGTGACTGATCCCCCCCCTCCACACACAGTGACTGATCCCCCCCCACACACAATGACTGCTCCCCCCCCCACACACACAGTGACTGATTCCCCCCCCACACACAGAGTGACTGATCCCCCCCGACACAGTGACTGATCCCCCTCCCCACACACAGTGACTGATCCCCCCCCCCCACACACAGTGTCTGATCCCCCCCACACACAGTGACTGATCTCCCCCCACACAGAGTGACTGAGCCCCCCAACACACACAGTGACTGATCCCCCCCCACACACAGTGACTGATCCCCCCCCCCACACACAATGACTGATCCCGCCCCAACACACACAGTGACTGATCCCCCCCCCACACACGGTGACTGATCCCCCCCCCACTCATTGTGACTGATCCCCCCCACACACACACAGTGACTGATCCCCCCCACACACACACACAGTGACTGATCCCGCCCCCCACACACAGTGACTGATCTCCCCCCCATACACACAGTGACTGATCCCCCCCACACACACAGTGACTGATCCCCCCCCACACACACAGTGACTGATCTCCCCCCATACACACAGTGACTGATCCCCCCCAACACACACAGTGACAGATCCCCCCCCGACACAGTGACTGATCTCCCCCAGACACACAGTGACTGATCCTCCCCCCCACACACACAGTGACTGATCCCACACACACACAGTGACAGATCCCCCCCCACACACACAGTGACTGATCCCCCCCACAAACACCGTGACTGAACCCCCCCCCCCACACACAGTGACTGATCCCCCCCACACACACAGTGACTGATCCCCCACACACACAGACTGATTCCCCCCCCACACACACAGTGACTGATCCCCCCCACACACAGTGACTGATCCCCCCCACGCACAATGACTGATCCCGCCCCCACACACACACAGTGACTGATCCCCCCCCACACACAGTGACTGATCCCCCCCCTCCACACACAGTGACTGATCCCCCCCACACACAATGACTGATCCCGCCCCCACACACACAGTGACTGATCCTCCCCCCACACACAGTGACTGATCCCCCCCCCCCACTCATTGTGACTGATCCCCCCCACACACACACAGTGACTGATCCCCCCCACACACACACACAGTGACTGATGTCCCCCCACACACAGTGACTGATCCCCCCACACACACAGTGACTGATCCCCCCCACACACACAGTGACTGATCCCCCCCCGCACACAGTGACTGATCCCCCCACATAGACAGTGACTGATCCCCCCCCCACACACAGTGACTGATCCCCCCCCACATACAGTGACTGATCCCCCCCCCACACACGCAGTGACTGATTCCCCCCCCACACACATAGTGACTGATCCCCCCCCACACAGTGACTGATCCCCCCCCACACACACAGTGACTGATCCACCCCGACACACAGTGACTGATCCCCCCCACACACACAGTGACTGATCCCCCCCACACACACAGTGACTGATCCCCCCCTGACACAGTGACTGATCCCCCCTCCACACACACAGTGACTGATCCCCCCCCCACACACACACAGTGACTGATCCCCCCCACACACACAGACTGATCCCCCCCTGACACAGTGACTGATCCCCCCTCCACACACACAGTGACTGATCCCCCCCCACACACAGTGACTGATCCCTCCCCCACACACACTGTGACTGATCCCCCCACACACACAGTGAATGATCCCCCCCCACACACAGTGACTGATCCCCTCCACACACAGTGACTGATCTCCTCCCCACATACAGTGACTGATTCCCCCCCACACACAGTGACTGATCCCCCCCCACGCACACAGTGACTGATCCCCCCACCACACACAGTGACTGATCCCCCCCACACACAGTGACTGATCGCCCCCACACACTGTGACTGATCCCTCCCCACACACACAGTGACTGATCCCCCCCCACACACAGTGACTGATCCCCCCACACACAGTGACTGATCCCCCCCCACACACACACAGTGACTGATCCCCCCCCACACACAGTGACTGATCCCTCCCCCACACACACTGTGACTGATCCCCCCACACACACAGTGAATGATCCCCCCCCACACACAGTGACTGATCCCCTCCACACACAGTGACTGATCTCCTCCCCACATACAGTGACTGATTCCCCCCCACACACAGTGACTGATCCCCCCCCACGCACACAGTGACTGATCCCCCCACCACACACAGTGACTGATCCCCCCCACACACAGTGACTGATCGCCCCCACACACTGTGACTGATCACCCCCACCACACAGAGTGACTGATCCCCCCACACACACAGTGACTGATCCCCCCCCCCACCACACGCAGTGACTGATGCCCCCCCCACACATAGTGACTGATCCCCCGCACACACAGTGACTGAGCCCAAACCCCACACACAGTGACTGATCCCCCCCCCACACACACTGTGACTGATCCCCCCCACATACACCGTGAGTGATCCGCCCCACACACAATGACTGCTCCCCCCCCCACACACACAGTGACTGATTCCCCCCCCACACACATAGTGACTGATCCCCCCCCACACAGTGACTGATCCCCCTCCCCACACACAGTGACTGATCCCACCCCACACACAGTGACTGATGCCCCCCCACACACAATGACTGCTCCCCCCCCACACACACAGTGACTGATTCCCCCCCCACACACATAGTGACTGATCCCCCCCCACACAGTGACTGATCCCCCCCCACACACAGTGTCTGATCCCCCCCACACACAGTGACTGAACTCCCCCCCACACAGAGTGACTGAGCCCCCCCACAGACACAGTGACTGATACCCCCCAGACACAGTGACTGATCCCCCCCCTCCACACAAAGTGACTGATCCCCCCAACACACATTGACTGATCCCCCCCACACACAATGACTGATCTCGCCCCCACACACACAGTGACTGATCCCCCCCCCACACACAGTGACTGATCCCCCCCCCACTCATTGTGACTGATCCCCCCCACACACACACAGTGACTGATTCCCCCCACAAACACACACAATGACTGATCCCCCCCACACACAGTGACTGATCCTCCCACACACACAGTGACAGATCCCCCCCCACACACAGTGACTGATCCCCCCCCCGCACACGGTGACTGATCCCCCCACACAGACAGTGACTGATCCCCACCCCACACACAGTGACTGATCCCCCCCCACACACAGTGACTGATCCCCCCCCCCACTCACACAGTGACTGATCCCCCCCCCGCACACACAGTGACTGATCCCCCCCACACACACAGTGACTGATCCCCCACACACACAGACTGATTCCCCCCACGCACAATGACTGATCCCGCCCCCACACACACACAGTGACTGATCCCCCCCCACACACAGTGACTGATCCCCCCCCTCCACACACAGTGACTGATCCCCCCCACACACATTGACTGATCCCCCCCACACACAATGACTGATCCCGCCCCCACACACACAGTGACTGATCCTCCCCCCACACACAGTGACTGATCCCCCCCCCCCCACTCATTGTGACTGATCCCCCCCACACACACACAGTGACTGATCCCCCCCACACGCACACACAGTGACTGATGTCCCCCCACACACAGTGACTGATCCCCCCACACACACAGTGACTGATCCCCCCCCCCCACACACAGTGACTGATCCCCCCCCGCACACAGTGACTGATCCCCCCACACAGACAGTGACTGATCCCCCCCCCACACACAGTGACTGATCCCCCCCCACATACAGTGACTGATCCCCCCCCCCCACACACGCAGTGACTGATTCCCCCCCCCACACACATAGTGACTGATCCCCCCCCACACAGTGACTGATCCCCCCCCACACACACAGTGACTGATCCACCCCGACACACAGTGACTGATCCCCCCCACACACACAGTGACTGATCCCCCCCTGACACAGTGACTGATCCCCCCTCCACACACACAGTGACTGATCCCCCCCCACACACACACAGTGACTGATCCCCCCCACACACACAGTGACTGATCCCCCCCTGACACAGTGACTGATCCCCCCTCCACACACACAGTGACTGATCCCCCCCCACACACAGTGACTGATCCCTCCCCCACACACACTGTGACTGATCCCCCCACACACACAGTGAATGATCCGCCCCCACACACAGTGACTGATCCCCTCCACACACAGTGACTGATCTCCCCCCCACATACAGTGACTGATTCCCCCCCACACACAGTGACTGATCCCCCCCCACGCACACAGTGACTGATCCCCCCACCACACACAGTGACTGATCCCCCCCACACACAGTGACTGATCCCCCCCACACACTGTGACTGATCCCTCCCCACACACACAGTGACTGATCCCCCCCCACACACAGTGACTGATCCCCCCACACACAGTGACTGATCCCCCCCCACACACACACAGTGACTGATCCCCCCCACCACACACTGTGACTGATCCCCCCCACACACAGTGACTGATCCCCCCACACACAGTGACTGATCCCTCCCCACACACACAGTGACTGATCCCCACCCCCCACACAGAGTGACTGATCCCCCCCACACACAGTGACTGATCCCTCCCCACACACACAGTGACTGATCCCCCCCCACACACAGTGACTGATCCCCCCACACACAGTGACTGATCCACCCCCACACACACACAGTGACTGATCCCCCCCACCACACAGAGTGACTGATCCCCCCACACACACAGTGACTGATCCCCCCCCCACCACACACAGTGACTGATGCCCCCCCCACACATAGTGACTGATCCCCCGCACACACAGTGACTGAGCCCAAACCCCACACACAGTGACTGATCCCACACCCACACACACTGTGACTGATCCCCCCCACATACACCGTGAGTGATCCCCCCCACACACAATGACTGCTCCCCCTCCCACACACACAGTGACTGATTCCCCCCCCACACACATAGTGACTGATCCCCCGCCACACAGTGACTGATCCCCCCCCACACACATTGACTGATCCCCCCCACACACAATGACTGATCCAACCCCCACACACACAGTGACTGATCCCCCCCCCCACACAGAGTGACTGATCCCCCCGCCCACTCATTGTGACTGATCCCCCCCTCACACACACAGTGACTGATCCCCCCACACACAGTGACTGATCCCCCCACACACACAGTGACTGATCCCCCCCCACACACAGTGACTGATCCCCCCCCGCACACAGTGACTGATCCCCCCACACAGACAGTGACTGATCCCCCCCCCCCACACACAGTGACTGATCCCCCCCCACACACAGTGACTGATCCCCCCACACACAGTGACTGGTTTCCCCCCCACACACACAGTGACTGATCCCCCCCCCCCCACACACAGTGACTGATCCCCACCCCCCACACAGTGACTGATCCACCCCCACACACAGTGACTGATCCCCCCCCCCACACACACAGTGACTGAACCCCCCCCCCCCGCCACACACAGTGACTGATGCCCCCCCCACACATAGTGACTGATCCCCCGCACACACAGTAACTGAGCCCAAACCCCACACACAGTGACTGATCCCCCCCCACACACACTGTGACTGATCCCCCCCACACACACCGTGAGTGATCCCCCCCACACACATTGACTGATGCCCCCCCACACACAATGACTGCTCCCCCCCCCACACACACAGTGACTGATTCCCCCCCCACACACAGAGTGACTGATCCCCCCCGACACAGTGACTGATCCCCCTCCCCACACACAGTGACTGATCCCCCCCCCCACACACAGTGTCTGATCCCCCCCACACACAGTGACTGATCTCCCCCCACACAGAGTGACTGAGCCCCCCCACACACACAGTGACTGATCCCCCCCCATACACAGTGACTGATCCCCCCCCTCCACACACAGTGACTGATCCCCCCCCACACACAATGACTGCTCCCCCCCCCACACACACAGTGACTGATTCCCCCCCCACACACAGAGTGACTGATCCCCCCCGACACAGTGACTGATCCCCCTCCCCACACACAGTGACTGATCCCCCCCCCCCACACACAGTGTCTGATCCCCCCCACACACAGTGACTGATCTCCCCCCACACAGAGTGACTGAGCCCCCCAACACACACAGTGACTGATCCCCCCCCACACACAGTGACTGATCCCCCCCCCCACACACAATGACTGATCCCGCCCCAACACACACAGTGACTGATCCCCCCCCCACACACGGTGACTGATCCCCCCCCCACTCATTGTGACTGATCCCCCCCACACACACACAGTGACTGATCCCCCCCACACACACACACAGTGACTGATCCCGCCCCCCACACACAGTGACTGATCTCCCCCCCATACACACAGTGACTGATCCCCCCCACACACACAGTGACTGATCCCCCCCCACACACACAGTGACTGATCTCCCCCCATACACACAGTGACTGATCCCCCCCAACACACACAGTGACAGATCCCCCCCCGACACAGTGACTGATCTCCCCCAGACACACAGTGACTGATCCTCCCCCCCACACACACAGTGACTGATCCCACACACACACAGTGACAGATCCCCCCCCACACACACAGTGACTGATCCCCCCCACAAACACAGTGACTGAACCCCCCCCCCCACACACAGTGACTGGTTTCCCCCCCACACACACAGTGACTGATCCCCCCCGCCAACACTCAAAGTGACTGATCCCCCCCACACACAGTGACTGATCCCCCCCACACACAGTGACTGATCCCACCCCCACCACACACAGTGACTGATGCCCCCCCCCCACACACAGTGACTGAGCCCAAACCCCACACACAGTGACTGATCCCCCCCCCACACACACAGTGACTGATCCCCCCCCCACACTGTGACTGATCCCCCCCACACACACAGTGACTGATCCCCCCCACATACATTGACTGATCCCCCCCCGACACACAATGACTGCTCCCCCCCCACACACACAGTGACTGATTCCCCCCCCACACACACAGTGACTGATCCCCACCCCCCACACAGTGACTGATCCCCCTCCCCACACACAGTGACTGATCCCCCCCCCCACACACAGTGTCTGATCCTCCCCACACACAGTGACTGATCCCTCCCACAAAGAGTGACTGAGCCCCCACACACACACAGTGACTGATCCCCCCCCACACACAATGACTGATCCCCCCCACACAGTGACTAGATCCCCCCCCCACACACAGTGACTGATACCCACCCACACACAGTGACTGATCCCTCCCCCACACACACTGTGACTGATCCCCCCACACACACAGTGACTGATCCACCCCCTACACGGTGACTGATCTCCCCCCCACATACAGTGACTGATCCCCCCCCCCACACACAGTGACTGATCCCTCCTCGCACACACAGTGACTGATCCCCGCCCACACACAGTGACTGATCCCCCCACACACAGTGACTGATCGCCCCCCCCCACACAGAGTGACTGGTCCCCCCACACACACAGTGACTGATCCCCCACCCCCACCACACACAGTGACTGATGCCCCCCCTACACATAGTGACTGATCCCCCGCACACAAAGTGACTGAGCCCAAACCCCACACACAGTGACTGATCCCCCCCCACACACACTGTGACTGATCCCCCCCAAACACACCGTGAGTGATCCCCCCCACACACATTGACTGATGCCCCCCCCCACACACACAGTGACTGATTCCCCCCCCACACACAAAGTGACTGATCCCCCCCTACACAGTGACTGATCCCCCTCCCCACACACAGTGACTGATCCCTCCCCCCCCCACACACAGTGTCTGATCCCCCCCACACACAGTGACTGATCCCCCCCCACACAGAGTGACTGAGCCCCCCCACACACACAGTGACTGATCCCCCCCCACACACAGTGACTGATCCCCCCCCTCCACACACAGTGACTGATCTCCCCCACACACATTGACTGATCCCCCCCACACACAATGACTGATCCCGCCCCCACACACACAGTGACTGATCCCCCCCCCACACACAGTGACTGATCCCCCCCCCCCACTCATTGTGACTGATCCCCCCCACACACACACAGTGACTGATCCCCCCCACACACACACACACAGTGACTGATGCCCCCCACACATAGTGACTGATCCCCCCACACACACAGTGACTGATCCCCCCCCACACACACAGTGACTGAACCCCCCCCCCCCCCGCCACACACAGTGACTGATGCCCCCCCCACACATAGTGACTGATCCCCCGCACACACAGTAACTGAGCCCAAACCCCACACACAGTGACTGATCCACCCCCACACACACTGTGACTGATCCCCCCCACACACACCGTGAGTGATCCCCCCCACACACATTGACTGATGCCCCCCCACACACAATGACTGCTCCCCCCCCCACACACACAGTGACTGATTCCCCCCCCACACACAGAGTGACTGATCCCCCCCGACACAGTGACTGATCCCCCTCCCCACACACAGTGACTGATCCCCCCCCCCACACACAGTGTCTGATCCCCCCCACACACAGTGACTGATCTCCCCCCACACAGAGTGACTGAGCCCCCCACACACACAGTGACTGATCCCCCCCCACACACAGTGACTGATCCCCCCCCTCCACACACAGTGACTGATCCCCCCCCACACACAATGACTGCTCCCCCCCCCACACACACAGTGACTGATTCCCCCCCCACACACAGAGTGACTGATCCCCCCCGACACAGTGACTGATCCCCCTCCCCACACACAGTGACTGATCCCCCCCCCCCACACACAGTGTCTGATCCCCCCCACACACAGTGACTGATCTCCCCCCACACAGAGTGACTGAGCCCCCCAACACACACAGTGACTGATCCCCCCCCACACACAGTGACTGATCCCCCCCCCCACACACAATGACTGATCCCGCCCCAACACACACAGTGACTGATCCCCCCCCCACACACAGTGACTGATCCCCCCCCCCACTCATTGTGACTGATCCCCCCCACACACACACAGTGACTGATCCCCCCCACACACACACACAGTGACTGATCCCGCCCCCCACACACAGTGACTGATCTCCCCCCCATACACACAGTGACTGATCCCCCCCCACACACACAGTGACTGATCCCCCCCCACACACACAGTGACTGATCTCCCCCCATACACACAGTGACTGATCCACCCCCACACACACAGTGACTGATCCCCCCCACACACAGTGACTGATCCTCCCCCTCACACATAGTGACTGATCCCCCTCCCTACACACACAGTGACAGATCCCCCCCCGACACAGTGACTGATCTCCCCCACACACACAGTGACTGATCCTCCCCCCCACACACACAGTGACTGATCCCACACACACACAGTGACAGATCCCCCCCCACACACACAGTGACTGATCCCCCCCACACACACAGTGACTGAACCCCCCCCCCCCACACACAGTGACTGGTTTCCCCCCCACACACACAGTGACTGATCCCCCCCACACACAGTGACTGATCCCCCCCACACACAGTGACTGATCCCACCCCCACCACACACAGTGACTGATGCCCCCCCCCCACACACAGTGACTGAGCCCAAACCCCACACACAGTGACTGATCCCCCCCCCACACACACAGTGACTGATCCCCCCCCACACTGTGACTGATCCCCCCCACACACACAGTGACTGATCCCCCCCACATACATTGACTGATCCCCCCCCGACACACAATGACTGCTCCCCCCCCACACACACAGTGACTGATTCCCCCCCCACACACACAGTGACTGATCCCCACCCCCCACACATTGACTGATCCCCCTCCACACACACAGTGACTGATCCCCCCCCCCACACACAGTGTCTGATCCTCCCCACACACAGTGACTGATCCCCCCCACAAAGAGTAACTGAGCCCCCCCACACACACAGTGACTGATCCCCCCCCACACACAATGACTGATCCCCCCCCACACAGTGACTGATCCCCCGCCACACACAGAGTGACTGATACCCACCCACACACAGTGACTGATCCCTCCCCCACACACACTGTGACTGATCCCCCCACACACACAGTGACTGATGCCCCCCCCACACACAGTGACTGATCCCCCCCACACACAGTGACTGATCCAACCCCCACACACACAGTGACTGATCCCCCCCCCACACAGAGTGACTGATCCCCCCGCCCACTCATTGTGACTGATCCCCCCCTCACACACACAGTGACTGATCCCCCCACACACAGTGACTGATCCCCCCACACACACAGTGACTGATCCCCCCCCACACACAGTGACTGATCCCCCCCCGCACACAGTGACTGATCCAACCCCCACACACACAGTGACTGATCCCCCCCCCACACAGAGTGACTGATCCCCCCGCCCACTCATTGTGACTGATCCCCCCCTCACACACACAGTGACTGATCCCCCCACACACAGTGACTGATCCCCCCACACACACAGTGACTGATCCCCCCCCACACACAGTGACTGATCCCCCCCCGCACACAGTGACTGATCCCCCCACACAGACAGTGACTGATCCCCCCCCCCACACACAGTGACTGATCCCCCCCCACACACAGTGACTGATCCCCCCACACACAGTGACTGGTTTCCCCCCCACACACACAGTGACTGATCCCCCCCCCCCACACACAGTGACTGATCCCCACCCCCCACACAGTGACTGATCCACCCCCACACACACACAGTGACTGAACCCCCCCCCCCCGCCACACACAGTGACTGATGCCCCCCCCACACATAGTGACTGATCCCCCGCACACACAGTAACTGAGCCCAAACCCCACACACAGTGACTGATCCCCCCCCACACACACTGTGACTGATCCCCCCCACACACACCGTGAGTGATCCCCCCCACACACATTGACTGATGCCCCCCCACACACAATGACTGCTCCCCCCCCCACACACACAGTGACTGATTCCCCCCCCACACACAGAGTGACTGATCCCCCCCGACACAGTGACTGATCCCCCTCCCCACACACAGTGACTGATCCCCCCCCCCACACACAGTGTCTGATCCCCCCCACACACAGTGACTGATCTCCCCCCACACAGAGTGACTGAGCCCCCCCACACACACAGTGACTGATCCCCCCCCATACACAGTGACTGATCCCCCCCCTCCACACACAGTGACTGATCCCCCCCCACACACAATGACTGCTCCCCCCCCCACACACACAGTGACTGATTCCCCCCCCACACACAGAGTGACTGATCCCCCCCGACACAGTGACTGATCCCCCTCCCCACACACAGTGACTGATCCCCCCCCCCACACACAGTGTCTGATCCCCCCCACACACAGTGACTGATCTCCCCCCACACAGAGTGACTGAGCCCCCCAACACACACAGTGACTGATCCCCCCCCACACACAGTGACTGATCCCCCCCCCCACACACAATGACTGATCCCGCCCCAACACACACAGTGACTGATCCCCCCCCCACACACAGTGACTGATCCCCCCCCCACTCATTGTGACTGATCCCCCCCACACACACACAGTGACTGATCCCCCCCACACACACACACAGTGACTGATCCCGCCCCCCACACACAGTGACTGATCTCCCCCCCATACACACAGTGACTGATCCCCCCCACACACACAGTGACTGATCCCCCCCCACACACACAGTGACTGATCTCCCCCCATACACACAGTGACTGATCCCCCCCCCACACACACAGTGACTGATCCCCCCCACACACACACAGTGACTGATCCCCCCCAAACACACCGTGAGTGATCCCCCCCACACACATTGACTGATGCCCCCCCCCCACACACACAGTGACTGATTCCCCCCCCACACACAAAGTGACTGATCCCCCCCTACACAGTGACTGATCCCCCTCCCCACACACAGTGACTGATCCCCCCCTCCCCACACACAGTGTCTGATCCCCCCCACACACAGTGACTGATCCCCCCCCACACAGAGTGACTGAGCCCCCCCACACACACAGTGACTGATCCCCCCCCACACACAGTGACTGATCCCCCCCCTCCACACACAGTGACTGATCCCCCCCCACACACATTGACTGATCCCCCCCACACACAATGACTGATCCCGCCCCCACACACACAGTGACTGATCCCCCCCCCACACACAGTGACTGATCCCCCCCCCCCACTCATTGTGACTGATCCCCCCCACACACACACAGTGACTGATCCCCCCCACACACACACACACACAGTGACTGATGCCCCCCACACACAGTGACTGATCCCCCCACACACACAGTGACTGATCCCCCCCCACACACACAGTGACTGAACCCCCCCCCCCCGCCACACACAGTGACTGATGCCCCCCCCACACATAGTGACTGATCCCCCGCACACACAGTAACTGAGCCCAAACCCCACACACAGTGACTGATCCACCCCCACACACACTGTGACTGATCCCCCCCACACACACCGTGAGTGATCCCCCCCACACACAGTGACTGATGCCCCCCCACACACAATGACTGCTCCCCCCCCCACACACACAGTGACTGATTCCCCCCCCACACACAGAGTGACTGATCCCCCCCGACACAGTGACTGATCCCCCTCCCCACACACAGTGACTGATCCCCCCCCCCACACACAGTGTCTGATCCCCCCCACACACAGTGACTGATCTCCCCCCACACAGAGTGACTGAGCCCCCCCACACACACAGTGACTGATCCCCCCCCACACACAGTGACTGATCCCCCCCCTCCACACACAGTGACTGATCCCCCCCCACACACAATGACTGCTCCCCCCCCCACACACACAGTGACTGATTCCCCCCCCACACACAGAGTGACTGATCCCCCCCGACACAGTGACTGATCCCCCTCCCCACACACAGTGACTGATCCCCCCCCCCCCACACACAGTGTCTGATCCCCCCCACACACAGTGACTGATCTCCCCCCACACAGAGTGACTGAGCCCCCCAACACACACAGTGACTGATCCCCCCCCACACACAGTGACTGATCCCCCCCCCCACACACAATGACTGATCCCGCCCCAACACACACAGTGACTGATCCCCCCCCCACAGACAGTGACTGATCCCCCCCCCCACTCATTGTGACTGATCCCCCCCACACACACACAGTGACTGATCCCCCCCACACACACACACAGTGACTGATCCCGCCCCCCACACACAGTGACTGATCTCCCCCCCATACACACAGTGACTGATCCCCCCCACACACACAGTGACTGATCCCCCCCCACACACACAGTGACTGATCCCCCCCCCCACACACAATGACTGATCCCGCCCCAACACACACAGTGACTGATCCACCCCCACACACACAGTGACTGATCCCCCCCACACACAGTGACTGATCCTCCCCCTCACACATAGTGACTGATCCCCCTCCCTACACACACAGTGACAGATCCCCCCCCGACACAGTGACTGATCTCCCCCACACACACAGTGACTGATCCTCCCCCCCACACACACAGTGACTGATCCCACACACACACAGTGACAGATC
This sequence comes from Pristiophorus japonicus, assembly GCF_044704955.1. NCBI lineage: Eukaryota > Metazoa > Chordata > Chondrichthyes > Pristiophoridae > Pristiophorus > Pristiophorus japonicus. Next base: position 82,082,617 of record NC_091983.1, read on the forward strand.
CCCCCCCACACACACAGTGACTGATCCCCCCCACACACACAGTGACTGAACCCCCCCCCCACACACAGTGACTGGTTTCCCCCCCACACACACAGTGACTGATCCCCCCCGCCAACACTCAAAGTGACTGATCCCCCCCACACACAGTGACTGATCCCCCCCACACACAGTGACTGATCCCACCCCCACCACACACAGTGACTGATGCCCCCCCCCCCACACACAGTGACTGAGCCCAAACCCCACACACAGTGACTGATCCCCCCCCCACACACACAGTGACTGATCCCCCCCCACACTGTGACTGATCCCCCCCACACACACAGTGACTGATCCCCCCCACATACATTGACTGATCCCCCCCCGACACACAATGACTGCTCCCCCCCCACACACACAGTGACTGATTCCCCCCCCACACACACAGTGACTGATCCCCACCCCCCACACAGTGACTGATCCCCCTCCCCACACACAGTGACTGATCCCCCCCCCCACACACAGTGTCTGATCCTCCCCACACACAGTGACTGATCCCCCCCACAAAGAGTGACTGAGCCCCCCCACACACACAGTGACTGATCCCCCCCCACACACAATGACTGATCCCCCCCCACACAGTGACTGATCCCCCCCCCACACACAGTGACTGATACCCACCCACACACAGTGACTGATCCCTCCCCCACACACACTGTGACTGATCCCCCCACACACACAGTGACTGATGCCCCCCCCACACACAGTGACTGATCCCCCCCACACACAGTGACTGATCCCCCTTGCACACACAGTGACTGATCCACCCCCTACACGGTGACTGATCTCCCCCCCACATACAGTGACTGATCCCCCCCCCCACACACAGTGACTGATCCCTCCTCGCACACACAGTGACTGATCCCCGCCCACACACAGTGACTGATCCCCCCACACAGAGTGACTGGTCCCCCCACACACACAGTGACTGATCCCCCACCCCCACCACACACAGTGACTGATGCCCCCCCCCACACATAGTGACTGATCCCCTGCACACAAAGTGACTGAGCCCAAACCCCACACACAGTGACTGATTCCCCCCCCACACACACTGTGACTGATCCCCCCTAAACACATCGTGAGTGATCCCCCCCACACACATTGACTGATGCCCCCCCTACACAGTGACTGATCCCCCTCCCCACACACAGTGACTGATCCACCCCCCCCACACACAGTGTCTGATCCCCCCCACACACAGTGACTGATCCCCCCCCACACAGAGTGACTGAGCCCCCCCACACACACAGTGACTGATCCCCCCCCACACACAGTGACTGATCCCCCCCTCCACACACAGTGACTGATCCCCCCCCACACACATTGACTGATCCCCCCCACACACAATGACTGATCCCGCCCCCACACACACAGTGACTGATCCCCCCCCCACACACAGTGACTGATCCCCCCCCCACTCATTGTGACTGATCCCCCACACACACAAACAGTGACTGATCCCCCCCACATACACACACACAGTGACTGATGCCCCCCACACACAGTGACTGATCCCCCCCCCACACACAGTGACTGATCCCCCCCCGCACACAGTGACTGATCCCCCCACACAGACAGTGACTGATCCCCCCCCCCACACACAGTGACTGATCCCCCCCCACACACAGTGACAGATCCCCCCCCGCACACACACATAGTGACTGATTCCCCCCCCACACACATAGTGACTGATCCCCCCCTGACACAGTGACTGATCCCCCCCCACACACAGTGACTGATCCCCCCCTCCACACACACATAGTGACTGATTCCCCCCCCACACACATAGTGACTGATCCCCCCCCACACAGTGACTGATCCCCGCCCACACACACAGTGACTGAACCCCCCCCGACACACAGTGACTGATCCCCCCTCCACACACACAGTGACTGATCCCCCCCCACACACAGTGACTGATCACTCCCCCACACACACTGTGACTGATCCCCCCACACACACAGTGACTGATCCCCCCCCACACACAGTGACTGATTCCCTCCACACACAGTGACTGATCTCCCCCCCACATACAGTGACTGATTACCCCCCACACACAGTGACTGATCCCCCCCCACGCACACAGTGACTGATCCCCCCACCACACACAGTGACTGATCCCCCCCACACACAGTGACTGTTCCCCCCCACACACTGTGACTGATCCCTCCCCACACACACAGTGACTGATCTCCCCCCACACACAGTGACTGATCCCCCCACACACAGTGACTGATCCCCCCCCAACACACACAGTGACTGATCCCTCCCCACACACACAGTGACTGATCCCCCCCCACACACAGTGACTGATCCCCCCACACACAGTGACTGATCCACCCCCACACACACACAGTGACTGATCCCCCCCACCACACAGAGTGACTGATCCCCCCACACACACAGTGACTGATCCCCCCCCCACCACACACAGTGACTGATGCCCCCCCCACACATAGTGACTGATCCCCCGCACACACAGTGACTGAGCCCAAACCCCACACACAGTGACTGATCCCACCCCCACACACACTGTGACTGATCCCCCCCACCTACACCGTGAGTGATCCCCCCCACACACAATGACTGCTCCCCCCCCACACACACAGTGACTGATTCCCCCCCCACACACATAGTGACTGATCCCCCCCCACACAGTGACTGATCCCCCCCCACACACATTGACTGATCCCCCCCACACACAATGACTGATCCAACCCCCACACACACAGTGACTGATCCCCCCCCCACACAGAGTGACTGATCCCCCCGCCCACTCATTGTGACTGATCCCCCCCTCACACGCACAGTGACTGATCCCCCCCACACACACACACAGTGACTGATGCCCCCCACACACAGTGACTGATCCCCCCACACACACAGTGACTGATCCCCCCTCACACACAGTGACTGATCCCCCCCCCGCATACAGTGACTGATCCCCCCACACAGACAGTGACTGATCCCCCCCCCACACACAGTGACTGATCCCCCCCCCACACACAGTGACTGATCCCCCCACACACAGTGACTGGTTTCCCCCCCACACACACAGTGACTGATCCCCCCCCCCACACACACAGTGACTGATCCCCACCCCCCACACAGTGACTGATCCACCCCCACACACAGTGACTGATCCCCCCCCCCACACACACAGTGACTGAACCCCCCCCCCCCCGCCACACACAGTGACTGATGCCCCCCCCACACATAGTGACTGATCCCCCCCACACACAGTGACTGAGCCCAAACCCCACACACAGTGACTGATCCCCCCCCACACACACTGTGACTGATCCCCCCCACACACACCGTGAGTGATCCCCCCCACACACATTGACTGATGCCCCCCCACACACAATGACTGCTCCCCCCCCCACACACACAGTGACTGATTCCCCCCCCACACACAGAGTGACTGATCCCCCCCGACACAGTGACTGATCCCCCTCCCCACACACAGTGACTGATCCCCCCCCCCCACACACAGTGTCTGATCCCCCCCACACACAGTGACTGATCTCCCCCCACACAGAGTGACTGAGCCCCCCCACACACACAGTGACTGATCCCCCCCCACACACAGTGACTGATCCCCCCCCTCCACACACAGTGACTGATCCCCCCCCACACACAATGACTGCTCCCCCCCCCACACACACAGTGACTGATTCCCCCCCCACACACAGAGTGACTGATCCCCCCCGACACAGTGACTGATCCCCCTCCCCACACACAGTGACTGATCCCCCCCCCACACACAGTGTCTGATCCCCCCCACACACAGTGACTGATCTCCCCCCACACAGAGTGACTGAGCCCCCCCCACACACACAGTGACTGATCCCCCCCCACACACAGTGACTGATCCCCCCCCCCCCACACACAGTGACTGATCCCCCCACACACAGTGACTGATCCCCCCCCAACACACACAGTGACTGATCCCCGCCACCACACACTGTGACTGATCCCCCCCGCACACAGTGACTGATCCCCCCCACACACAGTGACTGATCCCTCCCCACACACACAGTGACTGATCCCCACCCCCCACACAGAGTGACTGATCCCCCCCACACACAGTGACTGATCCCTCCCCACACACACAGTGACTGATCCCCCCCCACACACAGTGACTGATCCCCCCACACACAGTGACTGATCCACCCCCACACACACACAGTGACTGATCCCCCCCACCACACAGAGTGACTGATGCCCCCACACACACAGTGACTGATCCCCCCCCCACCACACACAGTGACTGATGCCCCCCCCACACATAGTGACTGATCCCCCCCACACACAGTGACTGAGCCCAAACCCCACACACAGTGACTGATCCCCTCCCACACACACTGTGACTGATCCCCCCCACATACACCGTGAGTGATCCCCCCCACACACATTGACTGATGCCCCCCCACACACAATGACTGCTCCCCCCCCACACACACAGTGACTGATTCCCCCTCCACACACACACAGTGACTGATCTCCCCCACACACACAGTGACTGATCTCCCCCTCATACACAGTGACTGATCTCCCCCTCATACACACAGTGACTGATCCCCCCCACACACAGTGACTGATCCCCCTCCCCACACACAGTGTCTGATCCCCCCCACACACAGTGACTGAACCCCCCCCACACAGAGTGACTGAGCCCCCCCACACACACAGTGACTGATCCCCCCCCACACACAGTGACTGATCCCCCCCCTCCACACACAGTGACTGATCCCCCCAACACACATTGACTGATCCCCCCCACACACAATGACTGATCCCGCCCCCACACACACAGTGACTGATCTCCCCCCCATACATACAGTGACTGATCCCCCCCACACACACAGTGACTGATCCCCCCCCCACACACACAGTGACTGATCTCCCCCACACACACAGTGACTGATCTCCCCCTCATACACACAGTGACTGATCCCCCCCACACACAGTGACTGATCCCCCCACACACACAGTGACTGATCCCCCCCCACCACACACAGTAACTGATGCCCCACCCCCACACACAGTGATTGATCCCCCCCCCACACAGTGACTGAGCCCAAACCCCACACACAGTGACTGATCCCCCCCCACACTGTGACTGATCCCCCCCACACACACAGTGACTGATCCCCACCACACACATTGACTGATCCCCCCCCGACACACAATGACTGCTCCCCCCCCACACACACAGTGACTGATTCCCCCCCCCACACACACAGTGACTGATCCCCCCCCTCACACACAGTGTCTGATCCTCCCCACACACAGTGACTGATCCCCCCCACAAAGAGTGACTGAGCCCCCCCACACACACAGTGACTGATCCCCCCCCACGCACAGTGACTGATCCCCACCCACACACAGTGACTGATCCCTCCCCCACACACACTGTGACTGATCCCCCCACACACACAGTGACTGATCCCGCCCCCCACACACAGTGACTGATCTCCCCCCCATACACACAGTGACTGATCCCCCCCACACACACAGTGACTGATCCCCCCCCACACACACAGTGACTGATCTCCCCCCCATACACACAGTGACTGATCCCCCCCATACACACAGTGACTGATCCCCCCCATACACACAGTGACTGATCCCCCCCACACACACAGTGACTGATCCCCCCCACACACAGTGACTGATCCTCCCCCTCACACATAGTGACTGATCCCCCTCCCTACACACACAGTGACAGATCCCCCCCCGACACAGTGACTGATCTCCCCCAGACACATAGTGACTGATCCTCCCCCCGCACACAGTGACTGATCCCCCCACACAGACAGTGACTGATCCCCCCCCCACACACAGTGACTGATCCCCCCCCACACACTGTGACTGATCCCCCCCACACACACCGTGAGTGATCCCCCCCACACACATTGACTGATGCCCTCCCACACACAATGACTGCTCCCCCCCCCCACACACAGAGTGACTGATCCCCCCCGACACAGTGACTGATCCCCCTCCCCACACACAGTGACTGATCCCCCCCCCCACACACAGTGTCTGATCCCCCCCACACACAGTGACTGATCTCCCCCCACACAGAGTGACTGAGCCCCACCACACACACAGTGACTGATCCCCCCCCACACACAGTGACTGATCCCCCCTCTCCACACACAGTGACTGATCCCCCCCCACACACAATGACTGCTCCCCCCCCCACACACACAGTGACTGCTTCCCCCCCCCACACACAGAGTGACTGATCCCCCCCGACACAGTGACTGATCCCCCTCCCCACACACAGTGACTGATCCCCCCCCCCACACACAGTGTCTGATCCCCCCCACACACAGTGACTGATCTCCCCCCACACAGAGTGACTGAGCCCCCCCACACACACAGTGACTGATCCCCCCCCACACACAGTGACTGATCCCCCCCCCCCCACACACAATGACTGATCCCGCCCCCACACACACTATGACTGATCCCCCCCCCACACACAGTGACTGATCCCCCCCCCCCACTCATTGTGACTGATCCCCCCCACACACACACAGTGACTGATCCCCCCCACACACACAGTGACTGATTCCCCCCCCACACACAGTGACTGATCCCCCCACCCCACACACAATGACTGATCCCCCCCCCCCACACACAATGACTGATCCCCCCCCCCACTCATTGTGACCGATCCCCCCCACACACACACAGTGACTGATCCCCCCCACACACACACACAGTGACTGATCCCGCCCCAACACACACAGTGACTGATCTCCCCCCCATACACACAGTGACTGATCCCCCCCACACACACAGTGACTGATCCCCCCCCACACACACAGTGACTGATCTCCCCCCCATACACACAGTGACTGATCCCCCCCATACATACAGTGACTGATCCCCCCCATACACACAGTGACTGATCCCCCCCACACACACAGTGACTGATCCCCCCCACACACAGTGACTGATCCTCCCCCTCACACATAGTGACTGATTCCCCTCCCTACACACACAGTGACAGATCCCCCCCCGACACAGTGACTGATCTCCCCCAGACACACAGTGACTGATCCTCCCCCCCACACACACAGTGACTGATCCCACACACACACAGTGACAGATCCCCCCCCACACACACAGTGACTGATCCCCCCCACACACACAGTGACTGAACCCCCCCCCCCCACACACAGTGACTGGTTTCCCCCCCACACACACAGTGACTGATCCCACCCGCCAACACACAAAGTGACTGATCCCCCCCACACACAGTGACTGATCCCCCCACACACACAGTGACTGATCTCCCCACACACACAGTGACTGATCCCACCCCCACCACACACAGTGACTGATGCCCCCCCCCCCACACACAGTGACTGATCACCCCCACACACAGTGACTGAGCCCAAACCCCACACACAGTGACTGATCCCCCCCCACACTGTGACTGATCCCCCCCACACACACAGTGACTGATCCCCCCCACACACACACAGTGACTGATTCCCCCCCCCACACACAGAGTGACTGATCCCCCCCGACACAGTGACTGATCCCCCTCCCCACACACAGTGACTGATCCCCCCCCCCACACACAGTGTCTGATCCCCCCCACACACAGTGACTGATCTCCCCCCACACAGAGTGACTGAGCCCCCCCACACACACAGTGACTGATCCCCCCCCACACACAGTGACCGATCCCCCCCCCCCCACACACAATGACTGATCCCGCCCCCACACACACTATGACTGATCCCCCCCCCACACACAGTGACTGATCCCCCCCCCCCACTCATTGTGACTGATCCCCCCCACACACACACAGTGACTGATCCCCCCCACACACACAGTGACTGATTCCCCCCCCACACACAGTGACTGATCCCCCCACCCCACACACAATGACTGATCCCCCCCCCCCACACACAATGACTGATCCCCCCCCCCACTCATTGTGACCGATCCCCCCCACACACACACAGTGACTGATCCCCCCCACACACACACACAGTGACTGATCCCGCCCCAACACACACAGTGACTGATCTCCCCCCCATACACACAGTGACTGATCCCCCCCACACACACAGTGACTGATCCCCCCCCACACACACAGTGACTGATCTCCCCCCCATACACACAGTGACTGATCCCCCCCATACATACAGTGACTGATCCCCCCCATACACACAGTGACTGATCCCCCCCACACACACAGTGACTGATCCCCCCCACACACAGTGACTGATCCTCCCCCTCACACATAGTGACTGATTCCCCTCCCTACACACACAGTGACAGATCCCCCCCCGACACAGTGACTGATCTCCCCCAGACACACAGTGACTGATCCTCCCCCCCACACACACAGTGACTGATCCCACACACACACAGTGACAGATCCCCCCCCACACACACAGTGACTGATCCCCCCCACACACACAGTGACTGAACCCCCCCCCCCCACACACAGTGACTGGTTTCCCCCCCACACACACAGTGACTGATCCCACCCGCCAACACACAAAGTGACTGATCCCCCCCACACACAGTGACTGATCCCCCCACACACACAGTGACTGATCTCCCCACACACACAGTGACTGATCCCACCCCCACCACACACAGTGACTGATGCCCCCCCCCCCACACACAGTGACTGATCACCCCCACACACAGTGACTGAGCCCAAACCCCACACACAGTGACTGATCCCCCCCCACACTGTGACTGATCCCCCCCACACACACAGTGACTGATCCCCCCCACACACACACAGTGACTGATTCCCCCCCCACACACACAGTGACTGATCCCCACCCCCCACACAGTGACTGATCCCCACCCCCCACACAGTGACTGATCCCCCTCCCCACACACAGTGACTGATCCCCCCCCCACACACAGTGTCTGATCCTCCCCACACACAGTGACTGATCCCCCCCACAAAGAGTGACTGAGCCCCCCCACACACACAGTGACTGATCCCCCCCCCACACACAATGACTGATCCCCCCCAAAACAGTGACTGATCCCCCCCCCCACACACAGTGACTGATACCCACCCACACACAGTGACTGATCCCTCCCCCACACACACTGTGACTGATCCCCCCACACACACAGTGACTGATCCCTCCCCCACACACAGTGACTGATCCCCCCCACACACAGTGACTGATCCCCCCCCACACACACTGACTGATCCCCCCACCACATACACAGTGACTGATCCCCCTTACACACACAGTGACTGATCCACCCCCTACACGGTGACTGATCTCCCCCCCACATACAGTGACTGATCCCCCCCCCACACACAGTGACTGATCCCTCCTCGCACACACAGTGACTGATCCCCGCCCACACACAGTGACTGATCCCCCCACACACAGTGACTGAGCCCAAACCCCACACACAGTGACTGATCCCCTCCCACACACACTGTGACTGATCCCCCCCACATACACCGTGAGTGATCCCCCCCACACACATTGACTGATGCCCCCCCACACACAATGACTGCTCCCCCCCCACACACACAGTGACTGATTCCCCCCCCACACACATAGTGACTGATCCCCCCCCACACAGTGACTGATCCCCCTCCCCACACACAGTGTCTGATCCCCCCCACACACAGTGACTGAACCCCCCCCACACAGAGTGACTGAGCCCCCCCACACACACAGTGACTGATCCCCCCCCACACACAGTGACTGATCCCCCCGCTCCACACACAGTGACTGATCCCCCCAACACACATTGACTGATCCCCCCCACACACAATGACTGATCCCGCCCCCACACACACAGTGACTGATCCCCCCCCCACACACAGTGACTGATCCCCCCCCCACACACACAGTGACTGATCCCCCCCACACACACAGTGACTGATCCCCCCCCCACACACACAGTGACTGATCTCCCCCACACACACAGTGACTGATCTCCCCCTCATACACACAGTGACTGATCCCCCCCACACACACAGTGACTGATCTCCCCCCCATACACACAGTGACTGATCCCCCCCACACACACAGTGACTGATCCCCCCCCCACACACACAGTGACTGATCTCCCCCACACACACAGTGACTGATCTCCCCCTCATACACACAGTGATTGATCCCCCCCACACACAGTGACTGATCCCCCCACACACACAGTGACTGATCCCCCCCCACCACACACAGTAACTGATGCCCCACCCCCACACACAGTGATTGATCCCCCCCACACACAGTGACTGAGCCCAAACCCCACACACAGTGACTGATCCCCCCCCACACTGTGACTGATCCCCCCCACACACACAGTGACTGATCCCCACCACACACATTGACTGATCCCCCCCCGACACACAATGACTGCTCCCCCCCCACACACACAGTGACTGATTCCCCCCCCCACACACACAGTGACTGATCCCCCCCCTCACACACAGTGTCTGATCCTCCCCACACACAGTGACTGATCCCCCCCACAAAGAGTGACTGAGCCCCCCCACACACACAGTGACTGATCCCCCCCCACGCACAGTGACTGATCCCCACCCACACACAGTGACTGATCCCTCCCCCACACACACTGTGACTGATCCCCCCACACACACAGTGACTGATCCCGCCCCCCACACACAGTGACTGATCCTCCCCCACACACTGTGACTGATCCCCCCCACACACACCGTGAGTGATCCCCCCCACACACATTGACTGATGCCCCCCCACACACAATGACTGCTCCCCCCCCCCACACACACAGTGACTGATTCCCCCCCCACACACAGAGTGACTGATCCCCCCCGACACAGTGACTGATCCCCCTCCCCACACACAGTGACTGATCCCCCCCCCCACACACAGTGTCTGATCCCCCCCACACACAGTGACTGATCTCCCCCCACACAGAGTGACTGAGCCCCACCACACACACAGTGACTGATCCCCCCCCACACACAGTGACTGATCCCCCCCCTCCACACACAGTGACTGATCCCCCCCCACACACAATGACTGCTCCCCCCCCCACACACACAGTGACTGCTTCCCCCCCCCACACACAGAGTGACTGATCCCCCCCGACACAGTGACTGATCCCCCTCCCCACACACAGTGACTGATCCCCCCCCCCACACACAGTGTCTGATCCCCCCCACACACAGTGACTGATCTCCCCCCACACAGAGTGACTGAGCCCCCCCACACACACAGTGACTGATCCCCCCCCACACACAGTGACTGATCCCCCCCCCCCCACACACAATGACTGATCCCGCCCCCACACACACGATGACTGATCCCCCCCCCACACACAGTGACTGATCCCCCCCCCCCACTCATTGTGACTGATCCCCCCCACACACACACAGTGACTGATCCCCCCCACACACACAGTGACTGATTCCCCCCCCACACACAGTGACTGATCCCCCCACCCCACACACAATGACTGATCCCCCCCCCCCACACACAATGACTGATCCCCCCCCCCACTCATTGTGACCGATCCCCCCCACACACACACAGTGACTGATCCCCCCCACACACACACACAGTGACTGATCCCGCCCCCCACACACAGTGACTGATCTCCCCCCCATACACACAGTGACTGATCCCCCCCACACACACAGTGACTGATCCCCCCCCACACACACAGTGACTGATCTCCCCCCCATACACACAGTGACTGATCCCCCCCATACATACAGTGACTGATCCCCCCCATACACACAGTGACTGATCCCCCCCACACACACAGTGACTGATCCCCCCCACACACAGTGACTGATCCTCCCCCTCACACATAGTGACTGATTCCCCTCCCTACACACACAGTGACAGATCCCCCCCCGACACAGTGACTGATCTCCCCCAGACACACAGTGACTGATCCTCCCCCCCACACACACAGTGACTGATCCCACACACACACAGTGACAGATCCCCCCCCACACACACAGTGACTGATCCCCCCCACACACACAGTGACTGAACCCCCCCCCCCACACACAGTGACTGGTTTCCCCCCCACACACACAGTGACTGATCCCACCCGCCAACACACAAAGTGACTGATCCCCCCCACACACAGTGACTGATCCCCCCACACACACAGTGACTGATCTCCCCACACACACAGTGACTGATCCCCCCCCACACTGTGACTGATCCCCCCCACACACACAGTGACTGATCCCCCCCACACACATTGACTGATCCCCCCCCGACACACAATGACTGCTCCCCCCCCCACACACACAGTGACTGATTCCCCCCCCACACACACAGTGACTGATCCCCACCCCCCACACAGTGACTGATCCCCACCCCCCACACAGTGACTGATCCCCCTCCCCACACACAGTGACTGATCCCCCCCCCACACACAGTGTCTGATCCTCCCCACACACAGTGACTGATCCCCCCCACAAAGAGTGACTGAGCCCCCCCACACACACAGTGACTGATCCCCCCCCCACACACAATGACTGATCCCCCCCAAAACAGTGACTGATCCCCCCCCCCACACACAGTGACTGATACCCACCCACACACAGTGACTGATCCCTCCCCCACACACACTGTGACTGATCCCCCCACACACACAGTGACTGATCCCTCCCCCACACACAGTGACTGATCCCCCCCACACACAGTGACTGATCCCCCCCCACACACACTGACTGATCCCCCCACCACATACACAGTGACTGATCCCCCTTACACACACAGTGACTGATCCACCCCCTACACGGTGACTGATCTCCCCCCCACATACAGTGACTGATCCCCCCCCCACACACAGTGACTGATCCCTCCTCGCACACACAGTGACTGATCCCCGCCCACACACAGTGACTGATCCCCCCACACACAGTGACTGAGCCCAAACCCCACACACAGTGACTGATCCCCTCCCACACACACTGTGACTGATCCCCCCCACATACACCGTGAGTGATCCCCCCCACACACATTGACTGATGCCCCCCCACACACAATGACTGCTCCCCCCCCACACACACAGTGACTGATTCCCCCCCCACACACATAGTGACTGATCCCCCCCCACACAGTGACTGATCCCCCTCCCCACACACAGTGTCTGATCCCCCCCACACACAGTGACTGAACCCCCCCCACACAGAGTGACTGAGCCCCCCCACACACACAGTGACTGATCCCCCCCCACACACAGTGACTGATCCCCCCCCTCCACACACAGTGACTGATCCCCCCAACACACATTGACTGATCCCCCCCACACACAATGACTGATCCCGCCCCCACACACACAGTGACTGATCCCCCCCCCACACACAGTGACTGATCCCCCCCCCACACACACAGTGACTGATCCCCCCCACACACACAGTGACTGATCCCCCCCCCACACACACAGTGACTGATCTCCCCCACACACACAGTGACTGATCTCCCCCTCATACACACAGTGACTGATCCCCCCCACACACACAGTGACTGATCTCCCCCCCATACACACAGTGACTGATCCCCCCCACACACACAGTGACTGATCCCCCCCCCACACACACAGTGACTGATCTCCCCCACACACACAGTGACTGATCTCCCCCTCATACACACAGTGACTGATCCCCCCCACACACACAGTGACTGATCCCCCCCACACACACACAGTGACTGATCCTCCCCCCCACATACAGTGTCTGATCCCCCTCCCCACACACACAGTGACAGATCCCCTCCCGACACAGTGACTGATCCCCCCCACACACACAGTGACTGATCCTTCCCCCCACACACACAGTGACTGATCCCCCCCACACACACAGTGACTGATCCTTCCCCCCACACACACAGTGGCTGATCCCCCCCTACACACACAGTGACTGAACCCCCCCCCCCCCGACACACAGTGACTGGTTTCCCCCCCACACACACAGTGACTGATCCCCCCAGCCAACACACACAGTGACTGATCCCCCCCACGCACAGTGACTGATCCCCCCCACACACAGTGACTGAGCCCAAACCCCACACACAGTGACTGATCCCCCCCCACACTGTGACTGATCCCCCCCACACACACAGTGACTGATCCCCCCCACACACATTGACTGATCCCCCCCGACACACAATGACTGCTCCCCCCCCACACACACAGTGACTGATTCCCCCCCCCCACACACACAGTGACTGATCCCCCCCCCCACACACAGTGTCTGATCCTTCCCACACACAGTGACTGATCCCCCCCACAAGGAGTGACTGAGCCCCCCCACACACACAGTGACTGATCCCCCCCCACGCACAGTGACTGATCCCCACCCACACACAGTGACTGATCCCTCCCCCACACACACTGTGACTGATCCCCCCACACACACAGTGACTGATCCCGCCCCCCACACACAGTGACTGATCTCCCCCCCATACACACAGTGACTGATCCCCCCCACACACACAGTGACTGATCCCCCCCCACACACACAGTGACTGATCTCCCCCCCATACACACAGTGACTGATCCCCCCCATACACACAGTGACTGATCCCCCCCATACACACAGTGACTGATCCCCCCAACACACAGTGACTGATCCTCCCCCTCACACATAGTGACTGATCCCCCTCCCTACACACACAGTGACAGATCCCCCCCCGACACAGTGACTGATCTCCCCCAGACACACAGTGACTGATCCTCCCCCCCACACACACAGTGACTGATCCCACACACACACAGTGACAGATCCCCCCCCACACACACAGTGACTGATCCCCCCCACACACACAGTGACTGAACCCCCCCCCCCCACACACAGTGACTGGTTTCCCCCCCACACACACAGTGACTGATCCCACCCGCCAACACACAAAGTGACTGATCCCCCCCACACACAGTGACTGATCCCCCCACACACACAGTGACTGATCCCCCCACACACACAGTGACTGATCCCACCCCCACCACACACAGTGACTGATGCCCCCCCCCCACACACAGTGACTGATCACCCCCACACACAGTGACTGAGCCCAAACCCCACACACAGTGACTGATCCCCCCCACACATTGACTGATCCCCCCCCGACACACAATGACTGCTCCCCCCCCACACACACAGTGACTGATTCCCCCCCCACACACACAGTGACTGATCCCCACCCCCCACACAGTGACTGATCCCCACCCCCCACACAGTGACTGATCCCCCTCCCCACACACAGTGACTGATCCCCCCCCCCACACACAGTGTCTGATCCTCCCCACACACAGTGACTGATCCCCCCCACAAAGAGTGACTGAGCCCCCCCACACACACAGTGACTGATCCCCCCCCACACACAATGACTGATCCCCCCCCACACAGTGACTGATGCCCCCCCCACACACAGTGACTGATACCCACCCACACACAGTGACTGATCCCTCCCCCACACACACTGTGACTGATCCCCCCACACACACAGTGACTGATCCCCCCCCCACACACAGTGACTGATCCCCCCCACACACAGTGACTGATCCCCCCCCACACACACTGACTGATCCCCCCACCACATACACAGTGACTGATCCCCCTTACACACACAGTGAATGATCCACCCCCTACACGGTGACTGATCCCCCTTACACACACAGTGACTGATCTCCCCCCCACACACAGTGACTGATCCCCCCACACACAGTGACTGATCCCCCCCCACGCACACAGTGACTGATCCCCCCACCACACACAGTGACTGATCCCCCCCACACACAGTGACTGATCCCCCCCACACACTGTGACTGATCCCTCCCCACACACACAGTGACTGATCCCCCCCCACACACAGTGACTGATCCCCCCACACACAGTGACTGATCCCCCCCCAACACACACAGTGACTGATCCCCGCCACCACACACTGTGACTGATCCCCCCCGCACACAGTGACTGATCCCCCCCACACACACAGTGACTGATCCCCCCAGCCAACACACACAGTGACTGATTCCCCCCCCCCACACACACAGTGACTGATCCCCCCCACCACACACAGTGTCTGATCCTCCCCACACACAGTGACTGATCCCCCCCACAAAGAGTGACTGAGCCCCCCCACACACACAGTGACTGATCCCCCCCCACACACAGTGACTGATCCCCACCCACACACAGTGACTGATCCCTCCCCCACACACACTGTGACTGATCCCCCCACACACACAGTGACTGATCCCCCCACACACACAGTGACTGATCTCGCCCCCACATATAGTGACTGATCTCCCCCCCACATACAGTGACTGATTCCCCCCCACACACAGTGACTGATTCCCCCCCACACACAGTGACTGATCCCCCACCACACACACACAGTGATTGATCCCCCCCCCCCGACACAGAGTGACTGATCCCCCCCCACGCACACAGTGACTGATCCCCCCACCACACACAGTGACTGATCCCCCCCACACACAGTGACTGATCTCTCCCCGCACACACAGTGACTGATCCCCCCCCACACACAGTGACTGATCCCCCCACACACTGTGACTGATCGCCCCCCCCACACACAGTGACTGATCCCCCACCACACACACACAGTGATTGATCCCCCCCCCGACACAGAGTGACTGATCCCCCCACACACACAGTGACTGATCCCCCCCCCACACCACACACAGTGACTGATGCCCCCCCCCACACATAGTGACTGATCCCCCGCACACACAGTGACTGAGCCCAAACCCCACACACAGTGACTGATCCCCCCAACACACACTGTGACTGATCCCCCCCACACACACAGTGACTGATCCCCCCCAACACACACTGTGACTGATCCCCCCCACACACACCGTGAGTGATCCTCCCCACACACATTGACTGATGCCCCCCCACACACAGTGACTGATCCCCCCACACACACAGTGACTGATCCCCCCCCACACACAGTGACTGATCCCCCCCCCGCACACGGTGACTGATCCCCCCACACAGACAGTGACTGATCCCCACCCCACACACAGTGACTGATCCCCCCCCACACACAGTGACTGATCCCCCCCCCCACACACACAGTGACTGATCCCCCCCCCGCACACACAGTGACTGATCCCCCCCACACACACAGTGACTGATCCCCCACACACACAGACTGATTCCCCCCCCACACACACAGTGACTGATCCCCCCCACACACAGTGACTGATCCCCCCCACGCACAATGACTGATCCCGCCCCCACACACACACAGTGACTGATCCCCCCCCACACACAGTGACTGATCCCCCCCCTCCACACACAGTGACTGATCCCCCCCACACACATTGACTGATCCCCCCCACACACAATGACTGATCCCGCCCCCACACACACAGTGACTGATCCCCCCCCCACACACAGTGACTGATCCCCCCCCCCACTCATTGTGACTGATCCCCCCCACACACACACAGTGACTGATCCCCCCCACACACACACACAGTGACTGATGTCCCCCCACACACAGTGACTGATCCCCCCACACAGACAGTGACTGATCCCCCCCCCACACACAGTGACTGATCCCCCCCCCACACACAGTGACTGATCCCCCCCCCCACACACAGTGACTGATCCCCCCCCCCACACACACAGTGACTGATTCCCCCCCCACACACATAGTGACTGATCCCCCCCCACACAGTGACTGATCCCCCCCCACACACACAGTGACTGATCCACCCCGACACACAGTGACTGATCCCCCCCACACACACAGTGACTGATCCCCCCCCCACACAGAGTGACTGAGCCCCCCCACACACACAGTGACTGATACCCCCCAGACACAGTGACTGATCCCCCCCCTCCACACAAAGTGACTGATCCCCCACTACACACATTGACTGATCCCCCCCACACACAATGACTGATCCCGCCCCCACACACACAGTGACTGATCCCCCCCCCCACACACAGTGACTGATCCCCCCCCCACTCATTGTGACTGATCCCCCCCACACACACACAGTGACTGATCCCCCCACACAGACAGTGACTGATCCCCCCCACACACACAGTGACTGATCCCCCCCCCCACACACACAGTGACTGATCCCCCCCACACACAATGACTGATCCCGCACCCACACACACAGTGACTTATCCCCCCCATACACAGTGACTGATCCCCCCACACACACAGTGACTGATCCCCCCCCACACACATAGTGACTGATCCCCCCCCACACAGTGACTGATCCCCCCCCACACACATTGACTGATCCCCCCCACACACACAGTGACTGATCCCCCCCCACACAGAGTGACTGATCCCCCCGCCCACTCATTGTGACTGATCCCCCCCTCACACACACAGTGACTGATCCCCCCACACACACACACAGTGACTGATGCCCCCCACACACAGTGACTGATCCCCCCACACACACAGTGACTGATCCCCCCCCACACACAGTGACTGAGCCCCCCCCGCACACAGTGACTGATCCCCCCACACAGACAGTGACTGATCACCCCCCCACACACAGTGACTGATCCCCCCCCACACACAGTGACTGATCCCCCCACACACAGTGACTGGTTTCCCCCCCACACACACAGTGACTGATCCCCCCCCCACACACACAGTGACTGATCCCCACCCCCCACACAGTGACTGATCCACCCCCACACACAGTGACTGATCCCCCCACACACAGTGACTGATCCCCACCCCCCACACAGTGACTGATCCCCCCCCCACCACACACACAGTGACTGATCCCCCCCGCCACACACACAGTGACTGATCCCCCCCACACACACAATGACTGATCCCCCCCTGACACAGTGACTGATCCCCCCTCCACACACACAGTGACTGATCACCCCCCACACACAGTGACTGATCCCTCCCCCACACACACTGAGACTGATCCCCCCACACACACAGTGACTGATCCCCCCCCACACACAGTGACTGATCCCCCCAACACACAGTGACTGATCCCCCCCCACACACACTGACTGATCCCCCCACCACATACACAGTGACTGATCCCCCCCCACATACACAGTGACTGATGCCCCCCCCACACGGTGACTGATCTCCCCGCCACATACAGTGACTGATTCCCCCCCCACACACACTGACTGATCCCCCCCCACACACAGTGACTGATCCCCCCACACACACAGTGACTGATCCCCCCCCACGCACACAGTGACTGATCCCCCCCCACACACAGTGACTGATCCCACCCCACACACAGTGACTGATCCCCCCCCACACACAGTGACTGATCCCTCCCCACACACACAGTGACTGATCCCCCCCCACACACAGTGACTGATCCCACCCCACACACAGTGACTGATCCCCCCCCCACACACAGTGACTGATTCCCCCCAAACACAGTGACTGATCCCTCCCCACACACACAGTGACTGATCCCCCCCACACACTGTGACTGATCCCTCCCCACACACACAGTGACTGATCCCCCCCCCACACACACAGTGAATGATCCCCCCCCCGCACACACAGTGACTGATGCCCCCCACACACACAGTGAATGATCCCCCCCACACACACACACAGTGACTGATCCCCCCCCCACACACAGTGACTGATCCCCCCCACACACAGTGTCTGATCCCCCCCCCACACACACAGTGACTGAACCCCCACCCCCCCACACACAGTGACTGGTTTCCCCCCCACACACACAGTGACTGATCCCCCCCCCACACACACAGTGACTGATCCCCACCCCCCACACAGTGACTGATCCACCCCCACACACAGTGACTGATCCCCCCCACCACACACACAGTGACTGATCCCCACCCCCACACACACAGTGACTGATCCCTCCCCACACACACAGTGACTGATCCCCCCCTGACACAGTGACTGAACCCCCACCCCCCCACACACAGTGACTGGTTTCCCCCCCACACACACAGTGACTGATCCCCCCCCCACACACACAGTGACTGATCCCCACCCCCCACACAGTGACTGAGCCACCCCCACACACAGTGACTGATCCCCCCCCCCACACACACAGTGACTGATCCCCCCCCCCACACACACAGTGACTGATCCCTCCCCACACACACAGTGACTGATCCCCCCCTGACACAGTGACTGATCCCCCCTCCACACACACAGTGACTGATCCCCCCCCACACACAGTGACTGATCCCCCCAACACACAGTGACTGATCCCCCCCCACACACACTGACTGATCCCCCCACCACATACACAGTGACTGATCCCCCCCCACACACACAGTGACTGATCCCCCCACACACACAGTGACTGATCCCCCCCCCACACACAGTGACTGATCCCCCCAACACACAGTGACTGATCCCCCCCCACACACACTGACTGATCCCCCCACCACATACACAGTGACTGATCCCCCCCCACACACACAGTGACTGATCCCCCCCCACACACAGTGACTGATCCCCCCAACACACAGTGACTGATCCCCCCCCACACACACTGACTGATCCCCCCACCACATACACAGTGACTGATCCCCCCCCACACACACAGTGACTGATTCCCCCCCACACACAGTGACTGATCCCCCCCACGCACACAGTGACTGATCCCCCCCCCACACACAGTGACTGATCTCCCCCACACACAGTGACTGATCCCTCCCCACACACACAGTGACTGATCCCCCCCCCACACACAGTGACTGATCCCCCCACACACAGTGACTGATCCCCCCCCCACACACACACAGTGACTGATCGCCCCCACCACACACTGTGACTGATCCCCCCCACGCACAGTGACTGATCCCTCCCCACACACACAGTGACTGATCCCCGCCCCCACACAGAGTGACTGATCTCCCCACACACACATGACTGATCCCCCCCCCACCACGCACAGTGACTGATCCCCCCCCACCACACACAGTGACTGATGCCCCCCCCCCCACACATAGTGACTGATCCCCCGCACACACAGTGACTGAGCCCAAACCCCACACACAGTGACTGATCCCCCCCCACACACACTGTGACTGATCCCCCCCACAGACACAGTGAGTGATCCCCCCCACACACAATGACTGATCCCCCCCCCACACACAGTGTCTGATCCCCCCCCCACACACATAGTGACTGATCCTCCCCCACTCAGTGACTGATCCCCCTCCCCACACACAGTGACTGATCCCCCCCCCACACACAGTGTCTGATCCCCCCCCCACACACAGTGCCTGATTCCCCCACATAAAGTGACTGATCCCCCCCGACACAGAGTGACTGAGACCCCCCACACACACAGTGACTGATCCCCCCCCCACACACAGTGACTGATCCCCCCCCTCCACACACAGTGACTGATCCCCCCCCTCCACACACAGTGACTGATCCTCCCCACACACAATGACTGATCCCGCCCCCACACACACAGTGACTGATCCCCCCCCCCACACACAGTGTCTGATCCCCCCCACACACAGTGACTGATCCCCCCCCACACACAGTGACTGAGCCCCCCCACACACACAGTGACTGATCCCCCCCCCCACACACAGTGACTGATCCCCCCCTCCACACACAGTGACTGATCCCCCCCCACACACATTGACTGATCCCCCCCACACGCAATGACTGATCCCGCCCCCACACACACAGTGACTGATCCCCCCCCCACACACAGTGACTGATCCCCCCCCACTCATAGTGACTGATCCCCCCCACACACACACAGTGACTGATCCCCCCCACACACACACACAGTGACTGATCCCCCCCACACACAGTGACTGATCCCCCCACACACACACAGTGACTGATCCCCCCCCGCACACAGTGACTGATCCCCCCACACACATAGTGACTGATCCCCCCACACACACAGTGACTGATCACCCCCACACACAGTGACTGATCCCCCCCCCACACACAGTGACTGATTCCCCCCCCACACACACAGTGACTGATCCCCCCCCGCACACACAGTGACTGATCCCCCCCACACACACAGTGACTGATCCCCCCACACACACAGTGACTTATCCCCCCCCACACACACAGTGACTGATCCCCCCCACACACAGTGACTGATCCCCCCCCGACTCATAGTGACAGATCCCCCCCCCGCACACACAGTGACTGATCCCCCCCACACACACAGTGACTGATCCCCCCACACACACAGTGACTGATCCCCCCCACACACACAGTGACTGATCCCCCCACACACACAGTGACTGATATCCCCGCCCACACACAGTGACTGATCCCCCCCACACACACATTGACTGATCCCCCCCCCCCACACGCAGTGACTGATCCCACCCCCCACACACAGTGACTGATCCCCCCCACACACAGTGACTGATCCCCCCACACACACACACTGACTGATCCCCCCCACACACACGGTGACTGATCCCCACCCCCCACACACAGTGACTGATCCCCCCCCCCCTTCACACATAGTGACTGATCCCCCCCACAGATATTGACTGATCCCCCCCACACACAGAACTGATCTCCCCACACCACACACAGTGACTGATCCCCCCCCACACAGTGACTGATATCCCCCCCCCACACACAGTGACTGATCCCCCCCCACACACACAGTGACTGATCCCCCCCCACACACAGTGACTGATCCCCCCCCTCCACACACAGTGACTGATCCCCCCCCCACACACATTGACTGATCCCCCCCACACACAATGACTGATCCCGCCCCCACACACACAGTGACTGATCCCCCCCCACACACACAGTGACTGATCACCCCCCCACACACACAAGTACTGATCCCCCCCACACACAGTGACTGATCCCCCCCCCACACACAGTGACTGATCCCCCCTCCCACACACAGTGACTGATCCACCCCCACACACAGTGACTGATCCCCTCCCCACACAAACAGTGACTGATCCCCCCCCGACACAGTGACTGATACCCCCTCCACACACACAGTGATTGATCCCACCCTACACACACAGTGACTGATCCCCCCCCCCACACGCAGTGACTGATCCCACCCCCCACACACAGTGACTGATCCCCCCCACACACAGTGACTGATCTCCCACCACACACAGTGACTGATCCCCCCCACACACAGTGACTGATCCCCCCACACACACACACTGACTGATCCCCCCCCACACACGGTGACTGATCCCCACCCCCCACACACAGTGACTGATCCCCCCCCTTCACACACAGTGGCTGATCCCCCCCACAGACATTGACTGATCCCCCCACACACAGTGACTGATCCCCCCCATACACAGTGACTGATCCCCCGCTCACACACAGTGAATGATCCCCCCGACACACAGTGACTGATCCCCCCCCACACACAGTGACTGATCCCCCCCCCCACACACA
Source organism: Pristiophorus japonicus (assembly GCF_044704955.1). Lineage (NCBI taxonomy): Eukaryota > Metazoa > Chordata > Chondrichthyes > Pristiophoridae > Pristiophorus > Pristiophorus japonicus. Next base: position 82,106,055 of record NC_091983.1, read on the forward strand.
CAGTGACTGATCCCCCACACACTGTGACTGTTCCCCTCCCACACACACAGTGACTGATCCACAAAAAGTTAGTATGCAGGTACAGCAAGTAATCAGGAAGGCAAATGGAATGTTGGTTTTTATTGTAAGGGCGATAGAGTCTAAAAACAGAGACGTCCTGCTACAACTGTAGAGGGTATTGGTGAGGCCACACCTGGAGTACTGCGTACAGTTTTGGACTCCGCATTTAAGGAAGGATAAACTTGCATTGGAGACTGTTCAGAAAAGGATCACTAGGTTGATTCCAGAGATGAGGGAGTTGACGTGTGAAGATAGGTTGAGTAGGTGGGGCCTATACTCATTGGAGTTCAGAAGAATGAGAGCTGATCTTATCGAAACATATAAGATAATGAGGGGGCACGACAAGTTGGATGCAGAGAAGATGTTTCCGCTCATAGGGGAAACGAAAACTAGGGGACATGGGGCTAGATTTTCCACTTTTTTTGCATGCTTTACGCCCACTTAACATCTATTTTACCGCTGAAATGACACATAATGCCCATATATCGCCCATTTAGCCACAAAATGGAAACTGACGGGCATTTTTGGGAAAATTATTGCCGAGCATTACTTTCCCCATGTGCGAAACACTGGGAAAGATAATACCGTCCGCCCAGTTTTTGGGGTGGAATCATCAGAATGGGCGAAATCAACGCCCATAATATCGCCCAGCATTACTTTCCGCACGGAATTAATGCCGAGATTCAATAATACCGCCTGCACACTTTTTTTGTCATAAAGATCATATTTGCCAAAACTAGTGGCCATGAGATTGCCCAGCGCCACTTTCACCATCTCGCAAACATAATGCCCAAAAAACCGCCCAGAAAAAGTGGAACTAACCGGAACTAATCACAGTGTTATGGACGTCATGTTCTTCATCACATGTCGCATCCTTTAAAAGACTGCTGTGCTTCAACCTCGGGGGAGTTCGAATGTACCCTGGAAGTCGGTGGAGTTGATGTGAACATCTGTACAAACATGTTGACCATACAGTGACCAATGGGAACTTAATAGGTGTCTTCATCGGGACTTTCATTGTTTGTGACCAATCGGTGGAAAACAGAGAGTTATTGCAATTGGGCCTGCCTTTCTCACCCTCTCTTGATGACCAATTACATGCTGCAGACTCGAGATGGCCGAAGGTACGCTCCACAGCATTATGTGCCCAATGTAAGATGTGCCAGACTGATGAGGAGGACCAGACGTTGCACCCCCTGCAAGTACAGGGACAAGCGGTCTTACCTCGACTTGCCCGACACCACCTGCCTTCGGAGACTGTGCTTCCACATAGAGGTTATCACTGAGGTATGCCAGCTCATAAGGGGAGATCTGCAGCTTGCCAGCACCATCAGTACTGCACTGTCCGTCGAGGTCAAAGTCACCGCGGTACTGTCATTCTACACGTCGGGTTCTTTTCAGGCCTCAGCTGGTGACATTTGCGGTCTGTCTCAGCATGCCACACATTACTGCATTAGACAGGTCACTGCAGCCCTGTACACATGCAGGAGGGACTTGATCAGCTTCCCTATGACCAAGGAGGCACAGAGTGAGAGGGCTCTAGGAGTCTCCAGAATTGCAAACTTCCTCAAGGTGCAGGGAGCAATAGATTGTACACACATCGCGATTCAAGCACATTTTCAGGATGCAGAGCTTTTCAGGAACTGCAAGGGATTCCACTCTTTGAATGTCCAACTAGTTGTCGACCACCAAAAAATTATAATGGCTGGTAATTGCTAAATTTCCGGGCAGCATCCATGATGCTCATATCCTGCGTGAGAGCACTGTATCTGACTTGTTTAACAATCAGCCACAAGGCCAATGCTGGATGCTTGGTGACAAAGGATATGGCCTCCCCACCTGACTGATGACCTCCCTGCGTGACACCCACACCAAAGCCGAGAGGCGATACAATGAGAGCCACAGAGCCACTCGCAATATTGTGGAGAAAACCATTGGAGTGCTTAAACAGTGCTTTAGATGCCTGGACCAATCAGGAGGCGAGCTCCAATACCACCCTGAGCAGATAGCTCAATTCGTGGTGGTGTGCTCCATGCTGCATAACTTGGCTATCAGGAGGGGACAAGAATTACCTGATGAGTCTGACAGTCCACCTCAGCAGAGAGAGGAAGAGGAGAACGAGGAGGCGGACGCTGACATCGGCCCAGACAATCAGACTGATGCTGAAGCCATGACCCCGACCCCCTGTAGCTCGCATGAAAGGGCCCATGGTGGCATGATAGCAGCAAGAGCCTTACGTCAGGAGCTCATCAATGAGCGCTTTGCCTGAAAGAACGTTGGTGTTATTTACAAGGCTGACAAACTACTGAGTGTGTAGGTCATACATCAATGGCGGGCATCACCTTGGTGACAGTTAAAGTTTAAGTTGATTGAAGTTATACCCTTTGATGTTGAGGAATCGCCAACGGGGCAGCTATCTGAGCCAACAAGGTTTTGTTAAATAAAAAACATTTAAACCGAACAGTTGTCTGAAATCATCAGTATTTCTGTAAACAACAATTCTTCCCCTCCCCCACCGCTTCTCCTCCCCACCTCTATGCTTTCCCCTTCCCCGCCTGACTCCAAGCCATCTGGCTGAGGAGCTCCTCAGGCGATGCTTCATTGGAGGGCGGGGGGGGGGCGAGGGATGACGGCCGAACCGCTGCTTGGACGGATCCGGGAGAGGATGTTCCTGAGGTGGGAACGTGCTCTGAACCAGAAGCAAGATGTGTGGTTGGCAATGGGGGTGCGGCACCTTGGTGGCAGAGGGCTCCGGGACCACTGGGAGCCCTCTGCCACCAGTGTTCCTGGCTACCAGCTCCAGGGTCTACACCATCCTTTCCCTGTTATATCTTATTTGTTGGACAAAAACTCGGTACCAATTATGTTCTTGGTGCTTAGTAGGCTTTTTGCTGCTGGTGAATCTCCCTCGTGCCTCTCACAACAGCCAAACAAGCACACATCACAGCCTCACAGGCTTTCAGTCCCTCTTAGCTCCCTCTCTCTCTGTCTCCTCTTCTGCGCGTCATGATGACCCTTGACCTCCTGAATCACGGGAATCGAGCATTGCCATGCCGTTGCTAAGGACGGCGACACTTTACGGTTGAAGGTCAGAGAGATTTAACGCTACCGCCCATTTCATATCGCTTGCGGTAACGCCCAATTTCAAAAATGGAGACACGATGCTTTGAGAATGGGCGAGAAGCCGGCGATCTGAAAACCCATTTTTACCGCCCACGCCAGAAATAACGCCCATTTTTGGGCGATATGCACAAAAGTGTAAAATCTAGCCCAAGGTCTCAGAATAAGTGGTCGTCCATTTAAAACTGAGATGAAGAAGAATTTATTCTCTCAGGCGATTGTAAATCTATGGAATTCTCTGCTCCAGAGAGCTGTGGAGGCTGTTCATTGAATATATTTAAGGTGGAGATAGACAGATTTTTCAGCGATAAGTGAATAAAGGGTTATGGGGAGCAAGCAGGGAAGTGGAGCTGAGTCCATGATCAGATCAGCCATGATCTTATTAAATGGCGGAGCAGGCTCGAGGGGCCAAGTGGCCTACACCTGCTCCTATTTCTTATGTTCTTATGTTCTTATATTTAATTCCTGAAATTACACCTTGCATTGTTTAACACATGTACATAACTTCCAATGACTGCAGTCTTTGCTGTTCCCCTTATGTTCACATTTTCCACCAGCTATAACTATTTAATTTGGAAAATCCATTTCATGAAGATGACTGTCATTATAATATTAACCAATGAAAATAGTGACATTGTTTCCTATTGCACCATGATGCTCACAGCAGTTAGCCAATCCTGACACAGAATTCACCAGCCATCAAATGAGTATCTCACAGAATAACAGCTGTGCACTATGAACTATGTAGCAGCCATGTGGCTAGTCCGACAAAAACAGCTTTTCCCCTTTTGAAGCAATTGCCTGGGCGGAGTGCAACAAAGAAAATTAGGCCACAGTAGACAGAAAATTGGGTGAGCTTCTTGCCCTGCTTGAGTTTTCTCTGCTCTGCTCAGGCAATTATTTCAATGTTTTCACAATTGACATTGGCCTACAAAAGGGAAATCATTGGGGGCCAGAGAGGAGGCTACTACAAGGCCCTCTCCATTCATGGGTAGAATTCATGGCTGCTATTACAGCTCCCCAGAACCTGACACCTTTTTCTCCATGGTGGTCCTGGGAAGCGGTGGAGGGAAAACCACCGTGGATCCAGGCTGTGTCCCCCTCATCACCATTCTGCATGCGCCAGGTGGGTCAGGAATAGCCAACAGTGGTCCTGGAGTTGGGGGAGTGAAATACAGGTTGAAGCCATTGGAACTAAAAATCGTGAGAGGTATAAAATGGGCTGCCAAATCTCTATTGCCCATTTTATACTATTACACAAAGTCAAGATCTACCCCTCTGCATTTGATTTGAGCCACGAGTGACATTTGTGGTCATGGGCTTGAATTTCCCTGGTCTTTTCTAAGGTTTCCCTTGGCACGGGGAAATGGCTATGGATAGTTTCTCTATTCTTAAACCATTGATCATTGCAGATTAATGAAGGATGGGGTTAGTGGCATCAGTAGTGATGGTGGAACTTCTCATTGATGAAGTTCATGTAAGAGTGTTTAATGTGTTTGTTCAATACAGGTTATTAATATGCTTATTTAAAATGGGTCAATAACTGCAGGTTATATTAGCACACACAAAAATATGATAGAAGCACATTAAATGATTGCGTGCGACCTTCACTTATTGGAAAGCGTATGGAAAATGGGGTTGAAGTAGATGGGTCCAATTGAAGAGCTACCACTGGCATAGATGTAATATACAGAACAGCTATGTGTGCTGTAACATCTATGATTTTAGGTCTGAAATTCTTTTGACTGAGGAGAACAACAGTGTAGTTTAAAAAAATTTTGAAACTTACAAAATCAGAGCTGCTACAGTAATGGAAACTTCTGATTGATAGAGCTATTATGTTTGTAATTTCTGCCCTTGATATGCTCATCAGTGCAACTTGTTCCATTCAGGCTGGTAATGGGCACTTCGGGATGCATAATTACCAAGACACACTGTATTCAATTAAAATGTTACACCTATATAGAGGGTGTATGAAGGATATAAAAATAATTTGTAATTGGACTGGCATCTTGGAATATTATTGATGTAATGGAGTAAACAAATATTACCTACATGAGTATACTTTCACTTCTTGAGGCCAACATGGGTTTAATTAAATAAATATACCTGTCGAAAGTACAATAAAACATTAACAAAGTAGTCAGCAGAACAAATATAAATAGTGTACCTCTGGCTAAATAGTCTTTTAGTTTTTACTGTTGGAATAAAGTCAGCATCCTGACAATGAAGGTACTTCTAAGCTTTCTTAGACTATTGTTGTAAGGTCAAAAATAGACTAAAGTTATATTCAATACAGGGTGTAAATTTATAAAGAATGAAGGCACATAATATTCCATTCTCACCTTCTCATATTTTGTCAACCCAAATGTGTTTTCAATCTCAAAAACATTGTGGGCTGAATCATTTTAGGGAGAAAGAAGTAATGCCAAGTAATGTGAGAGCCTAATAGGTTAAGCATCACAGCTCAAGCCAGGCAAGTGAACATGAAGATAATGAAATACATCCCCACTAGCTGGATGAAACTCACTTTGGAGATAATCATATAAATGGGTGACTCCATTTTCCAGGAGGTCTTTCTTCAACAAAGTTGAAACCAATAAATGATTCAGCCCAGAATATTTTTGAGATTCGAGACAACAATTTGGTTTGACAAAATATGAGAAGGTAATAGTGGAATTTAGTGTATTTATTTATTTTTTGTACTTGCGCCCTGTATTGGATATTATGTTCTGTTGATTTTTGATCATACACCAACTGGAACAGAAACAGAACCTAGAGGTAATTTAAGCCTCAGTGAAACAGTGCCAGAGGACTGGAGCGTTGCTAATTTATACCACTATTCAAGAAAGGGGAGAGGGATAAACCAGTTAGTTACAGGCCAGTAAGCCTAACATCGGTGGTGAGGAAGTTATTGGAAACGATTAACCGGGACAAAATAAACTTTCATTTGGAAAGGCATGGGTTAATCAAGGAGCGCCAGTATGGATTTGTGAAAAGTAAATCGAGTCTGACGAACTTGATTGAATTCTTTGATGAGGTAACAGAAATGGTTGGTCAAGGTAGTGCAGTAGATGTTGTATAAATGGACTTTCGGAAGGCATTCGACAAAGTGCGACATCGGAGACATTAAGAAGATGGAAGCCCATGGAATTAAGGATAAAGTGGCGGTATGGATACAAAATTGGCTCAGTGACAGAAAGCAAAGGATTGTTGTGGATGGATGTTTTTCAGACTGGGAGGTGGTTTGCAGTAGTGTTCCCCAAGGGTCAATTTTGGGTCCATTGCTCTTTGCAACTTTTATAAACAACCTAGACTCATAAGAACATGAGAAATAGGAGCAGGAATAGGTCATTTGGGCCCTCGAGCCATTCAATAAGATCATGGCTGATTTGATCATAGACTCAGCTCCACTTCCCTGCCCGCTCCCCATAACACTTTACTTCCTTATCGCCACCTTAAATATATTCAATGACCCAGCCTACACAGCTCTCTGAGGCAGAGAATTCCATAGATTTACAACCCTCTGAGAGAAAAAATTTCTCTTCATCTCAGTTTTAAATGGGTGACCCCTAATTCTAAGACTATGTCCCCTAGTTTTAGTTTCCTCCACAAGTGGCAATATCCTCTCTGTATCCACCTTGTCAAGCCCCCTCATTATCTTATGTTTCAATAAGATCACCTCTCATTCTTCTGAACTCCAATGTGTATAGGCTCAACCTACTCAACCTATCTTCATAAGTCAACCCCCTCATCTCCAGAATCAACCGAGTGAACCTTCTCTAAACAGACTTCAATGCAAGTATATCCTTCCTTAAATATGGAGACCAAAACTGTACGCAGTACTCAAGGTGTGGCCTCACCGGTACCCTTTACAGTTGTAGCAGGACTTCTCTGCTTTCATACTTTATCCCCCTTGCAATAAAGGCCAACATTCCATTTGCCTTCCTGATTACTTGTTGTACCTGCATACTCACTTTTTGTGTTTCATGCACAAGAACTCCCAGGTCTCTCTGTACTGCAGCACTTTGCAATTTTTCTCCATTTACATTACAATTTACTTTTCTATTATTTCTGCCAAAGTGGATAACCTCACATTTTCCCACATTATACTCCATCTGCCAAATTTTTGCCCACTCACTTAGCCTGTCCCTTAGCAGATTTTTTGTATCCTCCTCACAATTTGCTTTCCCACCCATCTTTGTATCATCAGCAAACCTAGCTACATTATACTCAGTCCCTTCAGTCAAGTCATTAATATAGATTGTAAATAGTTGAGGACCCAGCACCAATACCTGCGGCACCCGACTAGACACTGTTTGCCAACCAGAAAATGACCTATTTATCCCAACACTGTTTTCTGTTAGTTAACCAATCCTCTATCCACTCGGGTGGAGGAAGCGGCATTATGAAGTTGGCAGATGATACGAAACTTGGCAAAGTAGTAGATCATGATGAAGATAGTTATAGGCTTCAGGCTGACATAGACAAGATGGTGAAATGGGCAGAAGTATGACAAATGGAGCTCCATGCAGAGAAGTGTGCAGTGATGCAGTTTGGGAAGACGAATATGGAAACGCAATATACTATAAATAGCATGGTTTTGAGAAGTGTAGAGGAGCAGAGAGATCTTGGTGTTCATATAGAAACATAGAAAATAGGTGCAGGAGTTGGCCATTCGGCCCTTCGAGCCTGCACCACCGTTCAATAAGGTCATGGCTGATCATTCCCTCAGTACTCCTTTCCTGCTTTCTCTCCATACCCCTTGATCCCCTAAGCCGTAAGGGCCATATCTAACTTCCTCTTGAATATATCCAATGAACTGTCATCAACAACTCTCTGCGGCAGGGAATTCCACAGGTTAACAACTCTCTGAGTGAAGAAGTTTTTCCTCATCTCAGTTCTAAATGGCCTACACCTTATGTCCCCTGGTTCTGGACTTCCCCAAATTCAGGAACATTCTTCCCACATCTAACCTGTCCAGTCCCATCAGTATCTTATACGTTTCTATGAGATACCCTCTCAGCCTTCTAAACTCCAGTGAATAAAGGCCCAGTTGATCAAGTCTCTCATCATATGACAGCCCAGCGATCCCTGGAATTACTCTGGTGAACCTTCATTGCACTCCCTCAATAGCAAGAACGTCCTTCCTCAGATTAGGAGACACAATATTATGAACATTCTCAATATTCCAGGTGAGGCATCACTAAGGCCCTATACAACTCCAATAAGCCCTCCCTGCTCCTTTACTCAAATCCCCGAGCTATGAAGGCCAACATACCATTTGCCTTCTTCACCGCCTGTTGTACCTGCATGCCAACCTTCAATGACTGATGAACCATGACACCCAGGTCTCATTGCACCTCCCCTTTTCCTAATCTGCCGCCATTCAGTTAATATTCTGTCTTCGTGTTTTTGCCCCCAAAAGGGATAACCTCACATTTATCCACATTATACTGCATCTGCCATGAATTTGCCTACTCACCTAACCTGTCCAAGTCAACCTGCAGCCTCTTGGCGTCCCCCTCACAGCTCACACCGCCACCCAGTTTAGTGTCATCTGCAAACTTGGAGATATTACACTTAATTCCTTCATCCAAATCGTCAATGTATATTGTAAAGAGCTGGGGTCCCAGCACTGAGCCCTGCGGCACTCCACTAGTCACTGTCTGCCATTCTGTAAAAGACTCGTTTATCCCAACTCTCTGCTTCCTGTCTGCCAACCAGTTCTCGATTCACGTCAGTGCATTACCGCCAATACCATGTGCTTTGACTTTGCACACCAATCTCTTGTGTGGGACCATGTCAAAAGCCTTTTGAAAGTCCAAATACACCACATCCACTGGTTCTCCCTTGTCCACTCTGCTAGTTACATCCTCAAAAAATTCTAGAAGATTCGTCAAGCATGATTTCCCTTTCATAAATCCATGCTGACTTGGACCGATCCTGTCACTGCTTTCCAAATGCACTGCTATTTTATCCTTAAGGATTGATTCCAACATTTTCTCCATGACTGATGTCAGGCTAACTGGTCTATAATTACACGTTTTCTCTCTCTCTCCCTTTTTAAAAAGTGGTATTACATTAGCTACCCTCCAGTCCATAGGAACTGATCCAGAGTTGATAGACTGTTGGAAAATGATCACCAATGCATCCACTATTTCTAAGGCCACTTCCTTAAGTACTCTGGGATGCAGACTATCAGGCCCCGGGGATTTATCAGCCTTCAATCCCATCAATTTCGCGAACACAATTTCCCGCCTAATAGTTCCTCCTTCTCACTAGAACTACTATCCCCTAGTACATTCAGAAAGTTATCCGTGTCTTCCTTCGTGAAGACAGAACCGAAGTATTTGTTCAATTGGTCTGCCATTTCTTTGTTCTCCATTATAAATTCATAGAAACATAGAAACATAGAAAATAGGTGCAGGAGTAGGCCATTCGGCCCTTCTAGCCTGCACCGCCATTCAATGAGTTCATGGCTGAACATGCAACTTCAGTGTCCCATTTCTGCTTTCTCGCCATACCCCTTGATCCCCCTAGTAGTAAGGACTTCATCCAACTCCTTTTTGCATATATTTAGTGAATTGGCCTCAACAACTTTCTGTGGTAGAGAATTCCACAGGTTCACCACTCTCTGGGTGAAGAAGTTTCTCCTCATCTCGGTCCTAAATGGCTTACCCCTTATCCTTAGACTGTGACCCCTGGTTCTGGACTTCCCCAACATTGGGAACATTCTTCCTGCATCTAACCTGTCTAAACCCGTCAGAATTTTAAACGTTTCTATGAGGTCCCCTCTCATTCTTCTGAACTCCAGTGAATACAAGCCCAGTTGATCCAGTCTTTCTTGATATGTCAGTCCTGCCATCCCAGGAATCAGTCTGGTGAACCTTCGCTGCACTCCCTCAATAGCAAGAATGTCCTTCCTCAAGTTAGGAGACCAAAACTGTACACAATACTCCAGGTGGGGCCTCAAACAGGCCCTGTACAACTGTAGCAACACCTCCCTGCCCCTGTACTCAAATCCCCTCGCTATGAAGGCCAACATGCCATTTGCTTTCTTAACCGCCTGCTGTACCTGCATGCCAACCTTCAATGACTGAAGTACCATGACACCCAGGTCTCATTGCACCTCCCCTTTTCCTAATCTGTCACCATTCAGATAATAGTCTGTCTCTCTGTTTTTACCACCAAAGTGGATAACCTCAATTTATCCACATTATACTTCATCTGCCATGCATTTGCCCACTCACCTAACCTATCCAAGTCACTCTGCAGCCTCATAGCATCCTCCTCGCAGCTCACACTGCCATCCAACTTAGTGTCATCCGCAAATTTGGAGATACTACATTTAATCCCCTCGTCCAAATCATTAATGTACAGTGTAAACAGCTGGGGCCCCAGCGCAGAACCTTGCGGTACCCCACTAGTCACTGCCTGCCATTCTGAAAAGTACCAATTTACTCCGACTCTTTGCTTCCTGTCTGACAACCAGTTCTCAATCCATGTCAGCACACTACCCCCAATCCCATGTGCTTTAACTTTGCACATTAATCTCTTGTGTGGGACCTTGTCGAAAGCTGTCTGAAAGTCCAAATATACCACATCAACTGGTTCTCCCTTGTTCACTCTACTGGAAACATCCTCAAAAAATTCCAGAAGATTTGTCAAGCCTGATTTCCCTTTCACAAATCCATGCTGACTTGGACCTATCATGTCACCTCTTTCCAAATGCGCTGCTATGACATCCTTAATAATTGATTCCATCATTTTACCCACTACTGAGGCCAGGCTGACCGGTCTATAATTTCCTGTGTTCTCTCTCCCTCATTTTTAAAAAAGTGGGGTTACATTGGCTACCCTCCACTCGATAGGAACTGATCCAGAATCAATGGAATGTTGGAAAATGACTGTCAATGCATCCGCTATTTCCAAGGCAACCTCCTTAAGTACTCTGGGAGGCAGTCCATCAGGCCCTGGGGATTTATCGGCCTTCAATCTCATCAACTTCCCCAACACAATTTCCTGACTAATAAGGATTTCCCTCAGTTCCTCCTCCTTACTAGACCCTCTGATCCCTTTTATATCCGGAAGGTTGTTTGTGTCCTCCTTAGTGAATACCGAACCAAAGTACTTGTTCAATTGGTCTGCCATTTCTTTGTTCCCCGTTATGACGTCCCCTGATTCTGACTGCAGGGGACCTACGTTTGTCTTTACTAACCTTTTTCTCTTTACATATCTATAGAAGATTTTGCAATCCGTCTTAATGTTCCCTGCAAGCTTCTTCTCGTATTCCATTTTCCCTGCCCTAATCAAACCCTTTGTCCTCCTCTGCTGAGTTCTAAATTTCTCCCAGTCCCCGGGTTCGCTGCTATTTCTGGCCAATTTGTATGTCACTTCCTTTAATACTATCCCTGATTTCCCTTGATAGCCACGGTTGAGCCACCTTTCCTTTTATATTTTTATGCCAGACAGGTATGTACAATTGTTGTAGTTCATCCATGCGGTCTCTAAATGTCTGCCATTGCCCATCCACAGTCAACCCCTTCGCCAATCTATCCTAGCCAATTCACGCCTCATACCTTCAAAGTTACCCTTCTTTAAGTTCTGGGCCATGGTCTCTGAATTAACTGTTTCATTCTCCATCCTAATGTAGAATTCCACCATATTATGGTCACTCTTCCCTAAGGGGCCTCGCACAACGAGATTACTAATTAATCCTCTCTCATTACACAACACCCAGTCTAAGATGGCCTCCCCCCTAGTTGGTTCCTCGACATATTGGTCTAGAAAACCATCCCTTATGCACTCCAGAAAATCCTCCTGCACCGTATTGCTTCTAGTTTGGTTAGCCCAATCTATGTGCATATTAAAGTCACCCATGATAACTGCTGTACCTTTATTGCATGCACCCCTAATTTCCTGTTTGATGCCCTCCCCAACATCACTACTACTGTTTGGATGTCTGTACACAACTCCCACTAACGTTTTTTGCCCTTTGGTGTTCTGCAACTCTACCCATATAGATTCCACATCATCCAAGCTAATGTCCTTCTTAACTATTGCATTAATCTCCTCTTTAACCAGCAATGCTACCCCACCTCCTTTTCCTTTTGTTCTATCCTTCCTGAATGTTGAATACCCCTGGATGTTGTGTTCCCAGCCCTGATCATCCTGGAGCCACGTCTCTGTAATCCCAATCACATCATATCACATCATATTTGCACAGTTAATTCATCCACCTTATTACGGATACTCCTTGCATTAAGACACAAAGCCTTCAGGCTTGTTTTTTTAACACCCTTTGTCCTTTTAGAATTTTGCTGTACAGTGGCCCTTTTTGTTCTTTGCCTTGGGTTTCTCTGCCCTCCACTTTTCCTCATCTCCTTTCTGTCTTTTGTCTTCTCTAATCTTTTTCTCTTCACATATTTATAGAAGCTTTTGCAGTCAGTTTTCATGTTCCCTGCAAGCTTCCTCTCATATTCTATTTTCCTCCTCTTAATTAAACCCTTAGCCCTCCTCTGTTGAATTCTAAATTTCTCCCAGTCCTCAGGTTTGTTACTTTTTCTAGCCAATTTATATGCCTCTTCCTTGATTTTAACACTATCCTTAATTTCCCTTGTTAGCCACGGTTGAGCCACCTTCCCCGTTTTATTTTTTATTGCAGACAGGGATGTACAATTGCTGAAGTTCATCCATGTGATCTTTAAATGTTTGCCATTGCTTATCCACCGTCAACCCTTTAAGTATCCTTTGCCAATCTATTCTAGCCAATTCACGCCTCAAACCATCGAAGTTACCTTTCCTTAAGTTCAGGACCCTAGTTTCCGAATTAACTGTGTCACTCTCCATCTTAATAAAGAATTCTACCATATTATGGTCACTCTTCCCCAAGGGGCCTTGCACAACAAGATTGCAAATTAGTCCCTTCGCATTACACATCACCCAGTCTAGGATGGCCAGCTCTCTAGTTGGTTCCTCGACATACTGTTCGAGAAAACCATCCCTAATACACTCCAGGAAATCTTCCTTCACCGCATTACTACCAGTTTGGTGAGCCCAATCAATATGTAGATTAAAGTCACCCATGATAACTGCTGTACCTTTATTGCACACATCCCTTATTCCTTGTTTGATGCTGTCCCCAACCTCACTACTACTGTTTGGTGGTCTGTACAGAACTCCCACTAGCGTTTTCTGTCCTTTGGTAATCCGCAGCTCCACCCGTACAGATTCCAAATCATCTAGGCTATGTCCCTCCTTACTATTGCATTAATTTCCTCTTTAACCAGCAACGCCACCCCGCCTCTTTTTCCCCTCTGCCTATCCTTCCTAAATATTGAATACCCCTGGATGTTGAGTTCCCAGCCTTGGTCATCCTGGAGCCATGTCTCTGTGATGATAATTACGTCATAGCTGTTAACTGTGTCTTCGCAGTTAATTCGTCCATCTTATTACGAATACTCCTCGCATTGAGGCACAGAGCCTTCAGGCTTGTCTTTTTAACATACTTTGCCCCTTGAGAATTTTGCTGTAATGTGGCCCTTTTTGTTTTTTGCCTTGGATTTCTCTGCCCTCCACTTTTACTATTCTCCTTTCTATCTTTTGCTGCTGCCCCCATTTTATTTCCCTCTGTCTCCCTGCATAGGTTCCCATCCCCCTGCCATGTTAGTTCAACTCCTCCCCAACAGCACGAACAAACACTCCCTGCAGGACATTGATTCCAGTCCTGCCCAGGTGCAGATTGTCCGGTTTGTACTGGTCCCACCTCCCCCAGAACCGGTTCCAATGTCCCAGGAATTTGAATCCCACCCTTTTGCACCACTGCTCAAGCCAAGTATTCATCTGAGCTATCCTGCGATTCCTACGCTGACTAGCACGTGGCACTGGCAGAAATCCTGAGATTACTACTTTTGAGGTCCTACTTTTTAATTTAGCTCCTAGCTCCCTAAATTCGTCTTGTAGGACCTCATCCCGTTTTTTACCTATATCATTGGTACCTATGTGCACAACGACAACTGGCTGTTCACCCTCCCTTTTCAGAATGTCCTGCACCTGCTCCGAGACATCCTTGACCCTTGCACCAGGGAGGCAACATACTATCCTGGAGTCTCAATTGCGGCCGCAGAAACGCCTATCTATTCCCCTTACAATCTAATCCCCTATCAGTATAGCTCTCCCACTCTTTTTCCTGCCCTCCTGCGCAGCAGAACCACCCACCGTGCCATGAACTTGGCTGCTGCTGCCCTCCCCTGATGAGTCATCCCCCTCAACAGTATCTGTTTTGCAGGGGGGTGACCGCAGGGGACCCCTGCACTACCTTCCTTCCACTGCTCTTTCTGTTGGTCACCCATTTACTATCTGGCTGTGTACCCTTTACCTGTGGTGAGACCAACTCACTAAACGTGCTATTCACATCATTCTCAGCATCGTGCATGCTCCAGAATGAATCCACCCGCAGCTCCACTGCCGCAATGCGGTCCGTCAGGAGCTGGAGGCGGATACACTTCCCGCACACGTAGTCGTCAGGGACACCGGAAGCATCCCTGACTTCCCACATAGTACAGGAGGAGCATAACACTTGTCCGAGCTCTCCTGCCATGTCTTAACCCTTAGATTAACAAATTGGCAACAACAATGCTAAAGGTTACTTACTGATAAAGAAAAGAAAAAGAAAAACTACTTATCGATCTCCAGCCAATCATTTACCCCCTTGACTGTGACGTCACCTTTCGATTTCTTTCTACTTCTTTTTGCCTTCCTGTTACAGCTGCACCAGCTGGCCTTTTGTAGGCCTCTGACGTCCGCAGATTCCCTGCTGCTCGCACTCCCGCCTCTCCGACTCGTTGGGCCTTTTGTAGGCCTCCGACGTCCCCGGACTCCCTGCTGCTCGCACTCCCGCCTCTCCGACGCGTTGGGCCTTTTGTCGGCCTCCGATGTCCCCGGACTCCCTGCTGCTCGCACATATACACAAATCCTTAAAGATGGCAGGGCAAGTTACTAAGGTGATCAAAATAGCATATGGGTTACTTGGGTTTATAAATAGAGGAATAGAATATAAAGCAAAGACATCATGTTAGAACTTTATAAATCAATGATTAGGCCTTAGCTGGAGTATTGTGGACAATTCTGAGCACCACATTCAGGAAAGATGTAAAGGCATTATAAAGGGTACAGAGGAGGTTTAGCAGGATGTTCCCAGGGATGAGGGACTTCAGTTATGAGGAGCGGTTGGAAAAGTTAGGACTGTTCTCCTTGGAACAGAGAAGGTTAAGAGGTGACCTAATAGAGGTTTGTAAGATGATGAGAGGTTTTGATAGAGTAAATAGGGAAAAACTATTCTCTCTGGCAAATGGGTCAATAACTAGAGGTCATAGATTTAATTATAGACTTTCTTCAGTTATGCTTTCAGAATCAATGAGCCTTGCACGCTTTCCAGTCACTCGAAAGGAAGAGAGAAATCCATGAGGCTAATTTTCTTCCCTTCCTTGTGCATGGTTACTAATTGGGCGGAGCATGCCAGATTCCACCTGACCCAAATCCATCCGCATGGGTTCTTGTCTTTAGATTAGGCCCAATGTATCCCAGAGGCACCCACTAAAAGATGTGTAGCAGCAGTAATGGCCACCAGCTTTGGGACCTTCTGAAATCACTGGGAGGAATTTCAACTTCTGCCCGAAATGCATGTAAAATTGGGATAGCTGCCATACAATTCGCCTGAAGCTGGCATTGGAAGACCCGAACCACTTTCGGGTTGGGGAGTCCTATGAATGTAGCCAGAAAGTTGCAGTTGCCAAACCACAAGAGTATCACAGCCAAGAGGGTAAGTGATTGGCTGGTTGAGTGGTGAGTAGTTTTCTTTTTCTTTATCTTTTTTCTTGTTCTTAGAAGTAAGAAACCTTGTCATTGTTGCCAAATTAAGTAATTTAAAGGTTAAGTCATGGCAGGAGAGCCCAGACCCATGTTATGCTCCTCCTGTTCTATGTGGGAAAACAGGGACACTTCTAGTGTCCCTGACGACGACATGTGCAGGAAGCGCATCCTGCTGCAGCTCCTGATAGACCGCATTGCGGCACTGGAGCTGCGCATGGATTCACACTGGAGCATCCGCGATGCAGAGGATGTCATGAATAGCACATTTAGTGAGTTGGTCACACCGCAGGCAAAGGTTACACAGGCAGATAAGGAATGGGTGACCATCAGGAAGAGCAGTGAAAGGAAGGTAGTGCAGGGGTCCCCTGCGGTCAAAACAGATACACTATTTTGGGTACTGTTAGAAACATAGAAACAGAGAAAATAGGTGCAGGAGTAGGCCATTCGGCCCTTCGAGCCTGCACCACCATTCAATAAGATCATGGCTGATCATTCCCTCAGTACCCCTTTCCTGCTTTCTCTCCATACCCCTCGATCCCTTTAGCCGTAAGGGCCATATCGAACTCCCTCTTGAATATATCCAATGAACTGGCATCAACAACTCTCTGCGGTAGGGAATTCCACAGGTTAACAACTATCTGAGTGAAGAAGTTTTTCCTCATCTCAGTCCTAAATGGCCCACCCCTTATCCTTAAACCGTGTCCACTGGTTCTGGTCTTCCCCAACATCGGAAACATTCTTCCCGCATCTAACCTGCCCAGTCCTGTGAGAATCGTACATGTTTCCATGAGATCCCCTCTCATCTTTATAAACTCCATTGTATAAAGGCCCAGTGGATCCAGTCTCTCCTCATATGTCAGTCCAGCCATCCCGGGAATCAGTCTGGTGAACCTTCGCTGCACTCCCTCAATAGCAAGAACGTCCTTCCTCAAATTAGGAGACCAAAACTGAACACAATATTCCAGGTGAAGCCTCACTAAGTCCCTTTACAGCTGCAGTAAGACCTCCCTGCTCCTATACTCAAATCCCCTAGTTATGAAGGCCAACATACCATGTGCTTTCTTCACCGCCTGCTGTATCTGCATGCCAACTTTCAATGATTGATGAACCATGACACCCAGGTCTCGTTGCACCTCCCCTTTTCCTAATCTGCCGCCATTCAGATAATATTCTGCCTTCGTGTTTTTGCCCCCAAAGTGGATAACCTCACATTTATCCACATTATACTGCATCTGCCATGAATTTGCCCACTCACCTAATCTGTCCAAGTCACCCTGCAGCCTCTTAGCGTCCTCCTCACAGCTCACACCGCCACCCAGTTTAGTGTCATCTGCAAACTTGGAGATATTACACTCAATTCCATCATCTAAATCATTAATGTATATTGTAAAGAGCTGGGGTCCCAGCACTGAGCCCTGCGGCACCCCACTAATCACTGCCTGCCATTCTGAAAAAGACCCGTTTATCCTGACTCTCTGCTTCCTGTCTGTCAACCAGTTCTCTATCCACGTCAATACATTACCCCCAATACCATGTGCTTTGATTTTGCACACCAATCTTTTGTGTGGGACCTTGTCAAAAGCCTTTTGAAAGTCCAAATACACCACATCCACTGGTTCTCCCTTGTCCACTCTACTAGTTACATCCTCAAAAAATTCCAGAAGATTTATCAAGCATGATTTCATAATCTATGTTGACTTGGACTGATCCTGTCACTGCTTTCCAAATGCGTTGCTATTTCATCTTTAATAAATGATTCCAACATTTCCCCCACTACTGATGTCAGGCTAACCAGTCTATGATTACCCATTTTCTCTTTCCCTCCTTTGTAAAAAGGTGGTGTTACATTAGCTACCCTCCAGTCCATAGGAACTGATCCAGAGTCGATAGACTGTTGGAAAATGATCACCAATGCATCCACTATTTCTATGGCCACTTCCTTAAGTACTCTGGGACTATCAGACCCCGGGGATTTATCGGCCTTCAATCCCATCAATTTCCCTAACACAATGTCCTGCCTAATAAGGATATCCTTCAGTTCCTCCTTCTCACTAAATCCTCGGACCCCTAGTATTTCCGGAATGTTATTTGTGTCTTCCTTAGTGAAGACAGAACCAAAGTATTTGTTCAATTGGTCTGCCATTTCTTTGTTCCCCATTATAAATTCACCTGAATCTAACTGCAAGGGACCTACGTTTGTCGTCACTAATCTTTTTCTCTTCACATATCTATCGAAGCTTTTGCAGTCAGTTTTTATGTTCCCGGCAAGCTTTGTCTTATACTCTATTTTCCCCCTCCTAATTAAACCCTTTATCCTCCTCTGCTGTATTCTAAATTTCTCCCAGTCCTCAGGTTTGCTGCTTTTTCTGGCCAATTTATATGCCTCTTCCTAGGATTTAACACTTTCCCTAATTTCCCTTGTACAATTGTACATCTCTGTCTGGAGTAAAAATAAAACGGGGAACGTGGCTCAACAAGAGAAATTAGGGATGGTGTTAAATCCAAGTCTCTCTCTCTCTCCCCCACTCTCTCTTTCTCTCCAGTTTCTCCCTGCTCCACAAGACTCTTTCGATATCCCAAGGCTCTCTTTCTCTCCCCCACTGTCTCCAGTCTCACCCTCTTCCCCAATCTCTTTCTTTTGTGTATGCAATAACTCAATCGACTGAATACTGTAAACTCCGAACAGGTACAAAGCTGGCTCTACTTTATTAGGGCCCAAAGTGATTACATTATAAGATGGCTGGCCTTTTATACCTGGGCCGCGCACACGTTTGCACAGCCCAACGACCTCCGACAGTGGCGCCATCTAGTTGCTAGTAAACCCACGCATACATACATGACAATATCCCCCTTTAAGATATTAGTAACGGTCTTTTTACAAATTGAGACGGTCCGGGGCTTTCCGCTTCCGAGTTCAACTCCAGCCTTGGGCGTGTGGTCTGAGTTTGTTATGACTGGAGGCTGGGTAGCCGATCTGATGGGAGTGAGAATGACCATGTCAGGGATTGAAAGTCCAAATTCATTGACCATGTCAGTGATTAAAAGTCCAGATTCATTGATGACAGCGGAGTCCTCTGATGACTGAGGGTAGGTTGGTTGGTCACTGATTGTGTCTTCCTCAGACTGTTCTGGTTTATCTGTGTGCCGCAGCTTTATCTGATCAACATGTTTCCTGCATGTCTGCCCATTCTTGAGCTTAATGATCAATACTCTGTTACCCTCCTTGGCCATAACAGTACCAGTGATCCATTTGGGACCTTGACCATAGTTCAGTACATACACAAAATTATTGATAGAAATGTCGTGTGACACAGTAGCGCGATCATGATACCCTTGCTGACTTTGACGTCTGTATTCAACATGATTATTCAAGTCAGGGTGGACAAGAGTGAGCCTCTCTTCATCAATAATTCAGCAGGGGAGACCCCGGAAGTGTATGGGGTCTAAGCAATATGCGTGACAAGCGAGTTTGCAGTGAAGCTTGAGTTACACGTTTCATACTCTGCTTGATGGTTTGGACCGCATGCTCTGCTTGTCCATTGGATGCGGGTTTGAATGGTGCTGACCTCACATGTTTGATATCATTGAGTTTCATGAATTCTTGAAACTCCATACTGGTGAAGCAAGATCCCTTGTCGCTTACAACGATGTCAGGCAGACCATGCGTAGCAAACATGACACGAAGGCTCTCGATGGTAGCTGGGGATGCGCTGGATGATATGATTGTGCACTCTATCCACTTGGAATAAGCATCAACCACAACTAAGAACATCTTTCCCAGGAAGGGACCTGCAAAGTCGATGTGGATCCTGGACCATGGTTTAGATGGCCACGACCACAGACTCAGTGGCAATTCCACTGGTGCTTTATTAAGCTGCATGCAAGTGTTGCACTGATGCACACATGATTCCAGACCAGAGTCACTTCCAAGCAGCCATACATGAGACCTGGCAATGGCTTTCATCATGACAATACCAGGATACGTGCTATGTAGATCATGCACAAATTTCTTTCTGCCTTTCTTGGGCATAAAAGCACGATTACACCACAGTACACAATCTGATTGAATGGATAGTTCGTCTTTGCGATGGATGTAAGGTTTGGTCTCCTCACACATTTGCTTGGGAATGGCAGACCAATCACCACTAAGGATACAACGTTTCACAACTGATAATATCGAGGGTCCTGGCTGATCCAGATCTTAACTTGTTGGGCTGTGACAGGGGTTCCTTCACTCTCAAAAGCATCCATGAATAACAGTAGGTCTGCCGGTTGTGGCGTTTCCACCTCTGGTGTGGGCAACGGCAGAAGGCTCAATGCATCGGCACAATTCTCAGTGTCAGGTCTATGGCGAATGACATAATCATGGGCAGATAATGTTAGCGGCCACCTCTGGATGTGGGACAATGCATTGGTATTGATACCTTTGTTTTCTGAAACCAATGAAATGAGTGGCTTGTGATCTGTTTCCAGTTCAAACCGAAGACCAAATAGGTACTGATGCATCTTTTTAACCCCATACACACAGGCTAGTGCTTTTTTTCGCTACCATGCTGTAGGCTCTTTCCGCCTTTGACAAACTTTTTGAAGCATATGCAATAGGTTGTAATTTGCCTGACTCATTAGCTTGATGAAGAGTTCATAGAGTGCATAAGGGATGGGATCCTTGAGCAGTATGTAATGGAACCAACCAGCGGGCAGGCTATCCTAGATCTGGTCCTGTGTAATGAGACAGGATTAATAAACAATCTCTTAGTAAAAGATCCCTTTGGAATGAGTGATCATAGCATGATTGAGTTTCAAATTCAGATGGAGGGTGAGAAAGTTGGATCTCTAACCAGCGTACTAAGCTTAAATAAAGGAGACTATGAAGGAATGAGGGCAGAGCTGGCTAAAGTAGACTGGGAAAACAGATTGAAGTATGGGACGGTTGATGAACAGTGGTGTACATTTAAAGATATAATTCACAACTCTCAAGAAAAATATATTCCAGTAAGGAGGAAAGGGTGCAAGAGAAAAGAAAGCCATCCATGGCTAAATAAAGAAATAAAGGACGGTATCCAATTAAAAACAAGGGCATACAAAGTTGCCAAAACTATTCGGAGGACAGAAGATTGGGAAGCTTTTAAAAGCCAGCAAAGAATGACTAAAAATATGATTAAGAAAGGAAAGATAGAGTATGAAGGTAAACTAGCACAAAATATTAAAACAGATAGTAAGAGTTTCTATAGGTATATAAAAAGAAAAAGAGTGGCTAAAGTAAATGGTGGTCACTTAGAGGATGAGACCAGGGAATTAGTGATGGGGAACATGGAGATGGCAGAAACTCTAAACAAGTATTTTATATCAGTTTTTACAGTAGAGGACACTAACAATATTCCAACAGTGGATAGTCAAGGGGCTATAGGGGCGGTGTGGGGGGGCGGGGGGCGGGGGGAGGAACTTAACACAATCATAAGCACTAAGGAGGCAGTGCTCAGTAAGATAATGGGACGAAAGGCAGATAAATCCCCTGGATCTGATGGCTTGCATCCTAGGATCTTAAGAGAAGTAACGGCAGGGATTGTGGATGCATTGGTTGTAATTTACAACCAATTCTGGGGAGGTCCCAGCAGATTGGAAAACTGCAAATGTAACACCCCTATTCAAAAAAGGAGGCAAACAAAAAGCAGGAAACTATAGACCAGTTAGCCTAACATCTGTGGTTGGGAAAATGTTGGAATCCATTATTAAAGAAGCAGTAACAGGACATTTGGAAATGCAAAATTTGGCCAGGCAAAGTCAGCATGGATTTATGAAAGGGAAGTCATATTTGACAAATTTGATGGAATTCTTTGAGGATGTAATGAACAGGGTGGATAAAGGGGAACCAGTGGATGTGGTGTATTTAGACTTCCAGAAGGCATTTGACAATGTGCCACACAAAAGGTTACTCCACAAGGTAAAAGTTCACGGGGTTGGGGGTAATATATTAGCATGGATAGAAGATTGGCTGACAAACAAAAAACAGAGAGTTGGGATAAATGGTTTATTCTCTGGTTGGCAATCAGTAACAATCGGTGTCGCAGGGATCAGTGCTGGGACCCCAACTATTTACAATCTATATTAACAACTTGGAAGAGGGGACTGAGTGTAACATAGCCAAGTTTGCTGACGATACAAAGATGGGAGGAATGGCAATGTGTGAGGAGGACATAAAGAGGTTGCAGGAGGACATAGACAGGCTAAGTGAGTGGGCAAGAATTTAGCAGATGCAGTATAATGTTGGAAAGTTGTGAGGTCATGCACTTTGGCAGTAAAAGTCAAAGAGCAAGTTATTATTTAAATGGAGAAAGATTGCAAAGTGCTGCAGTACAGCGGGACCTGGGGGTACTTGTGCATGAAACACAAAAGGATAGTATGTAGGTACAGCAAGTGATCAGGAAGGCCAATGGAATCTTGGCCTTTATTGCAAAGGGGATGGAGTATAAAAGTAGGGAAGTCTTGTTACAGCTGCACAGGTATTGGTGAGGCCACAACTGGAATACTGCGTGCAGTTTTGGTTTCCATATTTACGAAAGGATATACTAGCTTTGGAGGCAGGTCAGAGAAGGTTCACTAGGTTGATCCTGGGGACGAGGGGGTTGACTTATGAGGAAAGGTTGAGTAGATTGTGCCTCTACTCATTGGAATTCAGAAGAATGAGAGGTGATCTTATAGAAACGTATAAGATTTTGAGGGCATGATCTTAGAATAAGGGGCCGCCCATTTAGAACTGAGATGAGGAGAAATTTCTTCTCTGAGATGGTTGTGAATCTGTAGAATTTGCTGCCTCAGAGAGCTGTGGAAGCTGGGATATTAAATAAATTTAAAACCGAAATAGACATTTTCTTGAGCAATGCGGGGGATGAGTGGCTCTGGGGAATGGGCGGGGACGTGGAGCTGAGTCCATGAGCAGATCAGCCATGATCTTATTGAATGGTGGAGCAGGCTCGAGGGGCCTTATGTTTCTATTTCTTATGTTCTTATATCCTTATGTTCATGACAGGCCAATACTAGACGCTTACACGGATCATAATGTACCAGCAGCTTGTTAGAGCAAAGCAGATTAGTAGCTTTCTCAAAAGCTCTATCTTGAGACGCACCGAAAACCCTGTTGTCGCTTTTTCTTAGTAGCATGTGTAGTGGTTCTAATAAGGTGCTCAATCTAGGTAAGAAATTACCGAAGTAATTGATTAGACCAAGGAATGAACGCAGCTCCGTCACATTCTGAGGTTTGAGTGCATTTTTGATAGCCTTGGTTTTCGAGTCCGTAGGCCTGATACCGTCAGCAGCAATTTTGCTCCCCAGGAATTCACTTCCGGTACCATGAAGATGCACTTTGAGCGTTTCAATCTGAGTCCCACTTTGTCCAGGCGATGTAGAACCTCTTCCATATTGTTCAGATGTTCGGCGGAGTCACGACCTGTGACCAGTATGTCACCTTGGAACACGACGGTTCTGGGGATGGACTTCAGTAGACTCTCCATTTTCCTCTGAAATATGGCTGCAGCCAAGTGAATTCCAAAAGGGCACCTGTTGTAGATAAACAGTCCTTTATGAGTGTTGATGCACGTAAGTTTCTTCGACCTGTCGACCAGCTCCTGTGTCATGTAGGCCAATGTCAGATCCAGTTTTGTGAATGACTTCCCTCCGGCTAGCATTGCAAACACGTCATCAGCCTTCGGTAATGGGTATTGATCCTGTTTCGAAACTCAGTTGATCGTAACCTTGTAGTGTCCACAAATCTTGACAGTGCCATCATTTTTCAACACGGGAACAATGGGGCTGGCTCATTCGTTAAATTCGACCGGTGATGTGATCCCTTCACACTAGAGTCTGTCCAGTTCAATTTTGACCTTCTCCCTCATCATGTACGGATCTGCCCGAGCTTTATGATGGATGGGTCTTGCATCCGAGTCCACGTGGATCTGCACCTTGGCTCCCGTGAAATTGCCGATGCCTGGTTCAAACAGCGAGGGGAACTTGCTCAGCACTTGAGCACATGGAGTATCCTCCTCCGACGACAACACTTTGATCTCGTTCCAGTTCCATTTGATTTTTTCAAACCAGTTCCTGCCGAACCATTGCCTGGAACAATCCATAATGGTAAATCGTGAACTGCACCATCATATGACATCTTGATTACTGCACTGCCAATCATTGTTATGAATTCTTTAGTGTACGTATGCAACTGGGCATTGACTGGACTCAGCTTAGGCTTCACACCCTTAGTATCCCACAGCCTGTCGAATGTCCTCTGGCTCATTATTGATTGACTCGCACCCTTGTCCAATTCCATCGATACCGGCACACCATTAAGTTTTACATTAATCATTATCGGGGTTGGCTCTTTGTTAGGAATGAATACAGTCGATGCACTTCCTCCTCTGATATCTTGGACTGCATATCCAGATCTACGCTAGACTGGTCATCATCCTCCATGTGGTGTGTCGCAGCACGCTTGCTCAGCTGTGGACACATGCACTGGAGATGCCCACTCTCGAACAGCCTTTACAAATATACTGTTTAAACCAACACTGACGATGCCGATGATTTTCCCCACAACGCCAACATGGTGATATCGGATTCATTCCCGTTGGCGGACTTTGAGCAGCCACAGGTTTTACATATGCAGTCGGGTAGGCCCTGACATATGCAGCTCTGCTAAATGACAATACTATCTTGTTTACAAAAATTGCCGAGTTCCGATTTTTCAATGATATCTGCTTTAAGCTTTTGTCTGTCGTCATGCATGATTGGCGTTGCTCAATTCCAGCGATTTCTCCGCCAGTACCTTACGCAGGATCACCTCATTGTTGATGCCGATTACAAAGAAGTCCCGCAGCATGTCTGCCAACGCAATTTCGAACTTACATAGTCCAGCTAGACGTCTTAGGTCGGCAACGAATTCCGATACATCCTGGCCCTCAGAACGAATGTGCGTATAGAATCGACATCTTGAGATGATGATGCCTTCATCTGGTTTGAAATGGTCATGTACCAGAGCACACAATGTTTCATAGTCTTTGTCTGTTGGACTTAAGGGCGAGAGGAGATTTTTTATGAGTCCATAGATTTTCGGACTGCAAACTGTGAGGAGGACCGTCCGTCGCCGAACTGTGTCTTCCTCTTTCTTGATTTTCTTGGCCACGAAATACTGGTTCAAGCAGGCTACAAAGTCTGCCCAATCTTCTCCCTCCACGAATCACTCCAGAATTCCAATTGTGCTCATTTTTGCATGCGAAGATTCTTTTTACCTCGTCGTCAAATGTTAGGTATGCAATAACTCAATAGACTGAATACTGTAAACTCTGAACAGGTACAAACCTGGCTCTACTTTATTAGGGCCCAAAGTAATTACATTACAAGATGGCTGGCCTTTTATACCTGGGCCGCACACACGTGCGCACAGCCAATAACCTTCGACAATAGCGCCAGCTGGTGGCTAGTAAACCCAAGCATACATACATGACAGGTACCTTCATGGGAACTTTAGTGTATGTAGGCACCTTTAGTCATGATTCCACAAGGCAGGGTATGGTGCTTAAACTCTTGCAGTCCTTTATGAGCAACTCCTGAGTGCCAACAACAAGCTGTGTCTTCCTTTTTCTACTGGGTTACTGCTGTGTGCAGGAAATCCCTGGGTCTCCAGCAACAGCACCTTCTAGTGCACCGGTAAGGTGTGTACAGTATAAGGGTACATTCAGTGTGGCGTAACAGTGTTACAGACATCACACAGTGAACAGGCATGCATACACAACAATACTCCCCCCTGAGAATTTTCCTATCCTAGTTGTCATGACCAGGGGAGATGATCAGTGATGTACTATGGGAGGTTGTGGTGAGGGTTGTGTGGTTGCCAGGTGTGACCCCTGTGCTTGAGGCTGGCCTTGTACGTTTCCCCTCCATCATACACAGACCAAGTGGGTGTCACTATTGTGAGATCGCTCGGGGAGGTAGCCATGTCAGCAGTGGGTGGTGTGTATACACTCTGATGTGGGTAGTTGTGGGGTGGTGGGCAGGGCCACAAGACTGGGTGTGCTCCTTGTCCACCAATGGGGATGAGGGTCAGGTCATCCCAGGGTTTGCCATAGAAGCTGGAGGATATTGGCCTCATGCTTCTGGTGTTGGCCCTGGTGGCCAGGGGCTGTAGGGCTGGTCTGGTGCCGATTGCCATTGGTGGTGGCTGGGCTGCCCATTGACCACTGTCCCTGTAGTGGGTCTGCTCCCACTGCCTGTGTGTGTGTCCTGCAAGGGGCATCACATTCGTTCCAAAGGTCCAGGCTACATGGTCAGGTAGCCTGCTGGACCTGGGGGTCTCCCACAGGGGGATTCCATTGGCATCAGCATGGCTCCTGTAGGACCCAATGTCCTTTGGCAGTGTCCTACTGATATACATGACACCTTGGCTCTGATCACACATAGTCGAGCCTGCATTATACATTCGAGCACTTGCATCACTTTTGGGTGTCCTGGTTTCAACAGACATGGTTACATTAGGCATTTCACAATCTCTATCATTATTGTTAAGCATAATAAACTTGTTCTTAACCTTACTGACACCTGCATTCATCTCATTGGTCACATTAGTTAAACCAGCATCACAATTCATGGTTACATTGCATACATTTTCATACTTGCACCCTTTAATTGCATCTTCAGCTTTAAAGTCTGTGTACTCAAATAGTTGGAACTTCCCCTTTAAATTTTTTTTGTTACCGGTCTCCTTTAAGGGAGCTTTCAAATCCGATTGGCTGCTCGATGTCACATGATGCTCCTCCATGTTGACTCGCATTTTGAATGCAGGTCTGCTGCTAACCAAGCAGTAGCCATTTTGTGGTGCTCCTTTCTTCCACGTTCTTGTGGTGCTGCAGTCATGCTGTGGTCATGCTGCAGGCAGGCTGTGGTGGTCTTTTCTTCCACATGCTTGTGGTACTGCAGTCATTCTGTGGTCTTGCTGCAGGCAGGCTGTGATGGTCTTTTCTTCCACAGCACCACTTTGCCTGATGTGGACCTGGTTCATCCAATTCCTGCCCAGCAGCGTGGGACCGTCACCGGTTACAATCCACAGGGGGAGCTTGTGCAACATGCTGCCCTGGGAGACCTGGACATCTACACTGCCAATGATTTGGATTTTACCTTTGGTGTAGGTGAACAGCTTTGCCTGGACAGGAGACAGTTTTGGTTGAGTGGCAGGATTCCTCCAAATTTTTTCAAAGGTCTTTTGGCTCATCACAGACTGGCTCGCCCCTGTGTCGATCTCCATGGAGACTGGGACCGCGTCGATGTCCACTTCCATCATCCATGGAGAACTTCCGGTAGAACAGGTAAAGATTCCATACTCCTCTCCCAGGGTTAGAGCAGCTTCATCTTCATCTGTGTCGGAGCCCCGGTGATTAGCCAACTCATCAGAGACACAGTGAGTGCAGTCTTTTCTGCACATTCTCTGAAGGTGCCCTTTATCTTTGCAGCCTTTGCATGCATAGTCTTTGTAGCGACACTGGTGGGCCCTGTGGTTTCCTCCACAGCGCCAGCATGGGGCCATCCGGTTTGCCCCATGTGGCGGACCCAGGGTTGCGGGACTCAGGGCAGCATTTCTGCCTTTACAAGTGTCCATGCGGTGCACTGCTCTCACTGGTTTAGAGTCCTGGTCAGTATTCGCCTGGAGTCGCTGGCCGAAACCATGTAGGCCTGGCTCACTTGAATTGCTTTCTGCAGGGTGACCATAATGTCAGCCGAGAGCAATTTGTGTTGGAGGCCTTCGTGACCGATTCCGATGACAAATATGTCCCTTAGTGCTTCATTAAGATGGTCACCAAACTCACACGGTGCAGCTAGTCTTCTTGAATGTGCAGCATACTTGGCAATTTCTTGGCCCTCAGGTCGCCGGTAAGTGTAGAGCCGGTGCCTGGCTGTGAGGATGCTTTCTTTCGGTTTTAGTTGTTCCTATATGATTGTTACAAGTTCCTCATAGCTCTTGGTGGGTGTCTTCTCTGGGGCTAGTAAGTCCCTGACAAGACCATAGATGGTGGGCCCACAACTGCTAAGCAGGATGGCCCTGCGTTTGTTCGGTAGTGTGGCCGGTGTGTCCCCGTCCAGGTCGTTGGCTATGAAGAAGTGTTCCAATCTTTCCACAAAGACATCCCAATCTTCCCCCTCTGTAAAATGCTGAAAGTTGCTGAGGTTAGATATGTTGAGCATGTAGTTCGTGATCCCGTATTCCCGTCGCCAGTTGTAGTGTATGTAGGCACCTTTAGTAATGTCCCCACGAGGCAGGGTATGGTGCTTAAACTCTGCAGACTTGCAGTCCTTTATTAGCAACTCCTGAGTGCCAACACAAGCTGTGTGTTCCTATTTATACTGGGTTACCTGCCATGTGCAGGCAACCCCTGGGTCTCCAGCAACAGCACCCTCTAGTGTACTGGTAAGGTGTGTACAGTACAAAGGTACATTCAATGTTGCATATAGTGTTACAGACATCACACAGTAAACAGGCATGCATACACAACAGGAACAGTCAGAAATGCCAGGCTAAAAAAAATCTGAAAACTTACCATTTGTGCAGAAACAACATGAGCCATTAACTCAGCATAAACTTTTTTGCTTTGCAGCAATGTTTAAATCATTTATATTTCACAGGAGTAAAAGCACTGTGATCGCACAATATGGTGTTGTCAGCAACTGATCAATGATCATTTATCTCGTTTCAAATTAAAAGAGCTTTGTTGTATATTTTTATTTTTTCAATCAAGAAAATTCCTATCTGCTCCGGTTCGAGTATTCTTCAGCTAAAGGAGACATTTGTTGATTATTAGAGAAAAGGCCCTTAGCAATCTTATCTCAATATAGATTCCTGTAGTTTATAAGACCAAAATCTTCTCTGTACGATGAGGCACTTGCCGATGTATCTCTTTGTCAAATCCCATGATTAACTGACCCATTTGAAAATTGGGCCCCTCTATTGTGTAACCATGCTTCAAATTTCCAATTTGAATGACCATAACTTATCAAAATTAAAATCCATGGGGCCTGTTATAACTTTCAGACCTGCCTCAGATATTCTTTTGGGTTAGGCATCACGAGTCTCTCCCAGAATCATATCTTATGATCAGTTTACTTCCATTATCCAATACCAAGGTTTGCTGTCGGCCTGGTCACCTCTCTTTTTATCGTAGACTGGCCTAGGCTTTATCTGACTCTCTCAACAGAACATACCAACTGACCTTGAACATGTGTTCACCTATTTCTTTTGCCCTGTTCTTATACCTGAAGTTTGTCAATTTGACCCCTGACTCCTTCTCTGTCCAGGATTTGGCCAATAGAGCTATCAGTTACCCGTAACATGCTCCTGGATTTGGGCTGCTTAAAATAATTCTTGCGGTTTTCTGAATAGTACTATCCCAAAATAATGAGCCAATTGGATGTCACGTCTGTCAGCATATCAATTAGGGCTGCAACGCCGGCAGCATTAGGTCTTGGGCTATAGTGGAAGGGGGTGGTGGCGGCTGGGGAAGAATGGGAAACGGGGTGAGCACAGGCCATCATTCGCTTGCAGTCGTGTATTTAGGTAAGTTAAAACTGCAGAACTTACCTTTTTGTTGACGGCCTCCAACTGTCCCTTTAAGTACCGCTGGTTAGGCTGCAACAAGAATCTGAGGGGAGTACGCCTGGCACATAATCTGCTCATTGCTGATACATTTCTGAGAGGATTTCAGAAATGGCCGTTAGGCCCCTCATTAGCATATGCAAGGGGCCTGATACCTGTTTCAGGTGAAACAGGGTCTAATTTCTCCCCCACTGATTCTCTAAGAAGGGCATGACAGAGAGGAACCATTTCTAGGACAGAAGCAGCTTCCAGGACCATGCTGTTGGTACTGGCCTTCACTGGAGGGTGGCCCTTTGCTCCAAAAAAAAGATCACACTTCTTTGAAGGACCTCTTTCAGTAGAAGTTCCAAAATCATCTCATTGAATGGAGCAGTTCTTTCATGTGCCCGCTCTGCAGCCGTTTCTTCTCAATAGGCCAGTTGTAAGGATAACCAGCAGCCCTTTAAGAGCTGCTAGTGCTGGAGTATCTGTTCCTTGACCCTGGTACACTGCTCTATGGGAACAGCAATACTGGTGCCTCTGTACTTGGACTACATTATTGCCCCCACGGTATGTCTAACAAATTGAACTGTATGGTTACATTTTACAAACCCAATGGTTAAAATCACAGTCAGACTCTGGCTTTACTAAATGTAGCAAAATTAGCTACCAAACAAAACATGAAAAATATTTGAGAGGGACTGATGACAAGATCATTCATGAAATTCTTTGCTTTTGAGTGCTTTCAACATTTCACTTGTAAGAAAGAACTAGGAATGTTGCACGTGGAAGGAAAATTAAAGGCATAAGGGAAAATAAAGAGAATATTTACAAAGAAGTGCTGTGGATGAACTTTTTAAAGGTTTAAGCTATGAGCAATTTTATTGATGAAATTAACCATGTATTTTGAGAGAAGGTTTCTGTGCTGCCAATATTGCCTTAAATTATCTGAACAACAAATTACTCAAAGCTTTTCTGAACTATTGGAATTATCCTAAGTGCACATCAATTATACAAGATGTATCTCCCCGAGGTGTACTGGGCCAGAACTCCTGCAGTAAATAAGGAAATAGAGAAAGGTTCTGGACTCAGTATTGTGTGCAGGAAAACATCTGATGTGGAGATTTAGCATTTTTGTTCTTTTTTAGAAATGTGGCCAAATTTACTTACTACCCATGGGACTGCTTCCCGAACTAGATGCTCCTAGTGAGGATCAGCGCTTGTGGGAAACTCTGATTAGAAAATCATGGGTCCTGATATTTACGGGGAGGTGGGGAGAGAGCGGGAAGCGCAGTTGTGGGGGTGGGACAAACCTGGAAATCCCAGGAAGGAGGAGGACATCGCAAATACAATGGCAGGACCTCATTATCATATTTTTATTTCATTTTCTGCCCGATGGCCAGTCAGCTCGTCTATCTGTCAAGGAAAGCCAATGATAGAAGGAAAGTGGTCATGGGATTTATTTGGAAAAATAACACCCTTCTTCAATGGAAATCCATAATCCTTTGACCTAGAATCTAGGCCTAGATCTAACTGTGCCCGAGACGTTCATGAATGTTAAATATTATCTTCCTCTGTGCACATTGAAAGTGTCCCAGTCGTGAATGGGCCCCACCACCAGCTGCTGCAGCAAGAGCTAAATGATTTGGAACTATTGTCCCAGCTGTTACTACTGTAATCCCCTCAAGCAGGAGTCCACCCCCGAGGATCTGTATACTCTGGCTTGAGCCCAACTTGAGCCCCATTTTGACCCCGGTGACACCTGCCATTTGATTACCTCATTAATAGCTGAACATGTATTTTTAATCCTTCTTCCTACTTATCAAAAAACTCCCCTCAAAAAAACAACCCTTGACCCCACTTTGCTTGTTCGCTATCGCCCCATCTCCAAACGTCCTTTCCTGTCCAAAGTACTTCAACGTGCTGTTGCCTCCCAAATCGGGGACCATCTTTCCATGAATTCAATGTTTGAATCTGTTGTGTATCTGTAAAGCACGCACTCCCATGTTCCGCCACCAGGGAGCTCATCCCCTGAAGTCCCAAGAGATCCCAGCATCCCTTGCGAGCACTGTATATAAGCCGGCCCCTAAGGCCTGTTCCTCATTCTGGAGTGTCTTATTAAAGAATGAGGTCACTGTTACTTTAACCTCCCTGTGTGCAGCCTCATCTGTCTTAGGAACACAATAACTGGCGACGAGAATACGAATCCAACGCAAAGATGCAGCAAACTGTGGACATCCTGGAGAAGATCTCGGAGCGTGAGGACAGGGAAGCCTATGTCGAACGGCTAGACCAGTACTTTGTAGCCAATGAGCTGGACGGAGAAAGAAGCGCTGCAAAAAGGAGATCGGTCCTCCTTACTGTCTGCGGGGCATCGACCTACAGCCTCATGAAGAATCTTCTGGCTCCGGTGAAACCCACAGATAAGTCGTACGAGGAGCTTGTACACTGGTTCAGGAGCATCTTAACCTGAGGGAGAGCATGCTGATGGCAAGGTATCGGTTCTACATGTGCCAGCGATCTGAAGGTCAGGAAGTGGTGAGCTACATGGCCGAGCTAAGGCGACTTGCAGGACAATGTGAGTTTGATGGCTACCTGGAGCAAATGCTGAGAGACTTTTTTGTTCTGGGCATTGGCCACGAGAACATTCTACGAAAACTTTTGACTGCAGAGACACCGACCCTCAGTAAGGCCATTGCGATAGCACAGGCGTTTATGTCCACCAGTAATAACACCAAACAAATCTCTCAGCACACAAGTGCTAGCAATCTTCATAAATTAACTGGAACTGTGTTTGCGAGCAGAAATGTACAGGGCAGAACCCACGAGTCTGCAATTGCCAGCAGGCCTCAGGTGACCCAGATGACTCAGAGTCCCCAACATAGGATGAATGCAAGGCAATTCACACCTTGTTGGCATTGTGCAGGCTTCCATTCAGCCTATTCATGCTGCTTCAAAGGGTATGTTTGTAAGAGCTGTGGAACAATGGGGCACGAGCTGCAAGCTCTGCAAAACCAGCTAACCACCATGTGGCAGAGGAAGATCGGTCCATGGTGGATCAAAGCAATTTTGAGCCTCAGAGAGAGGAGGCAGATGCTGAAGTACATGGGGTGCACACATTTTCGACGAAATGCCCACCTAGAATGCTAAACATAAAATTGAATGGCTTACACATAGCCATGGAACTGGACACTGGTGCTAGCCAATCCATCATGAGTAAAAAGATGTTTGAGAGACTGTGGTGCAACAAAGCATTCAGACCAGCCCTGAGCCCCATCCACACGAAACTGAGAACGTACATCAAAGAGCTTATCACTGTCCTGGACAGCACCATGGTCAAGGTCACCTACGAGGGCACGGTGCACGAACTGCCACTCTGGATTGTCCCGGGCGATGGCCCCACACTGCTTGGAAGGAGCTGGCTGGGCAAAATCCGCTGGAACTGGAATGACATCCGAGCGCTATCACATGTCGATGAGGCCTCATGTACCCAGGTTCTTAACAAATTTTCTTCCCTTTTTGAAGCGGATTGGGGTAAAAATTGCAAGGCCCTTTTAAAGGAGACCGGCAACCCAAAACAATTAAAGGGACAGTTCCACTCTTGGTACAGCGACACTAATGATAAAGGTGTAATTAACGAATGCAAGTATATAAATGTACTGTTGAATGGTGATGCTGGTAATGCTAATGAGAAAAATGCAACTAACAGAGGCAGGTATCCAAATGTAACCTTGCACAGAGATGCTGATAGTACACAGGAAAGTGATGTAATGGACAAATGTGAAAGTGTCAGCTGGTTGCCGTCGGAACCAATGTATCATGTATGCTAATGATAAAATGAGAGATGATGCCGGGTTCTACATGTATGCCGACAATGCCAAAGGCAACCCCTCCGTGGGAAACACCCAGGTCCAGCGGGCTACCCGATCATGTAGCCTGC
Organism: Pristiophorus japonicus; assembly: GCF_044704955.1. Lineage (NCBI taxonomy): Eukaryota > Metazoa > Chordata > Chondrichthyes > Pristiophoridae > Pristiophorus > Pristiophorus japonicus. The sequence goes on from NC_091983.1 coordinate 82,139,654, forward strand.
GCCTCCGGGACCAATGTGGTGCCCCAGGGAGGGTGCACACACACACACACACACACACACACACACACAGTGGGAGCATACCCACTGCAGGGCCAGCGATCAATGGACAGCACAGCCACCACCATTGACACCCTGCCCGAGATCGGCCCGACCCTGCTGGCCACCAGGGCCAGCACCAGGAACAAGAGGCCAGTACCCTCCAGCTTTCCCGGCAGGACCTGTGATCACCAGACTTCCACCACCAATGAAGGGCAGCAAGGTGGCCCTGCAGCCCTCAATGGAGGACAGGGACGCCACATACCCCTGTGACTCTGCCCACCACTAAACTTCCTCACCCACCCAGACAATATAATGTATGTACCTTACCCATAACATGTACTTGCTCCACCACTGCTGAACTCAAAATCAGTGACATAACCAATCTGATTCCTTACTCACTATACATGTATGCCAATGCAGGTGTTGAGCCACACAGATGGTTTATGTATAGGGGGGGTGGGGGAAATGGATGTATGTAGCCATGAACACATGGATCACACCCAGAACTCACACAACCCTCACTACAACCGCCAACCGTCCACGGCTGACCATTTCCCAATGTCGTGGCAATAAGGACTTGGGGTCCACAGGGAGAGAGCCATTCCCAAGCAAGACAAAGTGCAAGGGCTTTGGGCGCTCAAGTCGAGGGCCAGAGAACACAGTGTGGCACAAGACTTAGGGGGGAGTGGTGTTATATATCTTTAATGTATGTACAGTAACACTAAATGTACCTTCACACTGTTTACACCATACCTGTACCACCAGAGGGTGCTACTGGTGGAGACCTAAGGGAGCTCATCATAAGATCAGAAGTCTGAGCTTACTGGTGGGTCCTCCCCTGCACATGCGGATACCCTCTGCCTACTTCCATCCATCCTCTAACACATGTCCCGTGATGTTTACTGTCATGTATCTCACACTACTGTCTATAACTGTATCTTACCATGCTATACATGACTGTAACTAGAGATGAGCTGTAACCACAAACTTACCTTAACACCAGGGGTGCACTTGCCGGAGACACTGGATACCTGTCCCAGACAGATATATAAGGACAGGTCTCAGACAAGTGTGGCATTCGAGAGCTTTGTAATAAAGGTGCAGGTCCTGAGTGACGTTGACTTCAGCATGTGCCTCGTGTGAGTCTGTACTGAGGGGACAGGACTTTACAGTGGCGACGAGTTACGGGATTACAGAATCCACAGAATGGCGACCAACGGCTCAGATGAAAAATACAATGCTGGAGATAATTTGGAGGACTTTATAGAAAGGCTCCAGAAAAGCTTCGTAACCAAAGACTGGTTAGGCGACGACAAGGCAGACAAGAGAAGAGCCCATCTCTTGACCAGCTGTGGCTCAAAAACATACGCCTTAATGAAGGACCTGCTGACACCCGAGAAACTAGCAAGCAAGTCATTTGAAGAGTTGAGCATACTGGTAAGAGACCACCTGAAGCCAGCGAGCAGCCTACACATGGCCAGACACAGGTTCTACAACTACACACGCTGTGTGGGCCAGAGCATACCTGACTTCATGGCGGAACTTCGGAGGTTGGCTAGCTTATGTGAGTTCTCCGATGAACTAAGGAGAGAAGTACTGAGAGACTTTTTTATTGCGGGAATAGGCCACGTAGGCATATTCCGAAAGCTCATAGAGACCAAGAACTTGACCCTATAGGCAGCAGCACTGGTTGCACAGACATTCTTGGCAGGAGAAGAAGAAATGAGGTTGATCTACACTGCGGGTACGACAACTAACGAAACATCGGAACAAGGGGTTCACAGCATGAAACAAGCCGCTACCCCCACACACAGACAAAGGCAGGAGAGCAGGCCCTCAACAGCAGGCAGTGGTGCCAGAAGCCATCAAGGGCCACAGGAACAGCCGTTCACACCTCATCAACCCACAATGCGAGCAATCAACTACAAACTGAGAGAAGCTCAAGACAGATCAGCCAGACGCAGCTCATCTTTTGGAAACAATGGAAGCGGTCTGTGCTGGAGATGTGGGGGAAGGCACTCATCAAGGGGGTGTCGATTTCAGCATGCTGTTTTCAGAAACTGCGACTATACAGGGCATCTGGCCCGCATGTGCAGAAAAACAGCAGCTCGGGCTGGTATACGAATCGGAGGGGTCAGAAAGCGGACCAGAAGACGGTGGGGACAGTACGCGGGACACCGAGGTACAACGGGTCAACACGATTAATGGCCACTGCTCTTACAACAGGACGCCTCCAATAATGATGAGGGTCCTACTCAACGGGATACCCGTCAACATGGAGCTGGATACGGGAGCGAGTCAATCTCTCATGAGCGCTCAACAATTTGAACAGCTGTGGCCGCACAAACGAGACAGACCAAAGCTCACAAGGGTTGACACCAAACTAAGGACCTATACCAAAGAAATCGTCCCAGTCCTTGGCAGCTCCATGCTCTCAGTCACACACAAAAGGACAGTGAACCGACTTCCCCTGTGGATTGTCCCCGGAGATCTCCCAGCACTGCTGGGGAGAAACTGGCTGGCAAAACTAAACTGGAAATGGGATGATGTTCTCACCATGTCGTCAGAGGAACGGACCTCCTGCTCAACAGTTCTAAGTCGATTTGAACATCTCTTTCAGCCAGGTGTGGACAACTTCAAAGGGGCTAAAGTCAAAATCTACATCATATAGGATGCTAGACCGGTCCATCACAAGGCTAGAGCTGTGCCCGATGTGATGAGGGAAAAGATTGAACATGAACTGGACAGGCTTCTGCGGTAAAGGCATCATCTCACCAGTGGAATTTAGCAACTGGGCAAGTCCCATCATCCCAGTCATGAAGCCTGATGGATCCGTACGAATCTGTGGGGACTACAAGTCTACCATAAACAGAGTCTCCCTACAGGACCAATACCCGCTGCCCAGAGTGGAGGACTTATTTGCCACATTGGCTGGAGGTAAACTTTTCTCAAAACTAGATCTCACATCTGCGTAAATGATGCAAGAATTGACCGACGAGTCCAAGCTACTCAACACCAACAACACACTTCAAGGCCTTTTCATGTACAATCGATGCCCATTCGGCATCAGGTCGGTGGCTGCTATATTCCAGCGCAACATGGAGAGTCTGCTCAAGTCCATCCCAGGGACGGTTGTATTTCAAGAGGACATACTTATCACGGGCAGGGACACCGACTCCCATCTCCGCAATTTGGAGGAAGTACTAAAGCGGTTGGATCGGGTAGGCCTAAGAGTTAAGAAATCCAAGTGCCTGTTTCTCGCGCCCGAGGTTGAATTTTTGGGCAGAAGGATTGCCGCTGATGGAATCCGCCCAACAGAGTCCAAAACCGAAGCAATTCGCCTGGCACCCAGGCCCCAGAATGTCTCAGAACTGCGCACCTTTCTCGGGCTGCTCAATTACTTTGGGAACTTTATGCAGAACTTAAGCACGCTGCTGGAGCCTCTCCGCATGCTACTCAGAAAGGGGTGCGATTGGTTTTGGGGGGACGCCCAGGAATGCGCCTTCAACAAGGCACGCAACCTTCTGTGTTCCAACAGTGTTTTGGCTTTCTTTGATCCAGGTAAAAAGCTAGTTCTTACATGTGATGCGTCAGCTTATGGGGTCGGGTGCGTTTTACAACGTGTCAATAGTGCAGGTAAATTACAACCTATGGCTTATGCCTCCAGGTCACTTTCGTGGGTGGAGCGCGGGTACAGAATGGTGGAGAAAGAGGCGCTCGCGTGCGTGTACGGTGTCAAAAAGATACACCAATATCTTTTCGGGGCCAAGTTCGCGTTAGAAACTGACCACAAGCCCCTCACGTCCCTATTATCCAAGAGCAAGGCAATAAACGCCAACGCCTCGGCGCGCATTCAACGGTGGGCACACATGCTGGCCTCTTACGATTACATCATAAGGCACAGACCAGGCACAGACAACTGTGCCGACGTGCTTAGCAGGCTACCCCGGCGACCAAGGAAGGGTCTGACGAACAGGACTGTGAGATAGTCATGGCAATCAATGCCTTTGAGTCCACAGGTTCGCCCATGATGGCTCACCAAATCAGAGCCTGGACGGCCAGCGACCCCACGTTATCCCCAGTAAAAAGATGTGTCTTAACTGGTGACTGGGCAGAGCTCACGATGCCTGCCCCGAGGAAATCAAACCTTTCCATAGGCGCATGCATGAGCTGTCACTACAAGCAGACTGCCTGATGCGGGGCAGCCGAGTAGTTATGCCTCTGTGAAGCAGAGAGGCATTTGTCTGGGAGCTCCACCGTGAGCATCCGGGGATCATTCTCATGAAGGCCATCGCCAGATCCCACGTCTGGAGGCCTGGCATTGACGCGGACTTGGAGCTCTGCGTCCGACGGTGCACCATTTGTGCCCAACTCAGTAATGCCCCCAGGGAGGCCCCCCTGAGCCCCTGGCCCTGGCCTACCAAACCGTGGTCGCAGGTGCACGTAGACTATGTGGGCCCATTCATGGGCAAAATGTTCCTCGTAGCTGTAGATGCATTTTCAAAGTGGATCGAATGCACCATTTTAAACTCGAGCACCACCTCCACCACTGTGGAGAGCCTTGGAACCATGTTCGCAACGCATGGCATTCCTGACATATTGGTCAGTGATAATGGTCCGTGCTTCACCAGCGCAGAATTCCAAGATTTCTTGAGTGACCACAGCATAAATCACGTTAGGTCGGCACCGTTCAAGCCGGCCTCCAACGGTCAGGCAGAGCGAGCAGTGCAGATCATTAAACAAGGCATGCTCAAAATCCAAGGTCCCACACTGCAGAGCCACCTGTCACGACTGCTGCTGGCATACAGATCTCATCCGCATTCATTGACTGGAGTTCCCCCCGCGCAACTATTGATGAAATGGACCTTAAAGACAAGGCTCTCATTAATCCTCCCAGACATGCATGAAATTGTTGAGGCAAAGTGCCATAAGCTAACTGAGTACCATGACCGAAATTCGAGGGGGACATGGAATGAGATAGGGGACAAAGTGTTTGTGCTAAACTATGGCAGGAGTCCCAAATGGCTTGCAGGGACAGTAACAGGCAAGGAAGGAAACAGGCTACTGGTGATACAAATGGACAATGGCCAAACCTGCCGGAGGCATGTAGACCAAGTCAAAAGTAGATTTACCAACAACACTGCTGATCCAGAAGCAGACTACAATGTGGAACTCACACACACCTGGTGGCAGACAGAGGGAACAACCTGAGGAAAGGGCAATCCCAACAGACAGCTCAGGTGAGACACCAACAATCATACTGAACGAAAAACACAGCCCATGTGAGATACCAGCAATCACACCGAAAGAAAAACAGGCACCAAGGCAAACAACTGAACCACAACTAAGACGCTCCACGCGAGAGCGTAGACCACCTGAGAGACTGAACCTATAAAGACAATAAGACTTTGGGGGAGGGTGATGTCATGTATCTCACACTACTGTATATAACTGTATCTTACCTTGCTATACATGACTGTAACTAGAGATGACCTGTAACCACAAGCTTACCTTACCACCAGGGGTGCACTTGCAGGAGACACTGGATACCTGTCTCAGACAGGTATATAAGGACAGGTCTCAGACAAGTGTGGCATTCAAGAGCTGTGTAATAAAGGTGCAGGTCCTGAGTGACCTTGACTTCAGTATGTGCCTCGTGTGAGTCTGTACTGCAGGTTCAGGACTTTACATTTACATTAAAACACTTGCTGTTTATTTAGAGTCTTCTGGCATCTCTAGGGCACTGAGCACAGCATATTGAGAAAAGAAGAAATCACATTAAAAACAGAAACATTGCTAGTGAAACACAACATTATTGAAAACACTTTCTGAACTGAGATTTGCAAACCGTAGCTAATAGTGAATTGTTGCCATCTGGGGTCAATTTTAACTCCCTCACCCTGCAGCTACTTGCTGATTACGTCCCAGCCTTTAGGTTGGGAAGTGCACAAGTGGCTTGTTAATATGGTCTGGCTGTTAAAATTGGCTGAGCCTGCCTACTACTGCTCCCGGATGGGCAGGCGACTTACTCTGTTGAGTTCCCGTCTGGGATTTAAAATGGAGCCCAGATCACATATTGTTACATAGCGGCAGACAAGTGAATTCCCCATGCCAGCCATTACGCATACTAATGCTGTAACCACATGTGGCATTGCTGCAACCTAACATCTGAACTATGGCCTTACTTTATTTCCTTCTCACAGATAAAACAAAACATCGCTCTAAGGCTCATGAGTCACTTGAATGGCAAACCCACTGTTGAATCAGTAGTACATTTATTCCTCTCTACTTGAGAGAGAAGATTCAAGATTATCCATTAGCTCACAAGATGACTGATGGCCTAAGTGATACGTCTTGCTGGGCAGAGATGGAAACTATCAAGCATGACAATACATGAAACAAAGCCAATGAAAATCTGTCAATAAAATGACCTTATACATTGAAGCCTGGTAATTGTTTTCTTAAAGCCATTGAGCTTTCTATTCAAACCAAAGAGGCTGAATATCCATTTGGAAAATGTACTTGCTGGTACAGTAGTTATTTATCTGAGCAAAACAAATTTCACGCAGAGATTCTGAAGAAGGGACTGAACTTGGAAGAATCTTTTCAAAAGATGATGGGCTGACTGTGTATTTTCTGCATTTCCTATTTTTATTATTATTGTAGATTTCCATCCATACGCATTAAATTTGCAATGGTGTGCAGTGCAACAGCATTGTAGCAAACAATATATGGCTGATTCTCTGGACTAATGCAATGCAGGCTGTGTCTGAGTGAAAGGCTTTATACAGCATCCAGAATAATTGTAACAGAGGACATAGATACCACAGTGATAAAGGCTTTTATACATGAGCCAAGCAAAACAAGCTAATTAACTTAATAATCTAAATTTGTAAACTAACTTTACAAGGATCTTGGCTTTTCAAATATGTCATTTGTAGATAGTGGACTGATGGATATGCTGCAAGCCTATGCAGTCATAGCTTTCTTCCTCACACTTACATATACTCAAAGATAGACTCTTGCAGACTTTTAACACTAAATTCAAATTCTCAAACTGGCATGGTGGGATTTGAACTCACGTTCTTTGGATTATTAGTCTAGTGGCTGCCCTGCGAGACATGTTGCCCTCCCAATCAATAAACTGCATATAGGGAACATGGATCAAGCTGACAGCTTGTTGATTCAATTTAAATTAGGCCCGACTATGAAAATGACGTGGCCCACGCTGATTCCTTTGGGCAGCGCGCAGCCCATCCACCACCCAACCCAATTTATACACGACAAAAAACGCCCCCAATGACTTTCTGTCTTACACTGTGCATGTTTGATTTAAATCTGTCGGATTAGAATCTGAGACCGAGAAATTCAGGTCATTTGCACCTCCCATTAGCGTCCCCTGGGGGCGCTGATGGGAGGGCGCAAACGACTTTTCTTCCAGTGAGTGCTTGAGTGCTGGGCTGTTGGTATGGCACCACCGCTCACCGGTGGTCCAGGCAGGACTCTTTTGTTGCTGTAGAGTATGTAGCTTGGACCCTTCTCTTTAATTAAGGGAAAAGCCCCATCTACGCAGCAGCGCTATGCAGGGCACTATGGGTTCCCGCCAACACTAAACTCGCTGAATCTTTGATAAAATATATCTTCAGTCCGCCTTTCAAAGGAGTATGGAATCATGTAGTGACTGATGATATACTGCAGTCGGTCAGCATACAGGTTATGTAATCTCTGCATCATGCAATAACCTAGATATTGAGCAGAAAAAGGCACGCTTGAGAGTGTAGGGGGCATGGGGTCTGCTTACTGGAGTGGCCGATGATGCTGAACCTCAGTAAAATCTGCTGAATCTATTGTTAAAAACTCAAAAACATGACTGCAGTAACAACTTACTGTGGCGGCATTGCTTACATTAATTTGGGGAAGCTGGGTGTAATCGCTGCACATTCTCAATTTTCCAATTTAAAAATGTACAGGGATAGGAACTATAAGGACAATCAATCCTTAACGGTAAGTTGACCAATAAGAAATTTATTTTACAAAATATCTCCCCATCAGACTGGCTGGTCATGTTCTCAGCAAGGAAGGACTCCAGCCATATTAAATCATAGTGATTGAGTTGCTCGGAATGCGATTGCAAAATTCTTCTCTCTCCGTGGGCCATGTTACTGCATACTAAAAACTGCAAAATGCCTCAATCCCTGACAAGTACTTCCTACTAGGAGCTGAGCATGACTGTGTACTAATGGAGTTTAGACATTTACCTCCAGTCGGTTCTGTGTCTCTATTTATTTCAATGTATTGAACTGCACCTGATTGAATAAAAATTAAAGCATATGTAGCATAATTAGTTTGAAAACCAAAATCAAAAGTACTCTGGATTTGAGCACATTTGTGCAATAAGCCCTAGAATTCAGCTCAGCTCTACACTTTGTGTTCCGTTATGTCCCTATGCACATATGAGTGTCTGCAGCCTGACTAAGCATAGGCGCCAGCAGTGAGTTGGAGGCTACAATAAAAGAGCAATTAGCAGAAGATACAGCCAAGTTGATTGGAAACAGAAATACAGAAGTAGGTTAGAAATAAATAGAATACATTTGCCTGAATACATCAAAGCACTTTGCACAATCAATTACTTTTGAAGTGCAGCAATTGTTGTTATGCAGGCAAATACAGCAGTCCCACTGCAGTGTCCCACAAATAACAAAGAGATTAATTACATGTTGGTCTTGTTTTTAGTGGCATTGGCTGAGGAAGAAATGTTTTCCAGAAAAACAGTTCAAGAATCTGAAACTAAAAGCTGGTTCTGTCTGTGTTTTCCCAGATAAATCTTTATTCCCTGTGCTTATCTGTGTGCCCCTGCAATTGGTGGAGTATAAAATAGAAACCTCCTTTAGACTGCAAAACTGTTTCAAGAAGTGGCCTGAAGTATAGCCAGAAGTCTTAGAAGATTGCAAATCACATCACCAATTTCAAATATCTTGGAGTCCCCAAGCAGTGGCATGGGGTATTTGTTTGACAAGCACAGCTTGGGGAAGTGACTGAAGATCACACATGCATTTACACAAGAGTATCTGTTGTCAAGCACAGCCTGGGGAAGCGACTGGAGATCACACATGTATTTACATTCATTTGAATGACATGATTCACAATGTTGTTTTCTGGTGGTCTGATCATTGCCAATAGCTGGGGAAGCTCCATCCAGGCAAGGAAGTGCTGACTTAGATAACTAGCAAACACTGACCAACAGCTGTACAAAAACTGACACAGGCCCCAGAGAGCTGACAACTCAAGAAAGCCCTGAGATGTGAAAACATGTAGTTGCTTAGACTTTATTACTTAAGAAGTAGTCCTTCACTTGTATTGAAAAATAAACACAATTACAAGAAAGCCTTAAGGAGAAATCCAAAATTGAAGGCTCAAAATTGGTGGTGCATTTCTTGGGGTATCCAAAGGTTTGTTCCTTTGTAAAACTTTGCATTTTTACATTGAAATGGTGCATTCTGTTTAATCTTAAGCATTTTCTTCTTTTACGGTTATTCTAATGTTTTATTTAATAAAAGAGGAAATTAATGTGAGGTTGGATCTTCTTTGCTCTCGGGATGTGGGCAATGCTGGCAAAGTTGCATTTATTGCCCATCCCTAGTTGAGAAGGTGATGGAGGGCCTTTAACAGACGAATCAGATCATTGCTTACCTAAAAGTTACCTCAATAGTCAATTTCCGACAGCGTTCACCCCTCTCCCTCTCAATCACCTCAGTTCAAGGACACTCTAATCCCTCCAGACCCAATTCACAGAGACACTGCACTCCATCCAACACCCCAACCTTTCACAGGACACTCTCCTCCTCCAATCCTCCAAATTCATACTGGAGCACTTCTCCCTCTCCCCCCTTTATTCAACCTGGTACTCATATTGATGGTCTCTAGTTATGCTCTTCCCCACAAGTGGAAACACTCTCTCTGTATCCACGCTATCAAAACCATTCATAATTTTAAAGACCTCTATTAGGCCACCCCTCAGCCTTCTTTTGTTAAGAGACCAGAGACCCATCTGGTTCATCCTTTTCTGATATGTATACCCTCACATTTCTGGTATCATCCTTGTAAATCTTCTCTGCACTCTCTCCAGTGCCTCTATATCCTTTTTATAATATGGCGATCAGAACTGTATGCAGTACTCTTAAGTGTGGTCTAACCAAGGTTCGATACAGGTTTAACATAGTTTCTCTACATTTTGTACGGCCTTGGGAAACCCAGTAGCTAAAGCGAGGTGAGAATTTCTGGATTCAGCGGGTAAGTGCTTTTCCAGTACTGCTTATGGATGAGGAGGATCGGGGTGTTCCTCCCAGCAGCCCAGTCTAACCTGCTGCAATCTGCCTTCCTCCCCATGATCTCCAGACATCCCTTGCAATCCGATCTCCAGACGCCCTCTGCGATTTCTCCCCGTCCCCGCGATCTCCCGCCTGTAATCCAATCTTCAGACCCCCACAATCACTCCCCCTTCCCCGCCTCGATCTCTCCCTCCCGCCTCTCCATTTCCTGGCTGTAGCCTTGTACCGCAGGCTTTTACGGCAGGCAGTGGCCAGCCTCTTAATCTGGTCGGCAGCTGGGCGGGAAACTGAGTACAAAAATTCTAATGAGGTGCTGCCGTTAAATTCGGCAGGACTTCCATCTTTCCTGCATTTCCGGGTTTCCTGGCCACTACAGTCGCTCCCCCTTCCCTCTTCCCCCTAAAATTCAGGCCAAGGCGTCATGTGGCAAAAAGATTATAATGCATTAGATATGTATATATGCATTCATGATCTATCATGTATATGTATTGTTGCTGCAATAGGTCTGAGTGTTCATCTGATATCAGCTAGATCAGTGAAGGATCTTGTAAAATTTGGCAAGCGAGATACCCTTAACAATCAAATTTTCCCTGACCCTCCCATTTATCCTATTTTCCTTCAAAAGAATGACAAGAAAATTACGAGTTCCATTCTTTTGCTCATTTATCAAAGTATTTGGCCCACTGTAAAACCAATATGCTTGCAGGAGACTTCAGTGCTCAGAAATTGAAGCATGGCTATAATTAATTGGATCAGTATCCTTAATAATGGCCTTAACTGTTGCTTTTGGCAGACTATAGCCTAGAAATTGGATAAGGCGCAAAAATGGGTGCGGGCAATGTGATCATTCAAAGTGGTGTAGGCATCACGCAAAATTCAAGCTTTTTGCTCATTATAATGACTGCAGCACTGATCTGAGCACTAAACGCACTGCTGATTGGGTTAGCGGTGAACAGAGGGGACCAACATCAGGCGCAGTCTACTGGCCAATAAAGTTTAGCCTAGGCTCTCTGCACTACTCAAAGGGGAAGTGCTTAGTTGCAGAAGCACCTCATTGTCATTGTGGAGAAAGCCATGGCCCACCAGCCAAGGGAAAAGGTGAGGAGATTTTCAGATGCAACACTGGATGCTTTGGTCCATACCATCAGGTCTTCTACCCGCATGGGGGGGCAGGAGGCCCTCAAGGATGAACAAGAGAAGGCAGATGAAGGAGATCGCTGAAGTTGTCACTGCGACCAGTGTTGCCCCAGGACCCGGATCCAGTGCCGCACAATGTTTAATGACCTCACACGTGTGGTCACAGTGAGTGAATGCATCATCAAATGCCATATCCCATCATCTGCCCCAAAAGCCTCATACAGTGCTCAATACACCGCACCCCCATCACTCACCTACCAACAAACTCTAGCAATCATCACTCATACCTTAGAATCATAGGTTCACTTCACCTTTACACACTTACCACTGCTGCAAGACTCACAGCCATATCTCACACCTGGCACACACTGCCAGCTATTCAACCATAGCAGGCACATCATCCAAACATATTGCACCACACTCACTGACACACTTTCCGCAGACAAAGATTGTTCATAAACGTCAGGAACAGCAGCAGATGTGTGGTGGTAAGCCCATTTGCAGAACCTAATCGAGTCGGAGGAAGCAGTTCTTGACCTCATTGGAGGGGCAGTCATAGAGTCTGTGGTGAGCGGGGAAGTTGAAAGCATTCCTGATGATAACGGTATGTTCATACCTAATCCTTCTTTTCACATCTTACTTACCCCTCATCCCACCATCTCTTCTCACATACAAGCTGCTGGTGGTGTATGTATATATATATCTGGCTTTCTTCCCCTCCCCTCACATCAACCTGATCCTTGTACCTTTCTTCTATCAGATACCCAAGAACTTCAACCTGGCCAGCCAGTCCCAGAAGTGATGGAGGAGGACAGTGAAGGAGGAGAAGAACACACACCATTACTGCATCTGGCACTCGCAGGCACCAACTCAGAAAATAGTACTGCGCAGACTTTAGAGGGTAGTATAGAGAGAGGGATCTGCCTCATTGCTTGGTGAGTCACCGGACATGAGTGTGCTGCAGCCAGGCCAGGATGAAAGGGTAGCTCGGATGCCAGCTCCCACGAGAGTGAATTTGTGCATGCGAGCCAAGCCACTCTCTGTGACCTCAGCAACTTTAAACCACTCTAGAAAGCTCCAAACAGTTTCACAAACTTACACAGAGCCAGCTGCAAGTTGTTGATGATCCCTTTAAATAGCGCTGCTGGGGCGTCTCTCCTGCTGCTGAAAGCCTGGTCAGCTGGTCATGATTAGGAGAGGGTGCTACATTGATTAGCAATGTAAAAAATAGCAGATCTTGTGTCAAATCAGCATTGCACACTCATTGATGTCATGATCTGGCTCATTTCCATTTCTGTAGCGAGTGCAGGCAATGGCAGTGCAGCTGACCTGTCAAAATGGCGGGTGCCGCGGGACTCGCCGGAAGCGTGTGGAAGCGAGGCGGTGCCATTTTTTCTTCCAAACTGGCCTTAATGACTGGTGTTATTGGCTCTATTTTTGCAGCTAGTGTTTTAAAGCCACATTGGAAATAGCGAACCATCATCCATACTGGCCAACATTTTTATTCTGTGTAATGTTGCTTCCAAATGTTAGTAACTGATGGCAAAATTATGGACACCTGGAAATGAAATCCTGAAACAGTCCATTAAAAATGAATTTCCTGGTTTCTTTTAATTATTATCTAAATTCTGAGAAAAAATATAAGACTTGCCATAAAAATTATTGTCCTAGTTACTGGAGATTAGATTCCAGCCACATTTTTGTAACTTTGACCGCCTAATGACAGTTTTTTATTTGAAGCCATCTAAATTTATAATCATAGATTTTGCAAAGCAATTTAATACTGATTAGTCTTTACGGAGCTTTCTAGTTTTCAATAAAAACAGCACAAAGCTAAAAAGCAGCAGTGTTACAGTAAAGTAGTTCATCTGACAGCTACTAAATAATGTTAATGGACATAATTGAAGTGTTAATAAGAATAATTAAAGCTGCTTTGCCTGACAAGTATGTAAGGATTTGAGAAACATAGTTAAATTTGTCTACTGACTAAACAGTACATTTGTAATTAATTTTCTCTTTTAATTTTGGTATTAGAGTTCATTTGCATCTCTTCTGCTGGCTGACTGAAATGATCCTTTGTGAGATGAGTGCGGCCAGTCTCAGTCCAGATCCTAGTGTCTCTAATTTGCCACTAATTGCCAATCTCTCTCAAAAAGGCCAGAGGTTGGATGGTGTGGAATATAGAAAATATCACACCGGTGCAGTTGTTTGAGGTTGAGCCAGATTGTTGGAAGAGACAACTATAGCCCATTTGGCAGTGATACTGACATTGGGTGACTAAAACAGAACATGTGCCATTCCTCAGCACAAGCATAAAATTCAGGGAAAAAAAGTTTTAAATAAGTCTTTCGTACACTATAACAAACATGCTGGTGTGGAGAAAATATGGTAAAATTAACCTTCTAGCTCCAGTTCATCAATTTCTCAACTGAGCACAAAACCAGAAATTACAATCCCCATTGTAACGATTCCCAAAACATTGGTAAAAATACTAGAAATACAGAAGTTGACTTATTATCACAACAGCAACAACTTGTATTTATATAGCGCCTTTCACATAGTAAAATGTCCCAAGATGCTTCAGAGGAGTGTTATAAGACAAAATAAATACATTTAACATTGAGCCACATAAGAAGAAATTACGGCAGATGACCAAAAGCTTGGTCAAAGAGGTAGGTTTTAAGGAACATCTTAAAGGAGGAAAAAGAGGCGGAGAGGTTTGGGCAGGGAGTTCCAGAGCTTAGGGCCTAGGTAGCTGAAGGCACGGTGACTGATGGTTGAGCAGTTATAATCTGGGATGCTCAGGAGGGCAGAATGGATGGAATCATGAAAAGCTATGCCAACTGGTAAAGATCATTGAATCACATATAACGAAAACAGCATTTGACTTATTTAGTCACCATAATATAATCACCTTGGCTATGAAGAATAGTCACATTTCAGGCACAGACTTTGTGAAAAAGTATTTTACAAACCTTTCCATTCTTTGTTTGGGCAATTAAATCAAGGCACTGTCTGCTTGTCTAGGTGGAATTAAAGGATCATATGGCACAATTTGAAGAAAAGCAGGAAATTCTTTCTTTAGTGAGGTCAACATTTCTCCCTCAACTATCATTACCAAAAAAAAAGACCAAACTAACTAGTTAATAATCTAATTTGCTGTTCATGGGATTCTGCTGTGTGCAGATTGGCTTCCATGTTTGCCAATCTAACAGTGACCGCGCTTCAAAACTAACTTATTGTATGTGAAGCACTTTAGGATGTCCTGAGGATGCTATAAGGCACAATATGAATACTAGCTCTTTTTCTTTGTTCCCTTACAAATGCCTGATGCAACAATGTGAAGCACATCATTAAGTCTTGTGAGTGTGCTGTAATTGAGATGAGAGGGACACATGACTCCTTAAACCATGCATTCATCTTGTCAGTGTTCTTTTAATTATGAACTTCTAAACCTACAAATATTTAATTTTCCTGTTTTATAATAATAAGGTTTGGCAAGGAAAAGTTAAGCTGTTCCTCATTATTGGTTTAGTCATGCCATCTCATGCTCTATCACTATATCTGTAATGTTTTAAATGCTATCAACTTGTACCAAGTGAAGTATTGGCTTGGATAAACATCTCAGTATGGTAATATAAAGTATTTTTTGTATCGTTTGTGCGGTCCTTTATATATTAAAAATATTGCATAGGGCAGAAACCATCTAGCTATGCTTTTGTGTCAATATTTACCATTGTTAATAGATATTTTAACACTTCTAATTCCATTTTGTCATGACAACTGCCATGATGTAGTTGTAGACAGAACACCAGGTCGCTCTATGGGGCAAGTTCCCGAGCTCTCCCTTCCAACTCTTTTGTTATCTTGCATATGAAAAAAATTCACATTCATTAATTGACCATGGGCAACACCATAGATAATTTACTAGTATTATCTAAGATAATTCAACTAAAATATACTTCTAAAAATAAGTTACTTTTCCAGTCTCTGGCCTGTACAGAGTGCTCTTCAACTGGCATCCAAGATTCAAACGTTCAATTTGGTAAATTGAGGTAAAATAAAATAGGGAACAATAGAATTATTTTTAAATAGAACAGGGTATGTCAAATCAAAAATAAAACTAAATGAGAACAGAAATAAATGTTTTGAAAATAAAAAAGTTACGAATCTGGGGAAGAAACCACCTTTCTGAATATTCGTATCACCAAAAGAATAGATTAATGAACCTTGCAAAATTCAGGCTTACTTGCTTGTTAAGAAATAATCGTTGGAAAGTCATGCAAAATTATGCAATATCAGTTGAAAGAATGTATTTTATGCAATTCAGACTTGGCATTAGTGAGGTTAAGAAATCATTCCTCCTTTCAAATGTCTGCCTTTTTCTATCTTATGAATTAACTGCAGAGTTCATTGTTAGAATGTTAAAATGGAAATCTTTAGACAGAAATGCACCTCAGAGAGGCCATAATGTCTGTGGAAACTGTAAAGTTGTAAGGAGACCACCAGACATCAAGAAATAAAATATGTATTTTAATAACTACCCAGGACTCATAACATCAATTTAAAAGAGGAAAAATAATTATTACATTTGGTATTGTTTTATCTGCACTTTGGGGCTTAACAATTTACCAATGACTAATGCATAGGAATTTCATAATGGTCCTTATAGTTATTTAATTTTATAGAAACATCCTTCCTGTATTTATATACAGAGTGTGTGCTGCATTGTTGGCAGTGCTGTGCTTCAGAAGAGATATTAAATTGAGGTCTCGTCTGTTGTTCAGCCATCCAGATGGATGCAATATTCAAAGAACAACAGGAAGTTCTCCTGGTCAACATTTCTCTCACAACCAACATCACCAAAAGCAGATTAATGAGTCATTCATTTCACTACAAGTGTGGGATTTCACTGTACACCGAATGGCTGTTACATTTGACTACATAACACTAGTCACTAGATTTTAAAACATTTTGAGATGCCTCTGAGAAATAGGATATGGTGCTGTATAAATATATGTCTTTTCATTCTTGTTCTGCTCCAATCCTAGAAAATACTGGGTCTGAAAATCTGCAGGCTGCGATCCCAGTAGTTGCACTGCGATCATGGCTGTTGGTGGCCTCTAGCACTGGGTATGCAGGGTCATTGGGATTTACATGGGGCTCGGGCTACTGGTTCCCCTCCCCCTGCTGTCCACATTGCTATGGGTGCATTCGGGCAGCAATCTACCATCTGGGGAAGAGGAGTGACCAGATCTCCTTCCTCAGAGAAAACTTTTTGTATCTCCTTTGACCCCCTTGCCACAAAAAAAGTTTTTCGTTATTATATTCAGGGTCCAGTTTTTTAGCCTGGACTTACCAGTGGGGCCCACATACACCCTTCTGGAGGCTTGAATAGCTCATCCCATTGGGCATATTGTATTCAAGACATTGACCAGGTCCCATAGGGAAAATGGGAGCTCCTAGTAGAGGGAATTCTTGTTCCTAGCACTGCTTCCTATTCGGGGCAGGAGAGGTTAAGTGGCAGTGCAGGAACATAAATCTCGTCATTAAAAGGGTCCTTACATCATTAAGTATCAGCACTAACTTTCACCACCTGGGCGGTCATCTTGCAGAGTGGATCACTCATCTATTGTAGAATGTGCCTCTTTTTCATTCCATCATTGGTAGGTACTACAACAGTTGCATGATCCACTCTGCAAATTGCACCCTTGTTGTGGTGGGGGGTGGTGAAGGTGAAAGTTACCTCCAATGGTTTGAATAATGCATTAACTACTTAAGAGAAAACTATTTGATAAAGTCCCAGAATTTGCTGGAATTGGGTGTCTCGCAGCATATACCATTCGTTAAAATTTTTTCCCTCACCTTTCAGCTCAAAAATATTATGTGGCTCAAATTGTTGGAAGTGAGAGTGTATGGGGCACCTGAGACCTTGGTGAACGATGGAACCCACAGCCTATCTTCTTAACCAATGATATTTAAGGATAGCGAAAGAAACAGAGGAATGCGGAGAAGGAAATAGGGTGAATTAGTGTCAAATCAGATACAGAAAGAGAAATAAAGAGAATGAAAAAAAGACTGGATTAAGAGAGAGAAAATAAAGAGACAGAAAGGAAAAGTAAGAAAAAAATTAAAATGTTTCACATTTTTAATTTTAAAAGCCTCTAGGAACAATTTGCTACCTACAGGATTGAGGCCAGAATTTTAACGGCGCTGAGAAGGCGGGTTTGGAGTCGGGTCTGTTATGTCTTGGATAAAGAGTCAGACTAGATGCTGCAAGCTCACAGTAAGTGTGACCATAGTCCTTTATTGCAGATCTCAGAGTGCCTCGCCAGCCTGTGAGGTCTCCTTATATACAGGTGCTCCCAAGGGATTGTGGGATCCCTTGGGACTCCAGGGGATAAGCCCTCTGGTGGTTAGCCATGGTGATTACAGGTTTACATACATAACAACACTCCTCCCCCAAAATGTCAATAGTGTAACTATTTACAATGTGAGTTGATCTGGAGCCTTCCTTTCCCTGGTTGATCGTCTTGGTGCAAATGCAGTTGTTGGTGAGTTGTTTGTTGGGCCTTCGCTGGGCTGCTGCGCAGCTGGCCTTGCTGGACTGCTGGGGGTGGTGAGGCCTGCTGGGCTGCTGCGGGTGAAGGGTTCTGCTTCGTGGTCAACCGCTGGGTCGGTTGCCACTTGTGTGTGTGTTGGATGGTTGAAAAAGGTAGAGTCTACTGTGGGTTTTCTGGATAGTCCGTAAATCTGAGTTTGGTTTGGTCCAAGTATTTTCTGCAGGTAAGTCCATTTGCGAGCTTGACCACAAATACCCTACTCCCATCCCCTCTTTTGCCAAAACAATGCCAGCAATCCACTTGGGACCTTGTCCATAGTTCAACACAAATACAGGATCATTTACTTCAATTTCGCGTGACACATTTGCGCGATCATGATATGTATTCTGTTGAAGCCGCTTGCTCTCTACCTGTTCATATAGATCAGGGTGGACTAATGAGAGCCTTGTCTTAAGTGCCCTTTTCATGAACAGTTCACCAGGAGTGAGCCCGGTGAGCGAGCGGGGTCTTGTGCGGTAACTAAGCGATTCTGCAGTGAGCCTTCAGTTATCCTTTTCAAGCTCTGCTTGATTGTTTGAACTGCTCGTTCTGCCTGACCATTGGATACTGGCTTAACCGGGGCAGACGTGACATGTTTGACCCCATTGCGTGTCATGAATTCCTTGAATTCGGCACTGGTAAAGCAAGGCCCATTGTCACTTACAAGGACATCAGGCAGGCCGTGCGTGGCAAACATGGCCCGTAGGCTTTCAATGGTGGCAGCGGACGTGCTTGCCGAAATTATCACACATTCAATCCACTTGGAGTATGCATTTACAATCACTAAAAACATTTTTCCCAAGAATGGGCCTGTATAGTCGACATGAACCCGAGACCACGGTTTGGAGGGCCAAGACCATAAACTTAGTGGCGCCTCCCTGGATGCATTGCTTAACTGAGAACATGTATTACATTTGTGCACACAGAACTCTAAGTCTGCATCGATACCGGGCCACCACACATGGGATCTGGCTATCGCTTTCATCATTACAATGACTGGGTGGGTACTGTGGAGATCACTAATGAAAGTGTCCCTGACTTTTTTGGCACCACTACCCGATTGCCCCATAGGAGGCAGTCTGCCTGTATAGACATTTCATCTTTGTGCCGCTGGTATGGCTTTATTTCTTCCTGCATCTCTAACGGGACACTAGACCAACTCCTGTGGAGCACACAGTTTTTTACTAAGGACAGTAAGGGGTCCTGGCTCGTCCAGGTTCTAATCTGTCGGGCGGTAACAGGTGATCGCTCACTCTCGAATGCTTACATTACCATAACTAAATCTGCAGGCTGTGCCATCTCCACCCCGGTGGTGGGCAATGGTAGCCTACTGAGAGCATCGGCACAGTTTTCTGTACCTGGTCTGTGGCGGATGGTGTAGTTGTATGCGGACAATGTGAGCGCCCATCTCTGTATGCGGGTGGATGCATTCGTATTTATCCCCTTATTTTCAGAAAAGAGGGATATAAGCGGCTTATGGTCAGTTTCCAACTCAAATTTGAGCCCAAACAGATATTGATGCAATTTTTTTAACCCGTAAACATATGCTAATGTTTCTTTTTTGATCATACTGTAGGCCCTCTCGGCCTTAGACAGACTCCTGGATGCATAAGCAACTGGATGCAATTTCCCAAATTCATTAGCTTGTTGCAATACACACCCAACCCCGTTCGACGACACATCACATGCTAGTACCAAATGTTTACATGGATCGCACAACACAAGCAATTTGTTCGAACATAACAGCTTCCTAGCTTTCTCAAAGGCATTTTCTTGGCTTTTACCCCATACCCATTCATCTCCCTTATGCAGTAAAGAGTGCAGGGGTTCTAACAATGTGGTAAGACCCGGTAAGAAGTTACCAAAATAGTTCAGGAGTCCCAGAAACGACCGCAGCTCCATCACGTTCTGTGGTCTCGGTGCGTTCTTGATTGCCTCCGTCTTCGAATCGGTGGGCCTGATGCCATCCGCCGTGATTCTTCTCCCCAGGAACTCCACTTCAGGCGCCAGGAAAATGCACTTTGAGCATGTTAGCCGGAGCCCCACATGACTAAGCCGACTAAGAACCTCCTCCAGGTTCTGCAGGTGCTCGACGGTGTCCCGACCTGTAACCAAGATGTCGTCCTGGAAGACCATGGTGTGCGGGACCGACTTCAGCAAGCTTTCCATGTTCCTCTGGAATATTGCTGCGGCTGATCAAATCCCAAATGGCCATCTGTTGTAAATGAAAAGACCTTTGTGCGTGTTGATACAGATGAAGATTCCTCCAGCTCCTGCGTCATGTAGCCCGAGGTCAAGTCCAGCTTTGTGAACATGATCCCTCCAGCCAGCATCGCAAATAGGTTATCTGCCTTTGGTAGCGGGTATTGATCCTGCAGCGAGAAACGATTGATAGTTACTTTGTAATCACCACAGGTTCTGACGGTGCCGTCTCCCTTGAGTACTGGAACGATCAGACTGGCCCACTCATTGAATTTGATTGGCGATATGATGCCCTCTCGTTGCAGCCTGTCCAGCTCGATCTCCACCCTCTCTCTGGAATTTTTTGAGGATGTAACTAGTAGAGTGGACAAGGGAGAACCGGTGGATCTGGTGTATTTGGACTTTCAAAAGGCTTTTGATAAGGTCCCACACAAGAGATTTTTGTGCAAAATTAAAGCACATGGTACGGGGGGTAATGTACTGATGTGGATAGAGAACTGGTTGGCAGACAGAAAGCAGAGAGTCGGGATAAATGGGTCCTTTTCAGAATGGCAGGCAGTCACAAGTGGGGTGCCGCAGGGCTCAGTGCTGGGACCCCAGCTATTTACAATATACATTAATGATTTGGATGAAGGAATTGAGTGTAATATCTCCAAGTTTGCAGATGACACTAAGTTGGGTGGCAGTGTGAGCTGTGAGGAGGACGCTAAAAGGCTGCAGGTGACTTGGACAGGTTAGGTGAGTGGGCAAACAAGTGGCAGATGCAGTATAATGTGGATAAATGTGAGGTTGTCCACTTTGGTGGCAAAAACACGAGGGCAGAATATTATCTGAATGGCGGCAGATTAGGAAAAGGGGAGGTGCAACGAGACCTGGTGTCATAGTACATCAGTCATTGAAAGATGGCATGCAGGTACAACAGGCGGTGAAGAAGGCAAATGGTATGTTGGCCTTCATAGCTAAGGAATTTGAGTATAGGAGCAGGGATGTCTTATTCCCTTAGTGAGGCCTCACTTGGAATATTGTGTTCAGTTTTGGACACCTAATCTGAGGAAGGACATTCTTGCTATTGAGGGAGTGCAGCGAAGGTTCACCAGACTGATTCCGGGGATGGTAGGACTGACATATGAGGAGAGACTGGATCGACTGGGCCTGTATTCACTGGAGTTTAACAGGATGAGAGGGGATCTCATAGAAACATATAAAATTCTGACGGGACTGGACAGGTTAGATGCAGGAAGAATGTTCCCGATGTTGGGGAAGTCCAGAACTTGGGGACATAGTCTAAGGATAAGGGGTAAGCCATTTAGGACTGAGATGAGGAGAAACTTCTTCACTCAGAGAGTTGTTAACCTATGGAATTCCCTATCGCAGAGAGTTGTTGATGCCAGTTGATTGGATATATTCAAGAGGGAGTTAGATATGGCCCTTATGGCTAAAGGGGTCAAAGGATATGGAGAGAAGGCAGGAAAGGGGTACTGAGGTGAATGATCAGCCATGATCTTATTGAATGGTGGTGTAGGCTCGTTTTCTCTGTTTCTATGTTTCTCATCATGTAAGATACCGCTCTCGCCTTGTGATGGATGTCTCGCACCCGGAATTCGGTGGATCTGCACTTTTGCTCCTTGGAACTTCCTGATGCCTGGTTCGAACAGCGAGGGGAACTTGCTTAGGACCTGGGCACATGAGGTGTCGTCGACGGACGAAAGCGCTCGGACGTCGTCCCAGTTCCAGCGTATCTTTCCCAGCCAGCTCCTGCCGAACAGCGTGGGACCATCGCCCGATATCACCCAGAGTGGTAACTCGTGCACCGCTCCATCGTAGGAGACCTTTACGGTAGCACTGCCAATTACGGGAATCAGTTCCTTTGTGTATGTTCTGAGTTTGGTACGAATGGGAGTCAGGACTGGCCTTGAAGCCTTGTTGCACCACAACTTATCGAAAGTCTTTTTACTCATTACGGACTGGCTTTCGCCCGTGTCCAGCTCCATGGACATCGGGAGTCCATTTAATTCAACCTTCAGCATTATTGGGGGAAACTTTTTGGTAAATTTGTGCACCCCATATACCTCTTCCTCCTCGGTCTGGGGCACTGGTTCGTCATGATCCACCGTGGATCTGTCCTCCTCTGCTACATGGTGGTTTTCAGGATTAGCAGGGTTTGCAGCTTGCCTGCACATGCGTTGGAGGTGTCCCATTGTTCTACAGCCCTTGCAAACGTATCCTTTGAAGCAGCATGAATGGAATCGATGATTATCCCCACAGCGCCAACAAGGTGTTCATTGCCTTGTATTCACCACCCTTGATGGCAGACTCTGAGTCATCTGCGGACGTGCAGCTACAGGCGTGTAAGTCCTGCCATGTACATTTCGATTCAAAAACAACGTTGCTTTGTTCACAGTACTTGTAGCAGAACTAGTGTGCTGGGAAATTTGTTTGGTATTATCACTGTTGGAGATAAACGCCTGGGCTATCACTATGGCTTTACTCAAGGTTGGGGTCTCTGCAGTCAAAAGTTTGCAAAGTATTACTTCATGGCCATTGCCAAGTATAAAGAAGTCCCTGAGCATATGCTCCAAGTGTCCTTCAAATTGGCAATGTCCTGCAAGGCACCTTAGCTCGGCGACGTAGCTCGCCACTTCCTGGCCTTCAGACCTCTTGTATGTGTGTAGAACCGATACCTCGCCATCAGAACGCTTTCCTTCGGGTTTAGATGCTCCCGGACCAGTGTGCACAACTCATCGTTTGACTTGTCTGTGGGTTTTGTTGGAGCGAGCAGGTTTTTCATGAGACCATTTGTTTGGCAACGCTCGCTTCTCCTTCCACAAAGTATTG
The DNA here is from genome assembly GCF_044704955.1 of Pristiophorus japonicus. Lineage (NCBI taxonomy): Eukaryota > Metazoa > Chordata > Chondrichthyes > Pristiophoridae > Pristiophorus > Pristiophorus japonicus. The sequence continues at coordinate 82,162,797 of NC_091983.1, forward strand.
GTCAAGTCGCAACATGAAGGTTTCCCAATCATCTCCCTCCAAAATTTCTCCAGGATGCCCACAGTTCTCTGCATTGTTGCATTGGGGTTCGTGTATCTCGTCACCAGTTGTTATGTCTTGGATAAAGAGTCAGGCTAGATGCTGCAAGCTTAAAGTAAGTGTGACCATAGTCCTTTATTGCAGATCTCAGAGTGCCTCTCCAGCCTTTGAGGCCTCCTTATATACAGGTGCTCCCAAGGGATTGTGGGATCCCTTGAGACTCCAGAGGATAAGCCCTCTGGTGGTTAGACATGGTGATTACAGGTTTACATACACAACAGGGTCCACTGTCAAAATGGAAATGATTGACAGCGGGTCTGGAGGCTGCTGTCAACCTGCTTCACGCGAGTCTCCCAAGGGTCGTGTCTGCAGCGGTTAACAGACCCGACACCAAGTGGCAGCGGAGGCATTAAGAGCTAATTAAAAGCCAATTAAAGACAATTTTACCCTCTACTTACCATTTTTCCAGCTTTTTGACGAGGTTCATGGCTCTCGGGGATCACATCAGGTAAGTAGGTTGGATTTTCAATGACTCTCCATTCTTCTGAATAGTTTACAGCTGCAAATGTGGTATGATAGCTACCATTTCACAGCTTTTCATTTTCCAATCTTAGAAGCTGGAGCCTTCAGGATTTTGAATATACTTTTGAGCTTTATGCCGATTGGAAGTATTTGGAATAAACTCTCTATCCACTGTCATCTCCTTGGAACAACCTCTATCATCATTGATAGATCACTTCTGTCATTAAACTTCAGCTGCCATCTATTTCATGAGCATCAGTGCCCTTGAAAAAAATTGGTGCAGGAACATAAATATTCATATTAAAAGCGTCCATGCATCGTTACATACCTGCCCTAACTTTCTGCAATGTGTTTAATTGGTTTTAACAGTACAAATGCGGCAATATCTTGAAACTCATGGGGAGGTGATGGTGACCTGACGTTTTCCTGAGGCTAATGGTGGAGCAGCACAAATCGTCCAAACTAAGATGAGATCCTTACTACTCGGGGGATCAAGGGGTATGGCGAGAAAGCAGGAATGGGGTACTGAAGTTGAATGTTCAGCCATGAACTCATTGAATGGCGGTGCAGGCTAGAAGGGCCGAATAGCCTACTCCTGCACCTATTTTCTATGTTTCTATGTTTCTATGAGGTATTGCTTCCACGCCAAGAATTGCTGAGGTTTTACACACTAATAACAGTGTGCACATTAAACTCACCATTATTTTCCCAGCAAGTTCTGGGTCATCATAATAGATAATTTAAGGGAGCCAATGGAAAGGCACTAGAAGAGCAAAAGAACATGCAAATAACTAAGATGATAAAAAGACATGAGAGAGGTCCAGTGTGCAGTCTAAGAATTTATAAAAATACACAAACTGAAATGCTGTTTTCACAATTTTGACTTTTTACAGTGCAGTAAGTAATTAATCTGGTGTTCTAAGATAATCAAAACTGAATGCAATCAATACTGTCTGTCATGTTTGAAGTGATATTTATCTGTTTCTGTTTTTCTTTCCTTTTAGTAAAACAGGAATATTAAGATTTACCGGAATAAAGTTCTCTAGTTTTCATCAAATAATTTGGTAAAACAACTACATGCATACTGGTTGGACGGTTGACAAAATCCAGAGGAATTATATCCAGGCAATGGAATTTCCCATCTGCTAACAGATTGATAGCTGGAAAAAATGATTAAGTCCAAGAACAAGCTTTTAAGAAAAGCTAAGGCCTTAAACATAATCAAAGACATAAAAGACAACTTTATAATAAGTTTGGTCATAATATTATTGTTAAGCTCATAATAAAGTAATGCAACTGAGTACTATAGACAATGAGTAAGTGTGACCTTAGCTCCTTTATTTAAACTCCAGAGTGCAGGTACAGCGTGGGAGGCCTGCTTATATACAGTGCTCCCAAGGGATGCTGGGATCCCTTGGGACTCCAACAGGTATGCCCTCTGGTGGCGGTATGATACAGGTTGCCTAGGGTTGCATACATAACATCACTCCCTCCCAAAGTCAATAGTACACTTATTTACAAGGTGAGATGATCTGGGGCTTTTCGCTCCCTTGTTGATACAAATGCAGGCGTGGGTGAGTTGTTTGGTTCTTCACTGGGCTGCATCACAGCTGTCCTTGCCGGGCTGCTGGGGATGGTGAGTTCAGCTTCGTGGTCGACCGTGATGTCGGTTGCCACTTGTGTGTGTGTTGGTGGGTCGAAGTTGGTGGTGTCCTCTTCAGGTTGCCTCGTGGCTGTTTGTGAATTGCAGTTTGGTTTGGTCCAAATGCTTTCTGCAAGTTAGTCCATTAGCAAGTTTGACCAAAAATATCTTACTCCCTTCTTTGGCTATGACAGTGCCAGTAAGCCATTTTGGACCATGTGCATAGTTGAGTAAATTATTGACTTCAACATCGCGTGACAAGTTTGCGTGATCATGGTACATGTCTTGTTGATGCCGCCTGTCCTTGACGTGATCGTGGAGATCAGGGTGGACAAAAGAGAGCCTTGTTTTGAGCGCCCTTTTCATGAGCAGCTCGGCTGGGGGAACCCTGGTGAGCGAGTGGGGCTCTGGTACGGTAGCTGAGCAGGACTCGGGACAGGCAGGTCTGCAGGTTTCAAGCTGTGCTTGATAGTTTGGACTGCCCGTTCTGCCTGGCCGTTGGATGCGGGCTTGAACGGGGCAGATGTGACGTGCTTGATCCCATTGCCGGTCAGGAATTCCTTGAATTCAGCACTGGTGAAGCACGGTCCATTGTCGCTGGCAAGGACATCAGGCAGGCCATGCGTGGCAAACATGGCTTGTAGGCTTTTGATGGTGGCAGTGGACGTGCTTACAGACATTATTATACATTCAATCCATTTTGAATAAGCATCCACAACAACCAAAAAATTTTGCCTAGAAACGGGCCCGCAAAGTCAACGTGGATCCTAGACCATGGTTTGGAGGGCCATGACCACAAACCTAGTGGTGCCTCCCTGGGTGCATTGCTCAACTGAGAACAAGTGTTGCATTGGCGCACGCATGACTCCAAATCTGAGTCGATGCCAGGCCACCACACATGGGATCTAGCTATGGCTTTCATCATTATTATGCCTGGGTGGGTATTGTGTCAGTCGCGTATGAACATTTACCTGCCTTTCTTAGGCAAAACCACGCAATTGCCCCATAAAAGACAGTCCGCCTGTATGAACATTTCGTCTTTGCGCCCCTGGAACGGTTTGATCTCTTCACGCATCTCAGCTGGGACGCAGGACCAGCTCCCATGGAGGATACAGTTTTTTACAAGGGACAGTAAAGGATCCTGGCTGGTCCAGGTCCTGATCTGGTGGGCCATAACAGGAGACTTTTCATTTTCAAATGCATCCATCACCATGAGCAAGTCTGCAGGCTGTGCCATTTCCACCCCGGTGGTGGGCAATGGTAGCCGACTGATAGCATCAGCGCAGTTCTCTGTGCCTGGTCTGTGGCGGATTACATAGTTGTAAGCAGACAGCATGAGCACTGATCTTTGGATGCGGGCAGAGGCATTGATATTAATCCCTTTGCTTTCTGAGAATAGCGATATGAGCATCTTATGGTCAGTTTCTAACTCAAACTTGAGACCATCAGGTACTTGTGCAATTTTTTCATCCCGTAAACGCATGCCAGAGCATCTTTTTCAATCATGCTGTCGGCCCTTTCGGCCTTGGACAAACTCCTAGACGCATAGGCGACCGGTTGCAATATTCCCGATTCGTTTGCTTGTAACACACACCCGATCCCACACGAAGACGCATCGCAAGCTAGCAGTAAACATTTACATGGGTTATGCAGAACAAGCAGTTTGTTGGAACATAACAAATTTCTGGTTTTCTCAAAAGCAGCCTCTTGTGATTTCCCCCATACTCAGTCATCTCCTTTGCATAGCAGCACATGTAGGAGTTCTAGCAAGGTGCTTAACCCGGGTAGGAAATGAACAAAATCATTGAGGAGTCCCAGGAACGACCGCAGTTCCCTCATGTTCTGTGGTCTCGCCGCGTTCTTGATGGCCTCCGTCTTGGGGTCGGTGGGTCTGATGCCGTTTGCCGCAATTCTTCTCCCTAAGAACTCGACCTCTGGCGCCAGGAAAACACACTTCGAGCATTTCAATCTGAGTCCCATGCGATCTAGCCAACTTAGAACCTCTTCCAGGTTCTTCAAGTGTTTGATGGCGTCCCAACCTGTGACCAGTATGTCATCCTGGAAAACCACGGTGCGCGGAACCGACTTTAGCAGGCTCTCCATGTTCCTTTGTGCGTGTTGATGCAGGTGAGGCCTTTCGAAGATTCCACCAGCTCCTGCATCATGTAGGCCGAGGTCAGGTCCAATTTGGTGAATGTCTTCCCTCCAGACAGGGTCGCAAATAGGTCGTCTGCCTTGGGGAGCGGGTACTGGTCCTGTAGCGAAAAATGGTTAATCGTTACTTTATCGTCCCCACAAATTCTGACCGTGCCATTGCCTTTGAGAACTGGAACAATTGGACTGGCCCACTTGTTGAACTCCACCGGTGTGATGATGCCATCTTGCTGCAGCCTGTCCAGCTCAATTTCCATTTTCTCTCGCATCATATATGGCACCGCCCATGCCTTGTGGTAGATGGGTCATGCACTGGGAACCAAGTGGATCTGCACCTTCGCCCCCGAGAAACTTCCGATGCCTGGCTCAAACAACGACGGGAACTTGCTCAGAACCTGGGCACATGAAGCGTCGTCGACGGGTGAAAGCGCTCTGATGTCGTCCTAGTTCCAGCGGATGTTTCCCAGCCAGCTTCTGCCGAACAGTGTGGGGCCAACTCCTGGTACAATCCATAGTGGCAGTTCATGCACTGCTCCATCATAGGAGACTTTTACTGCTGCGCTGCCAATAACAGGGATCAGCTCTTTAGTGTAAGTTCTTAGCTTGGCATGAATGGGGCTAAGCTTGGGCCTGTGTGCCTTTTTGCACCACAGCCTGTCGAAGGCCTTTTTGCTCATGATAGACTGACTCGCACCCATGTCCAGTTCCATGGATACTGGAATTCCGTCCAGTTTGACTTTTAGCACGATCGATGGACATTTTGTGGTGAAGGTGTGTACCCCGTACACTTCTGCCTCCTCGGTTCGAGTCTCTAGTCCAGCCTGATCCGCCATGGATCGATCCTCCTCTGCAACGTGGTGGTTTGCAGGATTTGCAGCTCATCTGCACATTCGTGGGAGGTGTCCCATTGTTCCACAGCCCTTGCACACATAGTGTTTGAAGCGGCATTGATGGGCTCGATGATCACCTCCGCAGCACCAACAAGGTGTAATGCCTCGCATTAACAATTGATGGCAGACTCTGGGTCATCTGAGGTTGTGCAGCTGCAGGCGTGCACATTCTGCCATATGCATTCCTGCCTGAAAACGACGTTACTTTGCGTACAGTACGTGCCGAAACCTCTTTATGCTGCGAAATTTGTTTGGTGTTATCGCTGGTGGACATAAATGCCTGGGCTATCGTTATGGCTTTGCTCAGGTTTGGTGTTTCATAGAAACATAGAAAATAGGTGCAGGAGCAGGCCATTCAGCACTTCGAGCCTGCACCGCCATTCAATATGATCATAGCTGATCATGCAACTTCAGTGCCCCACTCCCGCCTTCTCTCCATACCTCTTGATTCCCTTAGCCATAAGGGCCACATCTAACTCCCTCTTGAATATATCCAATGAACTGGACTCAACAACTTTCTGTGGTAGAGAATTCCACAGGTTCACCACTCTCTGGGTGAAAAAGTTTCTCCTCATCTCGGACCTATATGGCTTACCCCTTATCATTAGACTGCGACCCCTGTCAACAGTCAATAGTTAGCGAAGGATAACCTCATGGCCAATGCCAGGAACTTAGAAGTCTCTTAGCATTTGCTCAAGGAATCCATCAAATTCGCGATGTCCTGCAAGGCACCTTAGATCGGCGACATAGCTCGCCACTTCCTGGCCTTCAGACCATTGACACGTGTAAAATCCATACCTTGCCATCAGAACGCTTTCCTTTGGATTTAGATGCTCCCGGATCAGTGTACACAGTTCTTCATATGATTTGGTTGTTGGTTTCACCGGAGATAGAACATTCTTCATGAGGCCATAGGTTTTTGCCCCACAGACGATGAGGAGGATCGCCCTTCGTTTGGCAGTGTTCTCGTCCCCTTCCAGCTTATTGGTCACAAAGTATGGGTCGAGTCTCTTCACAAAGGCCTCCCAATTGTCTCCTTCTGAGAATTTCTCCAGGATACCAACAGTTCTCTGCATTTTCGCGTGACTGTTCATTATCTCGTCGCCAATTCAGCTCATAATAAAGTAATGCAACTGAGTACTGTAGACAATGAGTAAGTGTGACCTTAGCTCCTTTATTTAAACTCCAGAGTGCTGGTACATCATGGGAGGCCTGCTTATATACAGTGCTCCCAAGGGATGCTGGAATCCCTTGGGATTCCAACAGGTATGCCCTCTGATGACGGTATGATACGTGACGCCTAGGGTTGCATACATAACATCTATGAAATATGTTTTTAGTGCTTTTAACTTGTGTCAGAAATATTGGCTCTGAATTTGCAGTTGGAAGCGTACCTCCGGAGTGTGCCTCCAAGCCGAATCCAGAGCTTTGGAGTCTTAGGGTCATGGGCTTCCAGGCGTATGCCTGCGTAAAGCCCACAGATCCTAGGGAAGCAGACGGTTCTGAAGTGTCCCAAAGATTGTGGGCTAGCCAACCAATTAGAAAGGGGGATTCCTCATAAGCCTAGGGCCTTTTTGGCCCATAAACATCAGCCAGATGGCTGCTGAGAGGCCTGTAGTGCTAAGAGGACAATGCTCCCAGTGTGAATGTAACCAGGGAAGAGAATGTCTTGAGATGGGAGAATAAAAGGCCCAAAGGTTTGGGCTGGGACCCCAGAAGGTTTGGAAAAGAAAACACGGTGGTGATTCGCTGCCGGGATAGGGAGATGTGAGCTTGGGATATCATACAGGCAATGCATGAGGACTGCGGTGAAGGAAGTTGCTTTACTTGCCGACCAAAGCCGAATGTTGGATTCGAAGTGATGGTCAGTGGCTGAGAGGAGGTGGAAAGACTTTTACTGAACCTGAAGGTTGGTGATAAGTACCTGGATGTATCTTTGCTGTATTCCGAAGATGTGATGGTTTCATTCTTAAACCTGCCAGTTTATGTTGAGGACGATGTGCTGATAAAAAAAGTTGGGGTCGTGGGACATTAAACTTTGCTCAGTAATAAAGAGGAGATACTATCCTGGAATGCGGATAGCCGATGTAAAAGTGAGGTTCCCAGAGGGGGTGAAGTCATTACCCTACAGTATGAAATTCGAGACAATTGAAGGAGTGCAGTTCTTCCGGGTTCTGCATGATAACCAAGTGAAGATTTGCTAATACTGTCTTGGACATGACCATTGAGTAAGAAGCAGTACTGTTATAACTGTGGCAAGTCTGGACACATCGCTCGGAACTGCAAGGCAGAGAGCTGTGCGGTTTGTCACAAAGGCCCCACCCGCTGTGAGTGTGAGGCAGAAGGAAGCTCCTTGAGTGACGAGGAGGAGGCAACAGGAAGCTCCTTGAGCGACGAGGAGATGGGAGAAGGAACAGGAGGTGTGAGTGGAATGGCCAGAAGAGCGGAGCAGGTGGAGGACACAGCCGTCGAACGGAATGAGGAAAGAACGCAAGAAGCGGCAGAAAATTGTGGAGCAGAAAACAGGATGGAGATGGTGGAAAACACACCAAGTATGGTGGAAAAGGACAAAATCAGCGGAGGACATCACGGGTCAGGGACAGAGTCGAGCCATAATATAGCTCGCCTTCAGGTGTCCGTGGGGGGAATAGAGGTGGGTGCGGGGTAAGTGTAAGTACTCCAAAGAGAAACAGGGAGTTGTACATCTTGGGGAACAGGAGGGGGCAAGACCAGGAGAGGGTGCAAGGCAGGAGCCTTAAAGGGGCAGTAGGATGGGAGCGGCGAGACAAAGACGCCAAAAGGGAGCAAGACGGGTGGAGATGCGCCATTATCCCAGAGAGAGAAGAAATGGGGAGCAAGGGTCAGCGGTGGAGGTGAGGCCGAAGGGAGTGGCACTGTTGGAGAAACCAGGTTAGTAGGAGTACTCTCTAAGGGAGATTCTGTATATGATGGGAGATTACAGAAGAGTTAGAGAGTGAGGAGTCAGAGGAGGAAGGAAACATGAAATTGGGGGGGGGGGGGGGCATCATGTGGAAAGGGAAAGGTTAGTGAGAGGCAGAAGGAGGGAGAAGAGACAGTTCCATGGCCTAAATTTAATGTAAGGAAGAGGATGAAACTGCAGGGGAAGTTCAAACAGGAGGTGAAAAAGAGCCAGAAGCTGCCGGAGAAAGCAACAGCTGCCCAAAAGATTGGAAAGGAGCATGAGAGGAGGGAAAAGCCAGAGATTTAATGATGATGGGGAGATTATCAGGTGCACTTCTTTTAATAGGAGCAATGATTACAATTGTCTCGGTTAATGTGAATGGACTGAGGGGGGGAGAAGAAATTGCAACAATTGTTGCAGTGTTTTAAAGGCACGGACTTGTGTCTGCAAGAAACCTTTTGGGATGAGGATATCCGAGAAAAAGTTCGGAAGGTTTGGAAGGGAGAAATGTTTGCAAGTTGCACAAATAATAACCATAGAGGGGTAGCTGTTTTAGTGAGTTTGCCCATAAAAGAGAATGTTGCATTGGTGGACAAGAACACTGAGTTGATATTTTTACAGCTAAAGGTACAAATGGATGAATTGAATTCTGATTGTTTTAATATCTATGCGCCAAATGACCATTGCAAGCGTCGTGAGTTTTTTCGGTGGTTTTATGGCAGAGGCAGAAAATCCTTGTATAGTGGGGGATTTTAATGTATTTTTATCTCGGATGGACATTTCAAACGAGGTGACCTTTAAGGATGATAACTCCACAAAGATGATTGTAAAAATTATGACAAATTTAAATTTGAGAGACTAATGGAGGGATCGGAATTCTCCAGAAGAGGTTGTGTGAGTGATGTTTTAAAACAGCTGAATAGATTTTGTATTAATGTGGGAAGTGTTAAGTTCTGAGGTGATGGAGATTTATTATAAAAATGTATTTTGTAGTGACCACTCGGTTTTGGTTCTTAAAATTAGGAACAGCAGAGTTAAGATCGGTCCAGGAATGTGGATTTAAACAATCAGTACCTGAAAGAAATTGCTTTTAAAGAAGGGATTTTAAATATAATAAAGAATGCTCGGAAGGAACCTTTATTCTTGAAAGAAAAAAGAATTTGGTGGGACAATTTCAAATATGAGGTAAAAGTTTTTTCGATACGTTATGGGAAAGAAAGAGCAACAGTTAACTGGCGTCAAGAAGAGAATATAAACAGGATATTTGTAAAGCAGTTGACGGAGGGATAAGGGAGCAGAGACTAAGTGGAAGGTTTTAAAGGAAAAGTGGGAATTATTGCAAGCTGAAAAATGCAAGGCGGAAATTCTCTGTGCAAAGGCTAAAGATGCATTGGAGGGAGAAAGATGCACTGGATATTTTCCAGAGCAAGAGAAGTTGCAACAAAGGTTATCATTAATTGGAGAGTTGAAAGTTGGGGAAAAGATCATCAGTGAAAGTGGGGAGATTATGGAGGCGGCTAGCAACTTTTATCACGAGTTATATACACAGAGGGTTGTGGGGATCTGGAACTCTCTGCCTGGAAGAGTGGTGGATGCAGAAACCCTCACCACTTTTAAGAGATGGTTGGATGGGCACTTGAAGTGCCATAACCTGCAGGGTTATGGACCTAGAGCTAGTAATTGGGGTTAGACTAGATGACCTTTTGTTGGACGGCACAGATATAATGGTAAGTACTGCAGGGAATAGAATACAGCCAGGGTGATCTCCTGGACTAGTTTCGATCACCTGGATGAGTTGGAGAGGAATTTTCCTAGATTTTTTTCTCCCTAAATTGGCCTGGGTTTTTATCTGATTTTTGCCTCTCCCAGGAGATCACATGGCTCCGGTTGGGGTGGAGTGTAGATGTTTTTAGTATAAGGGGTGTTGCAGTGGTGTGGGGCGGACTGGTTGGGCTGGGTGCGCTTTGCCTTTCCGTTATTGTTCATGGGTTTGTATGTAACCTTTAGGGCTGCTGATGAAGGGCCATGCTGCTCTTTGTCGGCAGGCACAGACACGATGGTCCAAAATAGCCTCTTTCTGCGCTGTAAATTTCTATGTTTCTATGTTTCTAAAAGAAGACATTTCCAAATTGGTGATGGAGAAGGTTAGTGTTTTTATTGAAGAGGGTTTAAAGGAGAAAGAGAGAAGCATATGTGACAAAGAAGTAGGATTAGCGGAAATTAAAGTTGCAATAAGTGGAATGAAGGGGGGTGGGGGAGCCCAGGGTCCAATGGACTAAGTGCAGAATTTTATAAAGAATTTTTAGAGATTTTAAGTCCATTGGTCTTAGAGGTTTTTAAGGAGATTAAAACTGAGGAAAGCCTGGCCCCATCTATGAGGAGAGGTATCGTAAGCTTAGCTAATAAAAATAAAGAGGGTAGAAGGAATCTGAAGAATTGGAGGCCCATCACATTATTAAATGTGGATTATAAGATCTTGGCAAGGGTTATGGCAAATCGTATGAAGGAAGTGATGCCGCAGATAGTTCCGCCCTGTGGAGTCATAGGCCAGGACATCGCAGACTCTGTGGTCTCAATCCGAGATGCGATAGAACTCATGGAAGAGAGTGAGAGGATAGCTTATGTGCTAAAGATGGATCAAGAGAAAGCCTTTAATAGAGTCTCTCATGAGTTTTTATTGATGGTTTTGGAAGCGTTTGGTTTGGGGGAAAATTTCATTGAGTGGATAAAGACTTTTTATTCAAACATATTTAGCTGTGTTAAATGTAATGGTTTTTTAATACAAGTATTTTCCAATATAGAGATCAGTGAGACAGGGTTGTCCCCTGTCCCCATTGTTGTACACATTGGTAGCAGAACCATTAGATTACATGATGCGAAAGGAACAAGGCATAGTCGGGATTGCGGTTCCCAGTTCCGGGCTGGTGTCGGTAATACACCAATATGCAGATGACACGACCTTAATGTTGAGAGATGGGGAGTCAGTGAGGAAAACTATGGAAGTAGTGGAGGAGTATTGTAGAGCTTTGGTAGATGTGAATTATAGTAAGTCCCAATGCCTGGTTGTGGGAAGGAGTAGGGGGAAGTGGTTGGAGGTTTTAGAAGATCTGGGGTGCATATGGGTTGCAAGAAGGATAGGGATGAAGTGGATCAACTAAATTGGGAACTGAAAGTTATGAAAATTAAAAAGATTTTGAGAAGATGGGAAAGAAGGTGGCTGAAAATGTAAGGAAGAGCAACAGTGGTGTCAGCTCTCCTGCTATTCCTGAGTGGGTGGAAAGGTCCATCCGAGTGATTTGTGTAAAGTTTTTATGGGAAGGGAAATCAGCCTTGGTTGCTTACAATACCATCATTGGACAGCAAAATCAAGGAAGACTCAATTTCCCAGGTATTGATTTGAAGAAAAAATCTGTTAGAATTAAATGCATGAAAAGATTTCTTCAGAAGTCAAATCTAAGTTTTTGGAAGAGTTGTTTCCAGCATTTTTTTTAAATTAAGTGGGATAGGAGGACAGAGAATATTTTATATGGAATACAACAATATGTTTTTGAAATCAATTAAACCTCTCCCATATTTTATAAGGAGGTTGTAGACACTTGAGCCCAATTTTTAAAAAGTGTGCAATTTATGCCCAAAGGTGCTGAGGAATTTTTAGAACAGTCCTTATTTTTGAACAGGTGGATCAACATTGAAGGAGAGGTATTATTTAATCAAGCTTTTATAAAAGCTGGTATTATATATGTGAAAAATATATTTTATGTGGTAATTCCAGGTTGGTTGCCGGAAGTGGTAGTGAGGGACATGATTTGGGAGGAGGATCAGGAGGTAGAGGAAAAAAAAAATAAGATCATGTATGAGGAGATTGTGAGGGCAGTGCCACAGTATTGGATGGAAGAAATAAATATGCAAATCTCCAAAGGAGGTATAATGTGTCCCCCTTTTCTAAGCTTTCTACTGGAGAAAGTGGAGGAGTTGCTCCAATTTGACAAATGTAATACTCTAAATTTCTATGGGGTATTTAGAGAATGGAGATTTAAGACACCTGCTGATCAAGAGTTTTGGCAGAATATATACCCACAACAGGATTTGGAAGGGAGTGTGGGCGAATTTTAAATATCCAGAATGGATTGAACTGGATTTTAAATTGGCTCATAACTGGATTTTTACCATGATAGCCTGATGTAAGATTGGGTGAGTAGCAGTGGCAACATACCCAGTGTGTGGGACGCGGGATGAAAATCGGTCCTATTTGCTGGTGTTATGTCCGCAGTTAAAGGATTTTAAGTACTATGTTCAACAGTTGTGTGAGGTTTTCTTGCTGTGTGAGGACCGAAGAGCAAGAATGGGAATCCCGTGGGACTCAATTTTGAGATGGGACTTGCAAGAGTCTGCCCGAGTCTAGCGGAGCAGCAATTTATTTAATGTTTAGTTTGGCTAGATTTGTGATTGTGCAAAGAAGGAATGCTCTATTTTTTAAGGGGAGGAGAATAAACCTAAAAGAGTATTTTAAATATAAAGTAAAAGATCAGCAGCACTTCCTATCTGTTGTGGATGTTTTATTCAGAAAATAATTTAAAGATAGTATTTCAGAATCAATTTGTAAAGTACAATAGATTATTATATGTTACAGGAGACAAATTAAACTTAATTTTAATGTTAATATGTGTTGGAGGAATGGCTGTGCAGAGGGGCGGAATGGATTTGTATGATACAATGGAATGATCACGATGTTGTAAATGTTCTTAATGTTCAATAAATATTAATTTTTTTCTTAAGTGGTTAGCACACTCGCCTCTGAGTCAGAAGGTTGTGGATTCAAGTCCCACTGCAGGGACTTGAACATCAAATTCCAGGCTGACACTCCAATGCAGTAATGAGGGAGTGCTGCACTGTCGGAGGTGCCGTCCTTCAGATGAGATGTTTAACCGAGGGAGTTATCCCCAGCATTCAGGCCAATATTTATCCTTCAATCACCATTACCAAAACAGATTATCTGGTCATTTATTATATCGTTATTTGTGATAGCTTGCTGTGTGCAAGTTGGTTGCTGCATGTACTACATTACAACAATGACTGCACTTCAGAAAGTACTTCATTGGCTGTGCAGCGCTTTGGGACGTCCTGTGGTCCTGAAAGATGCTATATAAATGCAAGTCTTTCTTTATTTTTGAGCATAATTCCTCAAGTGTGATACCTTAAGGGTATTGGTTGATATTTGACATCTGAAGTGTAACAGATAAGAAGTGCTGCTGATGTACTGTTTTTATATCTGACTGATATCTAGATAGATTGACAACAGTTCATCTCCTTGTTAGCGTTAGTGTTTTCTTAGAAGAATCACTCAACACTCAGAGTCGGTTCCAATGCTGATGCAGCTTTTATTACGCTCAGCGGGGAGGAAAAACTCAGGACCGTATCCAGGTTTCTCTCCTCCGAACAAAGGGTTACATGCACCTTTATATGTTTCACAACAGTTACAAAACAGTTTACTACAGCTACACAGCCCATCACGGCTGGACACAAGCCAATCACAACGATTATAGATTACATATAGGTTCTTTTAACCCAATAGAATTCCCCTAGTATCCAGGGAACCATATGTTCGGTTATTGTCAGCTTGGGCTGATCGATGACTTTATAGGTTCTCTCCCTAGTTCTTTCATCTGGGAGAAATAATTGGTTTATAACCTTGTTTACAGGAGATGGTTTCCCTCTTATCTTTCTTCCTGGGGAATTAATTGGTTTATGACCTTGTTCACAGGAGATGGTTTCCTTCTTATCTCTGTCTTCCCGCATCCCAGGCATTCCTACAGTGGGCCTCACAGGGTTATTGCTTGGTCATTGAACGTTCAACAGTTCACAGCTTGACTACCTGATTTCCCATCATGCCTGGGCAGCCATTTTATGTGTGGCCACTTTAAACTTATATGCGTTTAGATATATCTAGCAGGTGCCTAATGTCTAGTATTCTGGTATATTCTAAAGGTGCCTACCTCCTACAACAACTCCCCCTTTCGGTAAAGTGACTAGTCCTAGTCCCCTTTTAACCGACCATTCGACCTTTATTAGATTTTGTGCATGGCCCGGTACTCCCTGCCTCAACGTGCTGGCCAGTCACGCGGTTTCAGGAGTCCCGGTTGCTTAAATCAAATTGACAAAGGCCAAATCCTCCTGCCCCTTTATTAAACAGGCTTGTTTAGTATCCGGGGAACGGTGATTTGTCCGTCTTCATTGTGCGTGGTGTCTGCATGCCTGGCAGGCCATTACGCCCCATGTTGTTGCTAAGATCAATTGTATCCCGACCAGTATATGTGAAATTATTTGAATCCATGGGTGGATGTTCACATTTATTCCCCAGTCCCAGACCTTTCTCCACCAACTCTGACTTTGTAAGTCTACCTCGGTATCTTCTTCCAGTACTTTGATTTTAGTTTGTAGTTGGTGGTAGAGCTTTACGGATTGACCCACTCTGAGCCTCAACTCTCGTAATACTTCGGTTAGATGTGGGATAAGGACCTGATCTGGTTCGTCATAATCCTGTAAATGATCATGGAGCTGATCGGTTACCTCAATAACTTCAGACTTCCGGCGCCTAACCTGGGTGATATGCGCTTGCCCGATCGCGACAGGTCATAGTGGTGTAAAGCAAAAGTTTGGCTGCGGTATAGGGCACTGCAGGTCATTATACCGGTATGAACGCTCTGTGGTAGAGACGCAGTATCTTCCCCTCCCTCCATAGCCTGCCCTCGCGAAGTGCATGTGTGCGGGCACTATTTCTAGTACACACCCGTCGGTTCGGTTAAACCCGCACTCGTCTCGCTCCCCTCTGCCCACCGGGTGAGGACATACTGTGATTTCCCCCTTTTGCTTGCAATCTGCTAGGGAAATCCCGGTAAGTATGTTGTTTCGACGAACGGCAGAGGTGGTGGTCAGGTAGTAGCGTATGGAGACATTTTCCCGTATTATTCCGATATTCTCTCGGTATAGGGGGAACAGCCCTGAGTCCGGCGTGACTATAGGGATCATCAGGACTATCCCTATCCCGGTAGTCCTACATTTGGCAATCTGGAATTGCTGGGTATACTCTGGTCAGTCCCTTCAGAGTACAATTATCCAGTGTCCCCCTTTGGTTAGCCAACTGAGCTAAATGTGAACTGTCTATCCAATCGGGTACTTCCCTGCATTGGATCTGGTCGAGATTGTGCCGGATCTGTCCCACCATCCACAGACCATAAGCATGACAGAGTTGCCCCTGTCTTTGCTTTCCCTGTATCTTCCTGTTCTCTATCAATGAGGTGATTGATGGTTCTGGCGTGAGCTTCCAGGACTGAGATGCCATCCAGCTGGATTTTGGCACCCTCCTTTCCTAAGTTGGCTTGGTCTTCCTGGTTTTGCTCCACCCTCTCCAATAACCCCTTCATCACCCCTCTAAGCTGTTCCACCCTAACATTTAATCCTTGTATGTCTATCGAGTTCACTACGGAGGTCCCTGTATTGAAAACGGTAGCAACATCATTAACTATTTCCCTCTTCATCCTGGGGGCTAACCCCTGTCCCCGGAACCTACTGGCACCCATTGCATCGGCAGCCTGCTGCATTACAACTTTACTTAATACATTGTACATCTTCCTTGACTGTTCTGTACAGTATTCCGGCATCTGGATGCCTGAAATATTGATCAGAACAGGCACAATTTCATGTTTAACATTATCATACAACAGTTCCCCCTCGTTGTACATTACAATCCCATTCTCTGGTCCCTTCGTAGTTATGGGGCAAGGCAGTTCCTCGGGCAATGTAGTGGTTCTTATGGGGCGCGGTGTCGGAGGGGGTGAGAAACATACATACAATGATATTGCAGCCGCCCCCGCCTCCTTGTAATACCCACACAGCCCCATTCCCTTCTTGCGGATGACTGATTGCTGGGATTGTCCCGGAGGCGTGCAAATTATGCCGAAAGTACATTCATCAGGCCCTTTGACATCCCTCCGTTTAATGCATCTGCTCCTTATACCCGTGGAGGCATTCCCAGGGTGCAGCGGGCACAATTGCTGCCATATTTAAAGGGACGCTGGAGAATCTTATATCGCAGTTGTCAGTGACTGCCACAGATGCGCACAGAAAGCTGCTTTAGTGGACACTTTAAAGCAGGTGCTTTTATGTGACTTAACTCTTTGATTTCAAGGTCGCCAAGAGAGTTCAATGGGGGCAATGCTATTTCAGAGACAAATCATGCTGGTTGCTATTGGCAGGCGGCTTCAAGCTGGAAGAAGGTTTATATTGTCTATGGTTTGCAAGAGAATCGAAGAGGTCACAGACATTTGGGGAGGAGGCCTTACCCACCAGGTTTACAGGGAACATCCCTCATATCTCCACATTTCTGATGCGCAGTGCATTTGAAGGCTGCGCTTCAGAAAAGAAGTGCTGACAGAGATTTGCCAGCTCCTACTGGCAGACCTACAGCCTAACATCAGCAACAGGACTGCACTATCCGTTGAGGTGACTGTGACTGTGGCGCTAGCCTTCTCTGCCTCCGGCTCCTTCCAGCAACAGGGAACATATACTGCATCTCGCAGCAAACAGCACATTGCTGCATTCGCCAGGTAACAAGGGCACTGTACGCATGCAGGATGGACTTCATTAAGTTCCCAATGAAAAGGGAGAGCCAGAATGAGAGGGCTATAGGTTTTGGATGATTTGCAGCCTTCCCCAAGATTCAAGGTGCCATTGACTGCACACACGTCATCTTACGAGCACCATTACACAATATAGAGGTCTTCAGAAACCGAAAGGCATACCACTCCCTAAATTATGCTTTTATCTTGCGTGAGAGCAGTGTCTCAGGTATGTTTCAGCGACAAGCACAAGGTCAGAACTGGCTGATTTTGAACAAAGGATACGACCTGGCCACCTGGTTCATGACCCTCCTCCGGAACCCCACCACAGAAGCCAAGTACCACTATAATGAAAGCCTTGCAGCCACCTGCAACATAATTGGCATCCTGAAGCAGCGCTTCCGATGCCTGGACCGGTCTGGAGGCAGCCTTCAATAGTCTCCTCAGCAGGTGTCTGAGTTCATTGTGGTGTACTGCATGCTACACAACTTAGCCATCATGAGGGCACAGGCATTGCCAATGGGGATTGCAAGACCACCTCAGGAGGAGGAGGAGGAGGAGGAAGACGAGGAAGAGGAGCCTGGCAAGGAACCCATACCGTGACCACCACAACCACAGGAGAGGCAGCGTGGAGATGTGGCCGTTGTTAGTACCTTACGTCAGCAGCTCATCATTGATTGCTTTACTTGAACAGGGAATGGGAGATTTGAACATTGCCTCGCTACGTTATGCCACCATGCTGTCTATTCTCCTACTTACTCTGCAAATGAGACACTAGACAGCAATGGTTATGGTGAATACAATATTTAATAAAAAATGTAACAGTCTCAACACCCCCTCTCCCCCAACAAAGCCGACAATAATTGAACGAAGATGCACATAGAAAAATAACATCTGCATCCTGCAGTGTACAATGTGCAGCATTGATGAACAAGCCATACTGCAGTGGTCGACATTGTTGGAACACCCCACTGCTTAGCACTAGTGTGTTTTCCCCCCCTTCCCTTCATACCCCTCCCGTGCCTGCTGCTCCTTCTCAATGTGGCACCAGGGCATGCAGCAAGGCTGCTAGAGGGCTGCTGTCCTGGGGGCTGAGATAATGGAGACGGCGTCTGAGGACGCACTGAAGCAACTCCTGGCCTGGAAGGCCTGGCTTCTGACTGGCTCACCTCTTCCTCGGCATTGCCAGTCACAGGTGCTTTCGTTTTCAACCGTCATTGGTGCTTGGTTTACGAGTGAGTGGGGAGAGATGGAATGCTGTCATCATGAGGAATGCCATCACCTCCCATCTCCCTGGAGCCACTCTGTCGCCAACAGGGCTGGGCTTTAGCAACTGGAGCACGATGGGAAGGACCACTTTGCTGGCCTGCTTTGGTACCATCACTTCCTGTGGGACAATGGGGAACGCAGAGAGTACGGAGACAGAAATGGACTGTATCACTTGCCCAATCTGAAGCAGAGCTTGTGCCTGTGATGTGCCCGAGTCTGCAATGTGCTCAAAGGCACTAGCCACACACTCTGGAATTCCATTAACTGCTCAAGGCGACCAGCCTCTGTGTGTGGGCAATGATGGACTCGTTGGACTCATGGCTCACAGCGACAATCTGCGACCCTACCTCCATAACTGTCACAGTGAGCTTGTCAATATTTGCTGGGATCCATCCCAATGCACCAATTATCTCACTATGCATCACCTTGGTTACCCTGGACATTGCCACGAGGTCCATTTCTAGGCCTGCCTGTCTGTTAACAGACCGACTTTGCCGACTCACGCTCTGGGGTTTCCACCCCAGCACTGCATTGCTGCATGCCACTGGGCCCAGGAGCATCCGAGTCTTCATAGGGGACCTCATAGAAACGTTTAAAATTCTGACGGGTTTAGACAGGTTAGATGCAGGAAGAATGTTCCCAATGTTGGGGAAGTCCAGAACCAGGGGTCACAGTCTAAGGATAAGGGGTAAGCCATTTAGGACCGAGATGAGGAGAAACTTCTTCACCCAGAGAGTGGTGAACCTGTGGAATTCTCTACCACAGAAAGTAGTTGAGGCCAATTCACTAAATATATTCAAAAGGGAGTTAGATGAAGTCCTTACTACTCGGGGGATCAAGGGGTATGGCGAGAAAGCAGGAAGGGGGTACTGAAGTTTCATGTTCAGCCATGAACTCATTGAATGGCGGTGCAGGCTAGAAGGGCTGAATGGCCTACTCCTGCACCTATTTTCTATGTTTATATGTTTCTATGTTTCTATGTTTCAAACCCTGGGAACACAGTTTAGTCCCCAGATGAGCTGAGTCCCGATGGGTCATCAGGTGGGCTGGAATGCTCTGCCAGAGCTGTGTCATCCATCTCCTCCTCCTCCTCCAAACAATGGCATGATGTGGAGTGCTCCTTCAAGGGATGTGGCGCCTCTGGCTGTTCATCTGGAAGGAGAAAGCAGCAGATGAGTGGTTAGCAGCAGGGGAGGGGGCAGGGTGAAATGAGGAAGGTCGCATAGCTCAGGCTCATTTGAAGGACCGCCGCTACTTCATTATGTAGTGTTTTGAGTTGCACGATCCACTTACTTACCCTCAGTGTCCGAGGGGGGCTCAGCAACCCCACTAGCAGCTGTCTGACCTGTGGCACTGGTGAGAGCTGTCACTTGCTCCTCCACATCCATGAGTGGCAGTGTCTGAGGCGGACCCCCGCCTGTCCACAGTTGCACCCTGCGATCATGGTAGTGCTTCGACTGAAAAGATGAAAACTGGAATGGTTATAAAAGGGTCTGTCTGCTGTTGCGGCACAGATGGCCACCAAACTACATTATGCCACACTGATTGAATGTTCGAGGGGCCTCTGTTAAATGTGCTTGGATCTTGCATGTGCTTTGTCAGGAGGTTATCGAAGTCTACAGGCTTCTAAGAAGAGGGGTTTGAGACAGCTTTCAGAAAGCGAGAGGAGCAGTTGCAGTGCATTGCCATGAACAATGTTAATTATGTTCTTCGATAATTCAATGCAAATAGTATTGTGTTCCTAACACAGCTGAGACTGCACACAGGGAGGTTAAAGTAACAGTGACCTCAGTCTTTATTAAGACACTCCAGAGAGTGAGGAGCAGGCCTTAGGGTCCGGCTTATATACAGTGCTCTCAAGGGATGCTGTGATCCCTTGGGACTTCAGGGGATGCGCTCCCTGGTGGCGGAACATGGGAGTGCATGCTTTACAGATACACAACATCACTCCCCTCGCAAAGTCAAAGTGAAAACTATTTACAAGGTGAGGCGGTCGGGAGCCTTTCTTTCCCTGGTGGACCGCCTCGGTACAAATGTCTGTTCTGGTGTGTTGGCTGTGCCCTCGCTGGGCTGGCATGTTGTTTGCCCTGCAGGGCTGCTGGGTGAGCCTGGCCTTGCTGGGCTATTGGGCGTGATGGGTTTGATTTCCTCGTCCAGGTTGTGTCGTTGATCCTTTGGGTGTGTGTTGTGGGCTCGAAAAAAGGTGATGTCTGCAGTGTGTTGTTCAGGGCAGTCTGTGAACCGCAGCCTCGTTTGGTCCAGGTGCTTTCTGCAAATTTGTCCATTGTCTAGTTTGACGACAAACACCCTACTCCCTTCTTTAGCTATCACTGTGCCCGCGATCCACTTGGGACCATGTCCATAGTTTATCACATAAACAGGGTCAGTCTGATCAATTTCCCGTGACACAGTGGCGCAACCATCATTTACATTTTGTTGCTGCCACCTGCTCTCTACCTGATCATGCAGGTTGGGGTGAACCAGCGAGAGTCTGATTTTAAGTGTCCTTTTCATGAGTAGCTCAGCCAGGGGCACCCCTGTGAGCGAGTGGGGTCTCGTGCGTTAGCTGAGCAGTACTCGGGACAGGCGGGTTTGGAGTGAGCCTTCTGTGACTCGTTTAAGGCTCTGTTTGATTGTTTGTACTGCCCGCTCTGCCTGTCCATTGGAGGCTGGTTTAAATAGGGCCGAGGTGATATGTTTGATCCCATTGCGGGTCATGAATTCTTTAAATTCGGCACTGGTGAAACATGGCCCGTTGTCACTGACCAGTATGTCAGGGAGGCCGTGGGTGGCAAACATGGCCCTCAGGCTTTCAATGGTGGCAGTGACGGTGCTTCCCGACATTATTTCACATTCAATCTATTTTGAAAAAGCATCCACCACCACCAGGAACATTTTACCGGGAAACGGGCCCGCATAATCGACATGGATCCTTGACTATGGTCTGGAGGGCCAGGACCACAAACTTAGTGGTGCCTCTCTGGGCGCGTTGCTCGACTGAGACAAAGTCAGAGTCGATACCGGGCCACCACACGTGGGATCTGGCTATTGCTTTCATCATTACTATACCCAGGTGTGTGCTATGGAGATCCGAGATGAATGTCTCCCTGCCCTTTTTGGGTAGCACTACGCGGTTACCCCACAACAGGTAGTCTGCCTGAATGGATAGCTCGTCCTTTCGCTGCTGGAATGGCTTGATTTTCTCTTGCATTTCAACGGAGATGCTGGCCCAGCTCCCCTGCAGTACACTGTTTGTTACTAAGGACAGCAGAGGATCTTGGCTGGTCCAAGTCCAGGTGATTTATCATTTTCAAACGCTTTCATGACCATCAACAAGTCTGCGGACTGTGCCACCATCAACAGGTTTGCAGGCTGCGCCATTTCCACCACCATGGTGGGCAATGGTAGCCGACTGAGAGCATCCGCACAGTTCTCGGTGCCTGGCCTGTGACGGATGGTATAGTTATATGCTGATAGCGCGTGTGCCCACCTTTGTATGCGGGCTGAGGCATTAGTATTTATCCCCTTGTTTCCAGCGAACAGGGATATGAGGGGTTTGTCATCGGTTTCCAGCTCAAATTTGAGGCCAAACAGGTACTGATGCATTTTCTTTACCCCGAAAACACACGCTAATGCCTCTTTCTCAATCATGCTGTAGGCCCTCTCGGCCTTAGACAAGCTCCTGGAAGCATAGGCGACAGGTTGCAACTTCCCCGCAACGTTAGTTTGTTGTAATACACACCCGACTCCGTATGACGACGCATCACATGCTAGCACAAGTCTTTTACACGGGTTATACAATACAAGCAGCTTGTTGGAGCATAAAATGTTTCTGGCTCTCTCAAAAGCAATTACCTGTTTTTTCCCCATACCCAGTTCTCACCTTTACGCAATAACACATGTAGGGGCTCTAAAAGGGTGCTTAACCCCGGTAGGAAGTTACCAAAATAGTTGAGGAGTCCCAGGAATGACCGCAGGTCCGTGACGTTCTCTGGCCTGGGCGCGTTCCTGATAGACTCTGTCTTGGCGTCTGTGGGCCGAATGCCGTCCGCCGCGATCTTTCTCCCCAAAAACTCTACTTCTGTTGCCATGAAGACGCATTTCGACCTCTTCAGCCGCAGCCCTGCGCGATCCAGTCGCTGGAAAACCTCCTCCAGGTTTTGTAGGTGCTCGACGGTGTCCCGACCCGTGACCAATATGTTGTCCTGAAAAACCACCATGTGTGGTACCAACTTGAGTAGGCTCTCCATGTTTCTCTGGAAGATCGCTGCAGCCGACCGAATTCCAAACGGGCATCTGTTGTAGATGAACAGTCCCTTGTGTGTGTTGATGCAGGTGAGGCCCTTTGAAGACTCCTCCAGCTCCTGTGTCATGTAGGCCGAAGTCAGGTCGAGCTTGGTGAACATCTTGCCTCCTGCCAGCGTTGCAAATAGGTTGTCTTCCTTAGGTAGCGGGTATTGGTCCTGTAGCGAGAAACGATTAATAGTTACTTTATAATCGCCACAAATCCTGACCGTGCCATCACTTTTGAGTACTGGAACAATCGGGCTGGCCCACTCATTGAATTCCACTGGGGAGATGATGCCCCCGCATTGCAGCCTGTCCAGCTCAATTTCAACTCTTTCCCTCATCATGTGAGGTACCGCTCGCGCCTTGTGGTGAATGGGTCGTGCCTCTGGGACCAAGTGGATCCGCACCTTCGCCCCAGAAAAGTTTCCAATGGCTGGCTCAAAAAGGGAAGGAAATTTGTTAAGAACCTGGGTACATGAGGCCTCATCGACATGTGATAGCGCTCGGATGTCATCCCAGTTCCAACGGATTTTGCCCAGCCAGCTCCTTCATGGCAGTGTGGGGCCATCACCTGGGACAATCCAGAGTGGCAGTTCATGCACCATGCCCTCGTAGGTGACCTTGACCATGGCGCTGCCCAGGACAGTGATGAGTTCTTTGGCGTACGTTCTCAGTTTTGTATGGATGGGACTCAGGGCTGGTCTGAGTGCCTTGTTGCGCCACAGTCTCTCAAACATCTTTTTACTCATGATGGATTGGCTAACACCAGTGTCCAGTTCCAGGGCTACGGGTAAGCCATTCAATTTTACATTGAGCATTATAGGTGGACATTTCATCGAAAATGTGTGCACCCTGTGCACTTCAGCATCTGCCTCCTCTCTCTGAGGCTCGAAATTGCTTTGATCCACCATGGATCGATCTTCCTCTGCCACATGGTGATTAGCAGGTTTTGCAGAGCTTGCAAATGGAGATGTCCCATTGTTCCACAGCTCTTGCAAACATACCCTTTGAAGCAGCATGAATAGGCTGAATGGAAGCCTCCACAACGCCAACAAGGTGTGAATTGCCTTGCATTCATCCTTTGTTGGGGACTCTGAGTCATCTGGGTCACATGAGGCCTGCTGGCAGTTGCAGACTCGTGGTTTCTGTCCTGTACATTTCTGCTCGCAAACACAGTTCCAGTTAATTTATGAACATTGCTAGCACTTGTGTGCTGAGAGATTTGTTTGGTGTTGTCACTGGTGGACATAAACGCCTGTGCTATCGCAATGGCTTTACTGAGGGTCGGTGTCTCTACAGTCAAAAGTTTTTGTAGGATGGTCTCGTGGCCAATGCCCAGTACAAAAAAGTCCCTGAGCATCTGCTCCAGGTAGCCATCAAAGTCACATTGTCCTGGAAGTCTCCTTAGCTCGGCGACGTAGCTCGCCACTTCCTGACCTTCAGATCGCTGGCACGTGTAGAACCGATACCTCGCCATCAGCACGCTCTCCCTCAGGTTAAGATGCTCCCGAACCAGTGTACACAGCTCCTCATACGACTTATCTGTGGGTTTCACTGGAGCCAGAAGATTCTTCATGAGGCTGTCGGCTGGTGTCCCGCAGACCGTGAGGAGGACCGCTCTCCTTTTTGTAGCGCTTCCTTCTCCGTCCAGCTCGTGGCCTATAAAGCACTGGTCTAGTCATTCGATATAGGCTTCCCAGTCCTCACCCTCTGAGAACTTCTCCAAGATGCCCACAGTTTGCTGCATCTTTGCATTGGATTCGTATACTCGTCGTCAGTTATTGTGTTCCTAACACAGATGAGACTGCACACAGGGAGGTTAAAGTAATAGTGGCCTCAGTCTTTATTAAGACACTCCAGAGTGAGGAGCAGGCCTTAGGGGCCGGCTTATATACAGTGCTCCCAAGGGATGCTGGGATCCCTTGGGACTTCAGGGGATGTGCTCCCTGGTGGCAGAACATGGGAGTGCATGCTTTACAGATACACAACAAATAGGGTGCCGAAGCAAGCCATGCTTTGTTTTATGCATTATGGGAGGCAACCCCATATAGTGTTGAGAGGCACTAAAAGCAATCACATTGCCAGATTTATCCTTGAAGTCATGCAGGAGTGCATAGATGAAAATGTTACTCACCCTGACTACTCTGCTGAGGTTGTTAAACATTTTTTGGCACTGTGTGCCAGTCCTGGGCACAGTGTCTGAAGCTGAGACCTCCTCAACTATCTCCCTCCAGATCTTTTTAAAAATGGCAGGCAGAGATCGGGATCGCCCCCAAAGATGCGCGGCCCACCTCCTCTCCACCGCGCCCACCAATGTTCATTGGCCTCATGTATGAAGCGCCAGGCCGCTGCCTTCTCTTCTCCTCCTCCATCTCAGCGGAAGTGGCTGAAGTGGGCCGGTTTAAATGCGCTGCGCCCAGGAAGTAGTCGTGCTCTGCATTACCATTTGCAACAGGAAACAAAACCAGGAGGTGGAAAAAAAGCGCATGAGTGAAATGGCGCCTCCTTCACCGCTGGAAGTTTCGGCTCTGGCGCACATACTCTGTCGTGTAACACCGGACTTAACACTAACGCTCCTCCGGAGCTCTCTCTCGGCAAAACTTCCTCGCTGTGCCGCTAATGTTATCCTGGTGCTAACTTTTGCGCTCCGCCGCGAATTGCTCCTGGAAATCCTTTTAACCAAAAGTCCAACCCTTTAAGTTATAACTTTAAGTTAAAGTCAAGTAAAGTTTGTTATGTATGTAGACATTAGAACTGTGTCAGACTTGCCACCAGAGGGCACACCTGTTGGAGACCCAATGGTCACCTGCACACCTCATGCAAGCGAGTATAAAAGGTTGTCTGCCATGCTGCTTTGGCACTCTGGAGTTTTATTAAAGAGACTAAGGTCACATCAGTTTAAGTTTACAGTACTCAGTCTTGTGGAGTTATGCTAAACATAACAATTGGCGACGAGTAACAAATCATGAATTTTCACGGGGTTATGATTGCCATTGGTATTCTTGAGCGATTTGTAGAGGGCGATGATTATGAAGCCTTTATTGAATGCCTTGACCGGTACTTCGTGGCCAACGAGCTGGATGCGGATGATAAAGCGATCCAGCGCTGGGCGATTCTCATCACCGTTTATGGCCTCATGAAGCATCTGCTAGCATCGACGAAACAAACGGAAAAGATATATGCAGAGTTGTGTGTGCTGGTTCGGGAACACAGCAAGCCAAAGGAAAGCATATTAATGGCCAAGTATTGCTTCTATATGCACCATCGCTCCGAGGGCCAGGACGTGGAGAGTTATGTCGCCGACCTAAGATGCCTTGCGGGCCCTTGCGATTTTGCTGGATATTTGGGGGAAATGCTGTGGGACTTTTTTTGTGTTTGGAATCAGCCGCGAGGTCATTCTTCGCAAGCTGCTGTCTGCTGAATCCCCAGACCTGAACAAGGCCATCACGATAGCCCAGGCTTTCATGTCCATGAACGATAATACTAAACTGATATCTTCTCTGCATCGAAGCTCACCGGCAAGTACTGTGCATAAAATAACACCGTTAGCAGGCAGAACTGTACATGGCAGGGACTACATGTCTGCAGCTGCAAGATCTAGGATGACTCAGAGTCTGTTGTGGGGTGTAAATGCGAATCCATTAACACCATGTTGGTGCTGCGGGTGTAATCATTTTTTGGCGCATGCCATTTTTTCTGGCCTGGTTTCCCCTTGGAATTTGCACTGGCATAACTGCTTTAGTTAGGATTTTTCTAGGTTAAGTTTTTTTGACGTCATGGCTGTGCCAGTTTTCATCATTTTTCGCAGTTTGCCCCCAAATTTTTAATCCTAGGTCGGCATAGCTGGCCACTCCCAAAAAACCTCCTGGTGAGTTAACAGAAAGTAGTGTACATTGAGAAATCGGCGCTGAAAGACGCCATTGTTTTTCATCGAAGTTTCTGGAGGGAGTCAAGAACACTTTAAATATCCATAATAAAGTTCAGCCTTTTTTACCTTTCAACGGAGTACAGGGAAGTTTCTGGGATTCCTGAAGTTTTCAGTTTTTTTTACTCACACGCCACCACCGCACGTCTTCAAGCAGGGCTGGCGGGTCGTAGCATCAGCCATCAGAATCGGCCCTGCGCCCGGACACAGGGGCTCGAGGCTCGGCTGGAAAACAAGCCCGGGGGGTGGGGGGGTGGGAGGTGATGATCGGAAGGCTTCTGCACTGAGCCCGGGGAGGGAGGTGCCGATCGGAAAGCTGCTGCACTAGGCACAAGACTGCAATGAGTTGCGGGGGTGGGGGGGGGGGGGGGAGAAGGGGAGAAGTCACAAGACCTGGGTGTGGTCCATCCATACAGACCTTGGGGAGAGAGAACAAAGAACCTGTCCTGCTTGCCTTCTGCCATTTTGAGCTTCTTGCAAAGGTAACATTTACCTATGGGGGCAATACTGACAATGCCATACCTTGTGCGAGCCTCCTGCATCATGGTGTTATGTAGGAGACAATTGATTCGACATCATCGCATGAGGAACATCAGAGCCCGTAGGGTGCTGGGCTCCAATTTTTCCAATGCTCTCGCACAGCACTCAACGTCACACACACAACTAGCTCTTTAAAAATGGCCGATTGCCAACCCGGAGCTGTACTGCACATATGCATCCATTAAAATAACGTCAAAAACGTCACTTTTTTCCCGTGCATGCGCAGAAGGTGCGGCATCGTTTTTATGGCACAGACAGCAGGCTCCACCCCCCGAGACAACTGAACATGCTGCACGGCACCAAATTTGAATTATACATCAGGGAAACTTTGGAAAAATATTTCTGCCGCATTTCTGGCCTCGAAAAATAAGCATAACTCTGGCAATACGCCAGAAAACAGGCTTGGGCAAAATTGAGCCCTATGTCATGAGAAGAGAAAAAGATTATAGCATTCAATGAAAGCTTTTAAGGCAGCAGTCCATGGAAACTTTACCTTGGAAATTACTGTGAGCATTGTTATCATAAAAAATGCTTAATAAATCCATATTAATTTGTTCTCTCTGCTTTTTAACAGAGGTGTCTCTATTAAAAGACTGGAGAGAGTAATTGGTGAAAACGGCTCCAATGATAACATTGCTTGCAGTCATTTCCAAGCTTAAACATGCAAGGGTATTATGGGTAAACAGAGCAGAAGACTCTGGGGCCAAACTTTGTTAAGGTCTCCGCCCATCCAAGTGCCGCCCAAAGTGCCGCCGATGGCCGCCGAGGTACTACTTTCGGCGGGGTTTTCATCGCCGAGGTCCCTTGAAGGTCGGCGGGTGGCAAATCAATGATGTACGCCGCCAATCTGGCGACAGCGGGCGGGCGGGAGGTCTCATTCCCGGCGGCAGAGGCATTTGCCGTCCAAGTGCCGCCAAAGATGGAGTCAGGCCCAAGGAGGCTCGAAGAGGTAAAATAAAAATCATCACCAACAAAAAAAAAATCTGACGACCTTCAGGGGACCCCATCCAGGTAAGTACCTGTAAAAAAAATAATTTAGAAACATTCCACTTATTTTTTTTTACAGGATCTTGACACTCACCATTCAGGACAGAGCAGCCTCCGCGCAGCGTTCCACCGTCGTCGTGCCGCCGACTCCAGCCGACTTCCGCCCGCACCAATCTGGCATCTCGGTGGGCGGGAGTCTACTTATGCACATCGGCCGTCCTCTGACGTCGGCGGGTGCTTCCCGCCCGCTCCGCGCCACATCGAAAGTGGTACTGGGCAGTTCGAGCAGAGGAATGTCGGCGACAGTGGGCGGTAAGTTCATCAATTTTGGCCCCAGTATTTGTATCTAAGGTTGATCAGCCGATGTTTAGGCCAAGGCCTATTGTATAGGAGACTACCAGGGGTGAAACCAAAGCTGAGAAAAATAAGATGCAATGGCTAGGTGATGCCAAGATTATATGCAGTGATTGTTATTATATAATTTAACAGAATTCAAAAGATACATTACACACGAAGGCCCGAATTTTACCAGTCCTGCGAGTGCGGATTTGGAGGCAGGTCCGCTGTCCAAATGGCTCTGATTGACAGCAGGTCGGAAGTCCGCTCAGAACCCGCCTCCATGTCAGTATCTCAAGTGCCAGGTCTGCAGCATGCAGATTGCAGACCTGACAGCAGGCAGCAGGCCAGTCAATTAAGGTGATTAACAGGTACTTTAAAGGTATTTAAAATGATTTTAACCTGGCACTAATCATTTTACCAAGTTTTTGATGAGTTTGCAGTCCCTTGGGAAACACGCCAGGTAAGTGTGTCAGGTTCTCAATGACTCTCCATTGCTTTGACTAGTGCAGAAGTGGAAGTAAAACATTTTACAGGTGTTCACTTTCCAATCTCAGAAACTGAAGCCTCCAGGATTTGGAAGCCACTTTTGAGCTGTATGTAGGTTGGAAATGTTTGCAGCGAACTCTCTATTCACTGTCACCTCCTTGGAGCAACCCCCAACCCCCCCACTCTCAGCATTGACAGTTCGCTTCTGTCATCTCAACATCACCTGCCATTTATTCCAGCAGCACGGTGCCTTTGAAAAAACTTGACCTTGGTCCTAAGAATCCCACCACGATCAGCCCCAACACCAACATCAGGGCATCAGCATCCAACCATGTTGCTGCCTGGGATGCCAGAGATAGCCTCACCATGGCCAGATTTACTTCACTTGATGCTGTACACCCTGGCTTCCACATGATGTAGTTGGCACCACTCCACACCAGCTCCATAAGGCATTACTGCAATGCCCAAGCCATTCCTTTCACACACATCACCATTGTGGGGGGGTGGGCTACCCTTATGTCTGGCCATTCACTACAACTTACTAAGCCACTTCCAAAAGTGCCCACAAATCTGTCCAAGAAAAAAAAGTGTTGAAAATAAAGATTTCAATGTTTGACAACACATCAATATAAACTTTACATGAACATTAACTAAAGGACCCAAGTGCCAGCACTTCTCTGTTGTTCATAGAATCATAGAAATTTACAGCACGGAAGGAGGCCATTTCGGCCCATCGTGTCCACACCGGCCGACAAAGAGCTATCCAGCCTTATCCTACTTTTCAGCTCTTGGTCCATAGCCCTGTAGGTTACGGCATTTCAAATGCACATCCAAGCACTTTTAAAATATAGTGAGGGTTTCTGCCTCTACCACCCTTTCAGGCACTGAGTTCCAGAACCCCACCACCCTTTGGGTTAAGAAATCTCCTTTCATATCTCCTTTAAACCTCCTACCAATTACTTTAATTCTATGCCCCCGGCTGTCCATCACTCTGCTAAGGGACATAGGTCTTTCCTATCCACTCTATCTAGGCCCCTCATAATTTTATACACCTCACTAAGGTCTCCCCTCAGCCTCAGCCTAAACCCAGACTATCCAATCTTTCCTCAGAGCTAAAATTCTCCGGTCCAGCCAACATCCTCATAAATCTCCTCTGTACCCTCTCTAGTGCAATCACATCTTTCCTGTAATGTGGTGACCAGAATTGCACGCAGTACTCTAGCTGCGACTTAACTAATGTTTTATACAGTTCAAGCATAATCTCCCTGCTCTTGTATTCTATGCCTCGGCTAATAAAGGCAAGTATTCCATATGCCTTCTTAACCACCTTATCTACCCGGCCCGCTACCTTCAGGGAATCTGTGGACCTGCACTCCAAGGTCCCTTTGTTCCTCTACACTTCTCAGTGTCCTACCATTTAATGTGTATTCCCTTGCCTGGTTAGCCCTCCCCAATGTATTACCTCACACTTCTCCGGATTGAATTCCATTTGCCAATGTTCTGCCCACCTGACCAGTTCATTGATATCTTTCTGCAGTCTACGGCTTTCTTCTTCATTATCAACCACACAGCCGATTTTAGTATAGAAACATAGAAACATAGAAACTAGGTACAGGAGTAGGCCATTTAGCCCTTTGAGCCTGCACCACCATTCAATATGATCATGGCTGATCATGCAACTTCAGTACACCACTCCTGCCTTCCCTCCATACCCTCTGATCCCTTTAGCCATAATGGCCACATCTCACTCCCTTTTGAATATATCCAACGAACTGGACTCAACAACATTCTGTGGTAGAGAATTCCATAGGTTCACAATTCTCTGGGTGAAAAATGTTCTCCTCATCTTGGTCCTATATGGCTTACCCCTTATCCTTAGACTGTGACCCCTGGTTCTGGACTTCCCCAACATCGGGATCATTCTTCCTGCATCTAACCTGTCCAATCCTGTCAGAATTTTATATGCTTCTATGAGATCCCCTCTCATTCTTCTAAATTCCAGTGAATATAAGCCTAGTCGATCCAGTCTTTCTTCATATGTCAGTCCTGCCATCCCGGGAATCAGTCTGGTGAACTTTCGCTGCACTCCCTCAATAGCAAGAATGTCCTTCCTCAGAATAGGAGACCAAAACTGCACATTACTCAAGGTGTGGTCTCACCAAGGCCCTGCACAACTGCAGCAAGATCTCCCTGCTCCTATACTCAAATCCTCTCGCTATGAAGTCCAACATGCCATTTGCTTTCTTTATTGCCTGCTGTACCTGCATGCCTACTTTCAATGACTGATGTACCATGACACCCAGGTCTCGTTGCACCTCCCCTTTTACTAATCTATCACCATTCAGATAATAATCTGCCTTCTTGTTTTTGCCACCAAAGTGGATAACCTCACACTTATCCACATTATACTTATCCACACTTATCATCTGCAAACTTCTTAATCGTATGCACTACATTCAAGCCTAAATCATACATATATATATATATATATATATATCACAAAAAGCAAGGTTCTGTGAAACCCCACTGGAAACAGCCTTCCAGTCACAAAAATACCCATCAACCATTACCCTTTGCTTCCTGCTTCTGAGCCAATTTTGCATCCAACTTGCCACTTTGCCTTGGATCCCATGGGCTTTTACTTTCGTGACCAGTCTGCTATGTGGGACCTTATCAAAAGCCTTGCTAATATCCATATACACTGCATCAAATGCAATAACCTCATCGACCCTCCTTGTTGACTCCTCAAAAAATTCAATTAACTTAGTCAGACATAACCTTCCCTTAACAAATCCATGCTTACTATCCTTGATTAATCCATGTCTTTCTAATTGATGATTTATCCTGTCCCTCAGAAGTTTTTTCAATAATTTTCCCACAATTGAGGTTAGGCTGACCGGCCGATAATTACTCGGTCTATCCCTTTCTCCCTTCTTAAACAAAGGTACAACATGAGCCGTCTTCCAGTTCTCTGGTACCATACCTGTAGCCAGAGAGGATTGGAAAACGATGGTCAGAGCCGCTGCTATTTCCTCTTTTGCTTCTCTGAACAGCCTGAGAAACGTTTCATGCGGACCTGGGGATTTATCCACTTTCAAAGCCCCCAAGCTCCTTAATACTTTCTCTCTCACTATGTTTATTTCATCTAATATTTCATGCTCCTCCTCCCTGATTGCAATATCTGCATCGCCCCTCTCTTTTCTCATAACAAAAATTCCTAAGACTAGAGTTCAGCTTGTTACCCTAATCTAAACCTCTCAAGGGCAATAATATTCTTCCTATAGTAACTAGAATAATTCTGGACCTGGTAGCCCTGAAACTCCTCTTGAAGGCTTTTGGAAAAAGATTTGGGTTGGGACAGGACCTCTACTTGCCGCAGGGATGCAATCTGGCTCTGTCCCAAATGTTGAGTATGGTAAATTATGGACAGGCACCCTTACTAAGAATAACACAATGAGGGTACCTGCCTCAGCGGGGAGGAAAAGATTTATCAGCGAAATCTGTCTGTTTCATAATTGGATCAACATTTCTAGCCCAGGACTATGAAGATAGTTATGAATGGGGCCACTGTCTTTGGCAGCCCATTTCTCAAAAGCAGTTGTTTGAAGTTCAAATCTCCTTTGCAGGCCCTTAGCAGCACTGGATGCCAATGACACACAAGTGTCCCTTGCACCCAATTTTTACTAGAGTGCAAATGGAGGAAAACACATTATTTGACATATTCCCCTCATTTGCATGGCAAAATAATAGCTCTGAAATTGCAGTCAGAGGCGTACTTCCGGAGTACGCCTCCAACCCATGAAAGAATTATGAACCTACCTTCTGCCGGCGAGGATGTAAAAAATAGCAGTCTCAGGCCTCGAGGGGGAAGTCAGCGTAATGTCCCACGCATTTCAGAGACCCAGGAGGTGGGATACCTGGGATCACGTGGGCCTGGTCCTCCAATCACAAAGCAGAATTCCATTCTAATCATTTACCAAGAGACTCCACTAATGAGATGCAACAGAATCCCGAAATCTAATAATTATACAATTTACAGAATTTGAATTTTATTCATAATTGCCTTCATTCCACCATCCTCACTAAAAATTACATTTTTTGATAATTTTAGATATCATTACAACTGTAATCCAGGCCAATATTTGATAAATTCATTTCATACAGTGTATGTGCATAGTTGGTATGATTAGATAAGGATGAGGGTGAGTGTGAGGGGTGGCTAGTAAGATGGGGATGTGATAATGTAGATAGAGAGAGAGGGATGGGTGGAGATGCAAGTTAAGTTTGTGTGAGTAAGGATGTGCAGGAGTTGGGTAGGGAAGGCAGAGTGATGGTGATGTGATGAGAGGCACAGCAGGATGAGGTTGAGTGTGGCTTTGCAGTAACATTTCCTGATCTACTGAGATCATTGAAACGTTTGAGCCACTGCAGCCAGGTCCTCCTGACGACATCCCTGCTTGTGCCCTCCTGTGCAATGTGCAACCAGGCTGTGTTGGTGTCCTGAGGAGGTCTCTTCCATCCATTGGAAGGGAAGAGGACCTTGCTGTGTGCTGTGACTCCCCGCATAAATATCTGTAGGGTGTGATGGGAGAGCCTGGGTACAGCCGTGCATCTCTGAGTAGTGCTTCTCAGTGTTTGCAGCACCTCAATGCTGCAGATCATCATCATCTTCATAGGCAGTCCTTCAAAATCGAGGAAGATTTGCTTCCACTCTAAAAGTGAGTTCTCAGGTGACTGTGCAGTCCAATACAGGAATAACAGTCTCTGTCACAGGTGGGACAGACAGTCATTGAAGGAAAGGGTGGATGGGAAGTCCGGTTTGCCGCACGCTCCTTCCCTGCCTGCGCTAGTTTGCTGCATGCTCTCGGCGACGAGAATCGAGGTGCTCAGCGACCGCCTGGATGCTCTTCCTCCACTTAGGGCTGTCTTTGGCGAGGGACTCCCAGGTGTCGGTGGGGATGTTGCACTTTATCAAGGAGGCTTTGATGTCCTTAAAATGTTTCCTCTGCCCACTAGGGGATCGCTTGCCATGTAGGAGTTCCGAGTCGAGCGCTTGTTTTGGGAGTCTTGTGTCCGGCATGCGGACAATGTGGCCTGCCCAACAGAGCTGATCAAGGGTGGTCAGTGCTTCAATGCTGGAGATGTTGGCCTGATGGAGAACACTGACATTGGTGCGTCTATCCTCCCAGGGTATTTGCAGGAACTTGCGGAGACATCGTTGGTGGTATTTCTCCAGTGATTTGAGGTGTCTACTATATATGGTCTACATCTCTGAGCCATACAGGAGGGCGGATATCACTACTGCCCTGTAGACCATAAACTTGGTGCCAGATTTGAGGGCCTTATCTTCGAACACTCTCTTCCTCAGGCGACGGAAGGCTGCATTGGTGCACTGGAGGCAGTGTTGGATCTCGTCATCGATGTCTGTCCTTGCTGATAGTATGCTCCTGAGATATGGAAAGTGGTCCACGTTGTCCAAGGCCACGCCGTGGATTTTGATGACCGGGGGAGCAGTGCTATGTGGTGGGGTCAGGTTGCTGGAGGACATTTGTCTTACGGATGTTTAGTGTAAGGCCATGCTTTTGAATGCATCGGTGAAGATGTTGACGATGGCTTAGAGTTCAGTCTCTGAATGTGCACAGACGCAAGCATCGTCCGCATACTGTAAATCACTGACAGCACAATTGTCAAACTGAATGTGGACATGGTCCCTTTAAGGAAACCAGCTGATGACACTTCATCAAATAACATCATTAGACCCACTTCCTGTTAATTGGCCAGGAACCACGAAAGGCGGGTTTAACAAGCCAAATCTAGGGAAGATTGTTTTGAGAGGGCAGGCTGCAGAGAGGAGCGGGTTCCTACACGCCACCAATGCCAGCCGTACCGGACTCGCAACAGATGGTGAAATCACATCCAAAGAATCCCACTTTTCCAAATCTGTCACTATATATATTGAAAACATCTATCCGTTTATTAGAAGTTAGAAGTTCTGTGGAGGATATTACATATAATTTTTCTTTTCTTTTGCACCAATGTAATTTGAATGTTTTCACTTTTTTTGACACAATTTGAATTCTCACTTAATGATTTTTGCTTGCAAATCATAGTATTTTCATGTTCCTTTTG
Source organism: Pristiophorus japonicus (assembly GCF_044704955.1). Classification (NCBI taxonomy): domain Eukaryota; kingdom Metazoa; phylum Chordata; class Chondrichthyes; family Pristiophoridae; genus Pristiophorus; species Pristiophorus japonicus. The sequence continues at coordinate 82,197,547 of NC_091983.1, forward strand.
GTATTTTTGCTGGCATGCAATCTAGGATTGACTCAACAAAAACAGGTGCATGGTAAAATTGCTTATTAAATTAAAAAATTTTAAGGATGTGATAACAGGATATATGGAATATCATAATATGATTAGGAAGAGTCAACATGGTTTTATGAAAGCAAAATTGTGTTTGATAAATCTATTAGAGTTTTTTGAGGGTGTAACCAGCAGGGTAGATAATGGAGAACCAGTGGATGTAGTATATTTGGATTTTCAGAAGGCATTCAATAAGGTGCCAAGTGGCTGTTACACAAGATTAGGGTTCATGGGATTGGGGATAATATATTAGCATAGATTGAGGATTGGTTAACACACAGAAAACAGAGAGTAGGAATAAATGGGTAATTTTCAGGATGTCATAGTGTAACTAGTGGATTGCCGCAAGGATCGGTGCTTCAGCCTCAGCCATTTACAATCTATATCAATGTCTTAGAGGAGGGAACCGAGTGTAATATATCCAAGTTTGCTAATGATACAAAGCTGCTGGGAATGTAAACTGTGAGGAGGACGCAAAGAGGCTGCAAAGTGATGTAGACCAGTTAATTGATTGGGTAAGAAGGTGACAGATAGAGTATTATGGGGGAATAATCCAAATGGTAGGAAAAAAGAAAAGCAGAATATTTTTTCAAAGGTGAGAGATTTGTAAATGTTGGTATTCAGAGGGATTTGGGTGTCCTTGTTCCCGAATCATAGAAAATTAACATGCAGGTACAGCAAGCGATTAGAAACATAGAAACATAGAAAATAGGTGCAGGAGTAGGCCATTCGGCCCTTCGAGCCTACACTGCCATTCAATGAGTTCATGGCTGAACATGCAACTTCAGTACCCCATTCCTGCTTTCACGCCATACCCCTTGATCCCCCTAGTAGTAAGGACTACATCTAACTCCTTTTTGAATATATTTAGTGAATTGGCCTCAACAACTTTCCACAGGTTCACCACTCTCTGGGTGAAGAAGTTTCTCCTCATCTCGGTCCTAAATGGCTTACCCCTTATCCTTAGACTGTGACCCCTGGTTCTGGACTTCCCCAACATTGGGAACACTCTTCCTGCATCTAACCTGTCTAAACCCGTCAGAATTTTAAACGTTTCTATGAGATTCCCTCTCATTCTTCTGAACTCCAGTGAATACAAGCCCAGTTGATCCAGTCTTTCTTGATATGTCAGTCCCGCCATTCCGGGAATCAGTCTGGTGAACCTTCGCTGCACTCCCTCAATAGCAAGAATGTCCTTCCTCAAGTTAGGAGACCAAAACTGTACACAATACTCCAGGTGTGGCCTCACCAAGGCCCTGTACAACTGTAGTAACACCTCCCTGCCCCTGTACTCAAATCCCCTCGCTATGAAGACCAACATGCCATTTGCTTTCTTAACCGCCTGCTGTACCGGCATGCCAACCTTCAATGACTGATTAGGAAGGCAGATGGTATTTTAGCCTTTATTGCAAGGGAGTTGGAGTACAAGAATAAGGAAGTCTTGCTGCAAGTATATAGAGCTTAGGAGAGACCACAGCTAGAGTACTGTGTACAGTTTTGGTCTCCTTACCTAAGAGTTGGTGCAACAAAGATTCACTAGATGGATTCCTGGAAAGAGAGGATTGTCGTATGAGGAGAGATTGAGTAGAATGAGCCTATATTCTCTGGAGTTTGGAAAAATTGGAAATGATCTCATTGAAATGTATAAATTTCTTGGAGGGCTTGACAGGGTAGATGCTGAGAGGCTGTTTTCCCTGGCTGGAGAATCTATAGCTCAGGACAAGGGGTCAGCTATTTAGGGCTGACATGAGGAAAATTTTCTTCACTCAAAGAGTTATGACTCTTTGGTATTCGCTACCCCAGAGAGATATGGATGCTCAGTTGATTAGTATATTCAAGACTGAGATAGGTAGATTTTTGGGCGTGAAGGGAATCAAGGGATATGGGGATAGGGCAAAAATAGGACTTGATGCAGAAGTTCAGCTTTGATTGTATTGAATGGCGGAACAAGTTTGATAGTGAATATGGCTCCTATTTCTTATGTTCTTCAATTTTCAATAAATTTTCAAAAAGATTTGGCTACTGCAGTCAGATTATTTGTGCCATTCAGAAAAAAACAAATCTGTAAATGGGATTGTTTTAAAATCACAAAATGGATTTGTTAATATTAACACAGAGAAGAAAATATTGGCATAAAAATAGAAAATGTTGGAACGCGCATCGGGTCAGGCAGCATCTGTGGAGAGAAACAGAATTAACGTTTTGGGTCTGTGAACCTTCATCAGAACTGAAAAAGTTCCAAATTAACAGATTCTTAAGGAGCACTGAATGGGGGAGGGGAGAAAAGAACAAAAGGGAAGATCTGTGATAGGGTGGAAAACAGAAGAGGTTTGAGAGATAAAAGGGATGATGGGCCAACTTGAAATGGTAATGACAGAAGTCAGAAAAAGATGAGTCTAGATAGGGTGTGAATGGTGGAATAATTACTAGCTGCCATGGGAAACAGAGAGAGAAAAAAACACATAAGATCAGGGAGCGGGGGTGGGGGGGGGGGTTAAAATAAAGGAGGAAAGGGAGAAAAATATGGCCAAAGGTTATGGTCTTAAATTATTGAACTCGATGTTGAGTCCAGAAAGCTGTAAAGTGCCTAAACGAAAGATGAGATACTGTTCCTCAAGCTTGCATTGAGCTTCATTGGAACAGTGTAGGAGGCCGAGGACAGAGAGGTCAGAGTGGGAGTGGAGCGGAGAATTAAAGTGAAAGGTGTAAGGGGATAAAATACGGTCATTAAATGGAAGTAGACAGATAAGTAGATTGTCACTAAAGTGGATACTGAAGATAGTGAATTGATCTGACACATGGTCCAGATTGTAGGGCTTATCAGTATTAGGAGGTTCTGAGGAATCGGGTGTTCCTCTACCTTACGGTCGGGATTGTAATATATCCTAAATTGACAGATTGTATGTAAAACTCACTTATGTATGTAAAGCACGCTTATACACTCGCTTACAATGGGTTTTAAGAAGGGGAAGCAGCAAAGCTTGCTACGCAACAAAGCTTGATGGTTAATGAACCATCCATTGTGTTAACTTTAACACAGACTGATGGAAACTTACATTCAGTACAGAATAACATCCACCAAGGACAGTGGAGAGTCAACAGTCTAGAAACATAGATTGTAGCAGCATCTGAATCTCAGATAGCAAACCCTGGGAAGCAAGGTTAATTTACACATCATGAGGAACTGAGGCAAAGTTGACATCACTGAACAACATATTCCGGGAGGGTGATATGTGATGGGAGATGGACAGGTGGGGAAAACCACTCAGAGCCAGTCTGATAAGGGTCAACAAATCAATGTAACTTCACTGATAGCAGTAGGCCAATTGGTGGTTTTGTAGGAGGGTTGAACACCTCGAAAAATGTCATCATCATAGGCAGTCCCTCGAAATGAAGATGACTTGCTTCCATGCCGAAAAGGGATGAGTTCACAGGTGTTTCAATGAAGGACCTAATATTTGGGATCTTGAAGGGTGGAAGATGTCTATGTGTGGATTTTTTTTAAACGTGTGGTGGCTGTTGCACACCAGCCACCACAACAGCTTGACAGAGCTAAGTCCAGTGGCAAGGGTTAACCAAGATAATTGGAGACCAGCTCTGTTGCACGGACCTTATGCGCACACACATCACAGTGTGGGCTGGCCCGTGCTGCCCCTGGGCCCTCGCCTCTTCTGGGTCCTGAACTTTTGCCTCTCCTGGACCCCGATCACATCCCTCTATGAACTCTTACCACTCCTTCGCCCCGACCTCACCACTCCTGCTGTACCTGCCCGCTTTGCAGTCAGCCGTCGCCCTCCTGCAGCAGCAGACATTGTCAACAGGCAAATGAAAAGGTGATCGTAAAACTCTGTTCTTAATAGGTTCATCCATGAACCCTTCCCCTGCATGCTTGAATAAAAACTGGTTGAACTGAGGTTTCGTCTGAGTGATTCTGTGGTCCCTATATGGACGGGGATACGGGCGGGTGTCGATTCCTTATATCAGGGAGTCCACCTTGAAGAAGAGAAGTCTTTTTACCCTAATACAGGTAACTGGGAGCTCAGGGTCACGCTTATGGACTGAACAGAGGTGTTCCGTAAAGCGGTCACCCAATCTACACTTGGTCTCCCCAATGCAGAGGAGACCACATCATGAGCAGCGAATACAGTGTACTAAATTGAAAGAAGTACAAGTAAATCGCTGTTTCACCTGGAAGGAGTGTTTGGGGCCCTGGACAGTGGGAAGGAAGGAGGTAAAAGGGCAGGTGTTGCATCTCCTGTGCTTGCACGGAAAGGTGCCGTGAGAAGGGAAGGGGTATCTGGGGGTGATTGCGAAATTGACCAGGATGTCGTGAAGGGAGCGATCCCTTTGGAACCTGGGTGATGGGAAGAGAGAGAGAGCCTGGTGGGGGGGAAGAGAGAGAGAGAGAGAGCCTAGGGTGGAGGGGGGTGGGGGGAAGAGAGAGAGGGAGAGAGCCTGGAAGGGTGGGGGGAGATAGAGAGAGAGAGCCTTGGGGGCGGGGGGGAGAGAGAGACAGGTAGAGCCTGAGAGGGGGAGGTGGGTGGAGAGAGAGAGAGAGTCTGGGGGGAGTGGGGGAAGAGAGAGATGGGGGAGGGGGAGGGGGAGATAGAGACACGGGGGTGGGGAGAGAGAGAGAGAGAGAGAGATAGGGGTGGGGGGAGGGAAAGAGACATGGGGGGGGAGGAGAGAGAGACACGGGGGGGAGAGAGACATGGTTGGGGAGAGAGACATGGGTGGGGAGGATCGGAGGGGAGAGAGGGAACTCAGGGAAGACGGATGACGTTCTTCCAACCCCTTTTACACCCGCACCCGATTTCTCAGAAAGCTCAGTGCATGTGTTACAAGGGATATCATTGGAGTGGATGAAATCCAGAAGTCACGACACTGTCACTATTCAATTCATACCCAATAAACCTGTTAACAATCCGCAGACAATGCCTCATCTATGGCGGGGGTGGAGTGGGGGTAGGGGGGCACTGGAGTAAGGGACATTGGCTGGGGGAGGCAGCACTTGCGCTGGGATAAGGGACTTCGGCTGGAACTTGGGAGGCTTTTGCTGGGTTGTTCAAGATCTGTCTCTATGATTTCAGAAGTCAGAATGGATCAAATTACAATTTGCAAAGTCAGTCAAAACTTGGACTGGGCAGTTCCATTTACACATTCCAGAGAAACTTCAGGGTGTGGCTTATTCTCCAAGAGGACCAATCAGCAATAGGTCATGTGATAATGGAGAGCCAATCAAAAACACGGTGGCCATTTTATTAGTATAAATACTCATGACCATTTTTTTTCTCTCTCTGTTTCCCATGGCAGCCGGTAATTATTCTGCCATTCACACTCTATCTAGACTCAACTTTTTCTGACTTCTGCCATTATTATCTCAAGTTGGCCCATCATCCCTTTTGTCTCTCAAACCTCTCCTGTTTTCCACCCTATCACAGACGTTCCCTTTTGTTCTTTCCTCCCCACTCCCTTTCAGTGCTCCTTAAGATTTGGTAATTTGGAACTTTTCCATTCCGAAGGATCACAGACCCGAAATGTTAACTCTATTTCTCTCCACAGATGCTGCCTGACCCATTGAGATTTCCAGCATTTTCTGTTTTTATTTCAGATTCCAGCATCCGCAGTATTTTGCTTTTGTATTAGTAAATATTGGCATCTATTTTATTGAATTTTAAAGTGTATGAGCAATTCCACAAAAGTCAAAGGGGGCTAAATTCATTATTGCCTTGTGTGGGGATGGTAACATTTGAGAGGCAGGAAACCCCTTCTCAAAAAATTTGGTTCACTGCTCCTGGAAGGAAGTGGAGCGGTAAATCAAGCGCTCCACTTCCTTCTTGGAGCGGTAACGGAACGGGCACCTCAGCAGCGCTGCACATCGCTGCCACGTCCAAAGGGCCTTTCCCTCCCTTAAAGGGACTCTGAAATATACAAAAGGACCTACCTGGACCACCAAGGGAGTGGGGAGCCACGCGATCAGCCCGGCACTCAAGCAGAGTCCCGGGCTGGGTGATCGTGACCAGGACCCCCGGGAAGAAAACTGAGCAGCACCGCGAAAAGCATAGCAAGTTTTTTTTATTTACCTCGGCAACCTTGCCTTTAATTATTGTCCCAGTAGCGGCCATCCACCCGATCGATGCCTCCTTCTGCTGCCGGTGTTTTCGCCCAGTGCTGCTGCTGAGGACGAAAGTGAATTTCAGGGCCGGAGCAATGCACGCGGCCATGACGTCACGATCTCCGGGCGCAGGAGATCAGGGTGCAAAGCTGAAGCGCCACAGCTAAACTCCCACCCAATATGGCGGGAGTCGTTGTCAGCGCCGCGCCCAGTGGGTAATGCATTTGTGCCCCGGGAACTTCGCCTTCAAAGTGCTGTATTTATTGAACTCCATCTTACAGTATTCATCCTTGACTGATTGCTTTCCTTCGTGTGACATTTCTGTCATGCCAGGAAATAATTAATATTCCAATGACACAGAATATCAGATTATTTGCATAAGTACTTATAACTCTCGATCCTATTCTTAACCAATTATTTCATCCAGATTTATTTTTAAGATGTGAATTCACACAGCACTAGTTACTATCGAGTGTATCTTCTAATCTTTCATCTTGCTTGAGGTTGTTAATTTTATGCTTCTGCTCAATTGACATCACTGGCTCCCATTGGTTAATATTTACTACTTGTCCCACCACCCACTCAATCTCTGTGTTCTGATTGGATCTAAAGGACATCAAGTTCAATTGACTAAGCTCAAGTCTCACTCTTTCCCACCTCCCAGGAACTTAGCTCATTCATCCACCTATCGCTGTAATATCTGCTTGCTATAATGATGGTTGTCAGTGTTGTCTGCCAGTTTTAGAGTTATTTCAGGCTCAACCTGCACTTTGCATTTCATATTTTGAAGAGCCACAATTATTGAGTTTAAACAAAATTGCAATGTGGGGAAGTTGAAGCTGAGGAAAGAAGAACTGCCATAGAGGCTAGCCCTAGTCTTGAGAATGTTTTGCTATATTTAAAAATAGTGCAATTTCTGCATGACTTAGTGAGCTGAGCGATACAAACCAGCAAGGTCTGAGTTTGAAATGCTGGGACCTGTTGAGTCAGCTGATCTCTCCTGGGGCAGTAATAGAGCTTCAATTGGCCTAAGTTCCTGGGTTTCAGCTCCTGGTTGCTATTCAGTGCCCCAGGTGAGGGTATGGATCAAGATCTTCTGTTTTGCTCCTTGTGGTCAAATAGCCTGCCAGCATTCATTGTTAAGGCGCCCAGATGAAGAATGGTCAGTTGAGTGAGGTACAGGGGGGCAATCAGTGCCAGTGAAACTGTACTCAACCCAGGAGTCAATGGTGGGGGGGGGGGGGTTTAACATGGAGGTGTAACATAGAGGTGCGGGTTGGGGTTGAAAGTCAGCATAAATGCGAGGGCGTTCGGAAATTGTCTCCAACCTGCCAACTTTCGCGTTTAACTCACGCGCGTTAGGCTGTTTGCGCACAACCTCCACGGGAGAGGCAGATCATCTATTAGCATATGCTAATAGCTCAATTGGACTGATATCTCGACAACCTTTTAAATTTGACGGCGCGTTGATGGGATTCCTGGGCGTCCTGAAATGTACCATTGAAACCACGGCGAGAAAATAACAGCAATTGACGGGGCTGATTAAGTCATGCAAATACCCCACGAGACTTACAGCTGTTTTCTTACTGCTAGTGGGAAAGGGTTTGTTCACAGTACTGTGCTGGGAGCTTACTTTCTACACTCTGGAGGTTTTCTGAATCAGATCAGGATGGGTAGCGCCTTGGCTGCCTTAGACTGGACCTCGACGAGGAACAAGATGCCCATCAGCAGCAGCAACAGGCTGCTGTGGAGAGACCTGAAGCTGGACAGCAGAGAGCAGAGCAGCAGAGAGGGGAGCAGCAGCAACAGCCTGCTATTAACCGACCTACAGCTGGACAGCAGTAGAAGGGTACAGCTCGCAGGAGGCATGACCCACAAAAAACAGGAAGAGGCACAGCTTCTTTAACTTGTCGGAATAGCAGTGCTTCCGAAGGCTCAGGTTGTCAAGACAGGTAGTGGCAGATATCTAGAAGAAGATCTGCTCCCTGCTGGACCTGGCAGCTACATGTTACCAGTGTCTGTCAAATTGACCAACTCCCTCAACTATTTTGCCTCCGGATCCTTCCAGGTCTCTGCTGGAGACACATCCCAGACCTACGAGTCAGCTGCACGCAAAAGCATAAGGCTGATGGGTTTTTGTCAAGGCTGCAAATTATGTGAACTTTGCCTGTGAAGATGCTAGTAAGAGTGAGCGGTAGCTAGGGTTTGTGTCTCTGGCTGGCTACCCACAGGTGAAGAGTGTCATCAACTGCACGTGCATGGCAATCCGCACCCGACCCTCCAGCCCTGTTTGCAGACGCTCAGTGGTGGCGCGTTAGTTGAAAAAATATGAAAACTTACAGAATTCCATCAAACTTCCATATATTGTGTTATAAGGTAAAAAATGTAATCTTTATAATGCATATTTAATTCTTCTCCTCCCTCCAAAACATCACTGGCTGAAAAACAATGGTGTCTTTCTGTGTCGATTTTTCAATATGTGCTGTTTTTTCTTAACTCACCTGAAGGTTTTTTGGGGGGTGGTCACATACGCCGATCCATAAGAAATTTTTTGGGGGCAACCTTCCATAATTGACAAAAACTGGTGCAGACATCAGTAAACGCCCCCTATGACACAAAAAAATGCACATATTCCTTGCACAAACTTTAATTTTTTAACTTACACCAAAAAAAGCGACGCGCGCCAAAAACACAGCGCAAATCACTGGGGAAAATTGAGCCCAATGAAAGTAAACTAACACGAAATATAAAAGCAGATAGTAAGAGTGTCTACAAGTACATAAAAAGGAAAAGAATGGCTAAAGTAAATGTTGGTCCCCTAGAGTCTGTGACTGGGAAATTAATAATGGGGGGAACAGGCAAATGGCAGAGACTGTGAACAAATATTTTGTGTCTGTCTTCACGGTAGAAGACACTAAAAACAACCAAATAGTGGATAGTCAAAAGACTATAAGGAGGGAGGAATTTAATAGAATCATCATCATCATAGGCAGTCCATCAGAATCGAGGAAGACTTGCTTCCACTCTAAAAAATGAGTCCTTAGGTGGCTGAACAATCCAATACGAGAACCACAGTCCCTGTTACAGGTGGGACAGATAGTCGTTGAAGGAAGGGGTGGATGGGACAGGTTTGCCGCACGCTCTTTCTGCTGCCTGTGTTTGGTTTCTGCATGCTCTCGGCAATGAGACTCGAGGTGATCAGCGCCCTCCCGGATGCACTTACTCCACTTAGGGCGGTCTTTGGCCAGGGACTCCCAGGTGTCAGTGGCGAAGTTGCACTTTATCAGGGAGGCTGTGAGGGTGTCCTTGCAAAGTTTCCTCTGCCCACCTTTGACTCGTTTGCCGTGAAGGAGTTCCGAGTAGAGTGCTTGCTTTGGGAGTCTTATGTCTGGCATGCAAACAATGTGGCCTGCCCAGCGGAGCTGATCAAGTGTGGTCAGTGCTTGAATGCTAGGGATGTTGGCCTGCTCGAGGACGCTAATGTTGGTGTGTCTGTCCTCCCAGGGGAATTGTAGGATCATGCGGAAACATTGTTGGTGGTATTTCTCCAGCAACTTGAGGTATCTACTAGATGACACTAAGCTGGGTGGCAATGTGAGCTGTGGGGAGGATGCAGGGTGACTTGGACAGGTTAGATGAGTGGGCAAATACATGGCAGATGCAGTATAATGTTATCCACTTTGGTGGCAAAAACAGGAAGGCAGAATATTATCTGAATGATGACAAATTATGAAAAGGGGAGGTGCAACGAGACCTGGGTGTCATGGTACATCAGTCATTGAAAGTTGGCATGCAGGTACAGCAGGCGGTGAAAAAGGCAAATGACATGTTGGCCTTCATAGCGAGAGGATTTGAGTATAGGAGCAGGGAGGTCTTACTGCAGTTGTACAGGGCCTTGGTGAGGCCACACCTTGAATATTGTGTACAGTTCTGGTCTCCTAATCTGAGGAAGGACATTCTTGCTATTGAGGGAGTGCAGCGAAGGTTCACCAGACTGATTCCCAGGATGGCAGGACTGACATATGAAGAAAGACTGGATTGATTAAGCTTATATTCAATGGAATTTAGAAGAATGAGAGGGGATCTCATACAAACATATAAAATTCTGACGGAATTGGACAGGTTAGATGCAGGAAGAATGTTCCCGATGTTGGGGAAGTCCAGAACCAGCTGTCACTGTCTAAGGATAAGGGGTAAGCCATTTAGGACCGAGATGAGGAGAAACTTCTTCACTCAGAGAATTGTGAGCCTGTGAAATTCTCTACCACAGAAAGTTGTTGAGGCCAGTTTGTTGGATATATTCAAAAGGAAGTTAGATGTGGCCCTTACGGCTAAAGGGATTAAAGGGTATGGAGAGAAAGCAGAAATGGGGTACTGAAGTTGCATGATCAGTCATGATCATATTGAATGGTGATGCAGGCTCGAAGGGCCGAATAGCCTACGCCTGCACCTATTTTCTATGTCTCTATGTTTCTATGTTACATGGTCCATGTCTCTGAGCCACACAGGAGGGCAGGTATTACTACAGCCCTGCAGACCATGAGCTTGGTGACAGATTTGAGGGCCTTGTCTTTAAACACTCTTATCCTCAGGCGGCCGAAGGCTGCACTGGCGCACTGGAGGCGGTGTTGAATCTCATCGTCAAAGTCTGCTCTTGTTGATCAGAGGCTCCCAAGGTATGGGAAATGGTCCACGTTGTCGAGGGCCGCATCGTGGATCTTGATGACTGGGGGGCAGTGCCGTGCAGCGAGCTGGTGGAGGATCTTTATCTTACAGATGTTTAGCATAAGGCCCATGCTTTCAAATGCTTCAGTAAATACGTTGACTATTGATACGTCCTTACGCTACAGTATAAATGCACATGAGGCCCATGCTTGAGAGAAGGTCAGTCTGTGACTCGTCCTTTATTCCATAGCACTCAAGTGATGAAGGTGGGTGGAGCTTCCCCTTTTATACCTGAAGGTCCAGGTTTGGAGTGTCTCCCAAAAGTTCACCACCTAGTGGTCATTATTCTCATAGTGTACAACTTGTCAGTTTATACATGGGTTACAATGCTGGTTGAATACATGACATCACCTCCCCCACAAAGTCTTATTGGGATCATAGATCTCTGGTGGTTTACGCTCCCTTGTAGAGCGCCTGAGTTGGGGCACCGGTTGTTGGGCACTGGCCTGAGTGTCTACTGTTTGCGGTGCCTCAGGCCTATCCAGACTGCCCACAGTGATTGGGTTTTCCTCCCTTTGGTTCCGGTGTTCGGTCACCTGTGGTGGAGTGAACTCTATATTGTGTTCTTCCTCTGCTTCTTCTATGGGGTTGCTGAACCTCCTTTTTGTTTGTTTGCGGCAGATTTGTCCATTGGTAAGTTTAACTACCAGAATCCTATTTCCCTCTTTGGCAATTACAGTGCCTTCGAGCCATTTGGGCCTGCAGCGTAGTTGAGGACAAAGACAGGGTCATTTACATCAATACATCGCGCCCTCGCATTCCTGTCATGGTAGTCACATTGTGACTGATGCCTGCTCTCGACAATTTCTTTCATAATGGGTGTATAAGGGATAACCTGGATTTGAGCATCCTTTTCATTAGCAGCTCTGCGGGTGGAACCCCTGTGAGCGAGTGTGATCGGGATCTGTAGGCCAACAGGAAGCGTGATGAGCGGTTTTGTAGGGAACCCCCTTGGATTCTGAACATCCCCTGTTTGATTATCTGCACTACTTGTTCTGCCTGGGCATTTGAGGCCGGCTTGAACGGTGCCGTTCTGCAATGGTTAATTCCATTGTCTGCCATGAAGTCCTGGAATTCAGTGCTTGTGAAGCACAGGCCATTGTCGCTGATCAAGATATCCGGTAGACCGTGGGCAGCGAACATTGCCCATAGACGTTCTACCGTGGCCGAGGATGTGCTTGAATTTAAAATGTCACACTCGATCCATTTGGAGTAGGCATCTACTACAACCAAAAACATTTTTCCCATGAAAGGACCTGCGTAGTTCACATGGATGCATGACTAAGGCTTGGCGGGCCAGGATCAGAGGCTAAGGGGGGCTTCCCTGGGCGCATTGCCCAGCTGGGCACACGTGTTGCACCTGCGAACACAAAGTTCCAGATCTGCGTCTATCCCTGGCCACCAAACGTGTGACCTGGCAATTGCCTTCATCATGACATTGCCAGGGTGCTCATTGTGGAATACTCTGATGAACACCTCTCTGCCCATCTGGGGCATGACTACGCGGTTTCCCCACAGTAGACAATCGGCCTGAATCGAGAGTTCATCCCTGCGCCTGTGAAATGGTTTAAATTCCTCAGGGCATGCCCCGTATGTGGCTGCCATTCTCCATATTCTCTATTCAGGACACATTTCTTGACTAAAGACAATAGTGGGTCTCTATTTGTCCAGACTTTGGTCTGACGGGCTGTCACGGGTGGGCCTTCACTTCCGAAAGCTTCAACAGCCATGACCATCTCAGCAGCATGCTCGGTAGCCCCCTCAGTGGTGGCTAGTGGGAGCCTGCTGAGTGCATCGGCGCAGTTTTCGGTGCCCGGTCTGTGCCGAATTGTGTAGTCATAGGCGGCTAACGTGAGTGCCCACCTCTGTATGCGGGCCGATGCATTTGCATTTATGGCCTTGTTGTCGGCCAAAAGGGGCGTTAGGGGTTTGTGATCTGTCTCCAGCTCAAATTTCCTGCCAAACAGGTACTGGTGCATTTTCTTTACCGCATATACACATGTGAATGCCTCCTTTTCTACCATCCCGTAGCCCTTTCTGCCTGGGACAGACTTCTGGAAGCATAAGCTACCGGCTGTAACTGACCCTTGGCATTGACATGCTGCAACACACACCCGACACCATAGGACGACGCATCGCACATTAACACAAGTTTCTTACATGGATCATATAGCGTTAACAGATTGTTGGAACATAACAAATTGCGTGCTGTATTAAAAGCCCTTTCCTGGCTGTCCCCCCAGACCCATTCACGACCTTCACGTAGGAGCACGTGTAGCGGCTCTAGCAGCGTGCTCAATTTGGGAAGAAAGTTTCCAAAATAGTTCAGGAGCCCCAGGAACGAATGCAGCTCTGTCGTGTTACGGGGTCTGGGTGCTCTCTGGATCGCTTCCGTCTTGGACGCAGTAGGACTGATCCCGTCTGCTGCTACCCTCATCCCTAGAAATTCTACCTCTGGAGCTAGGAAGACGTACTTCGCCTTTTTCAGTCGCAGCCCTACCCGGTCCAGTCTACGTAGCATCTCCTCCAGGTTGTGGAGGTGTTCTTCAGTATCGCAACCGGTGATGAGGATGTCGTCTTGAAAAACCACCGTCTCTGGAATCGACTTGAGGAGGCTTTCCATATTTCGTTGAAAGATCGCGGCGGCCGAGCAAATCCCGAACGGACATCTGTTGTACTCAAACAACCCCTTGTGTGTCGTGATGGTGGTCAGCTTCTTCGACTCACTCGCCAGCTCCTGGGTCATGTAAGCTGAGGTCAGGTCCAATTTTGAAAAAAGTTTGCCACAGGATAGCGTCGCAAAGAGGTCCTCCACTCTCGGTAGCGGCTACTGGTCTTGGAGTGACACCCGATTGATGGTGGCCTTGTAATCACCACATATCCTGACTGACCCATCCGCCTTGAGCACCGGCACAATCGGGCTCACCTAGTCACTGAATTCGACTGGCGAGATGATGCCTTCCCTCAGCAGGTGGTCCAATTCGCCTTCTATCTTTTCTCGCATCACGTACGGCACCGCTCTGGCCTTGTGGTGTTCTGGCCTGGCATCCGGATTTATGTGAATCACTACCTTGGCCTCCATGAAAGTGCCAATGCTGGGTTGAAACAGTGAGTCAAATTTGTCCAGGATCTGTGAGCATGATACTCGCTCCACAGAGGAAATTGCATTGACATCGCCCCATTTCCAGTTCATGACAGCAAGCCAACTCCTCCTCAGTAGTGCGGGACCGTCCCCAGGGACAATCCAGAGTGGCAACCTGTTCTCCGAATCTTTGTGGGTCATGACTACCGTGGTGCTGCCTAGCACCGGAATGATCTCCTTTGTGTAAGTCCGTAGCTGTGCGTCAATCGGCGATAATTTTGGCCTCCTGGCCTTGGACGCCCACAACTTTTCGAACTGTTTGATACGTATCAGGGACTGGCTGGCCCCCATGTCTAGCTCCATTGATACTGGGATGCCATTGAGGAGCACTTTCATCATTATCGGTGGCGTCCTGGTGTATGAACTGTATACGTGCTCCACATAAACTCGCTGAACTTCAGCTTCCAACGACTTCCCCCAGCGTTCATTTCTGCAGGTATTTTGCTCATCTCTGCAAACTGAGGCTGAATGTGTGCCTCCACACCTCCAACATGAGCTGTTGTTGGAAACAAAAGGTCCCTTGCCAGTCGATCGTCTCTGACTGCCTCTGTGACTGTCCTTAAGTGCGCTATTAACAGGTGTTGATGGCCCCTTTACTGGCCGCATTGTCCCTTGCAATGGCTTGAATCGCCGCCCAGCTAGCCAATTTCTTGTCGAACTCCCCCTCTGGGCTCGACTACATGTTGGGGCATGCCCAATTGCTCTTGTCTGCCTGGTGAACTGCGTGCTGCTTTAACAATATTGATTCTCTGTCCCAACCATTCCTTAACACAGTACCGCTCGTCTGTTCTGCTCGTGGCCATGCTCACGTGGTTTAAATCCCAGTTTCTCGTCGCCATTGATACGTCCTTACTATAGAGTATAAATGCACACGAGGCCCATGCTTGAGAGAAGGTCAGTCTGTGACCTGTCCTTTATTCCATAGCACTCAAGTGATGAAGGTGGATGAAGTTTCCCCTTTTATACCTGAAGGTTCAGGTTAGGAGTGTCTCCCAAAAGTTCATCACCTAGTGGTCATTGTTCTCACAGTGTACAATTTGTCAGTTTATATATGGGTTACAATGCTGGTTGAATACATGACAACTATGACTTGGAGTTCAGCCTCTGTATGTGCGCAGATGCAGGCATCGTCTAAGTACTGTCGCTCGACGACAGAGGTTGGGGTGGTCTTGGACCTGGCCTGCAGATGACGAAGGTTGAACAGGTTCCCACAGGTTCTCTAGTTTAGTTTCACTCCAGCGGGGAGCTTGTTGACTGAGGTGGAGCATGGCAGTGAGGAAGATTGAGAAGAGGTTTGGGACCCCATCCCGCAGCATGCGACCCGCCACCACCTCAATGAAACCCCAGCATTGTATGAGGTAGAAAAAGCCATAAGACAGCTTAAGAACAACAAGGCTACGGGAGCGGATGGAATCCCTGCTGAGACACTGAAGTAAGTCAGTGAGCACTGTTGGCGTGAACGCCTGACCTCATCTCTCTCAGCTGGAAGGAGGAGAGCATGCCGAGAGATCTCAGAGATGCAGTGATCGTGACCATCTTTTAAAAAAAGGGACAAGTCCGACTCCGGCAACTACAGAGGAATCTCCCTGTTATCAGCGACTGGGAAAGTCGTCTCTAGATTCCTCCTCAACCCTCTTCTCCTCCTCAACTGTCTTCTCCCTGTGGCTGAGAAGCTCCTCCCGAAGTCACAGTGCGGATTTCGTCCCCTATGGGGCACAATGGACATGAATAGAATTACTCTCACTGACGAAGTAGTATTCGGTAAAATAATGGGACTAAAGGCAGACAAGTCCTCTGGACCTGATGGCCTGCACCAGAGGGTCTTAAAAGAAGTAGCTTCAGAGAAAGTGGATGCATTAGTTGTAATCTACCAAAATTCCCTGGATTCTGAGGAGGTCCCATTAGATTGGAAACCCCAAAATGTAATGCCCCTATTTAAAAAAGAAGGCAAACAAAAAGCAGGAAACTATAGACCAGTTAGCCTAACAATTGTCATTGGGAAAATGCTGGAGTCCATTATTAAGGAAGCAGTAGCAGGACATTTGGAAAAGCATAATTCAATCAAGCAGAGTCAGCATGGTTTTATGAAAGGGAAATCATGTTTGACAAATTTGCTGGAGTTCTTTGACGATGTAACGAGCAGGGTGGATAAGGGGGAACCAGTGAATGTGGCGTATTTGGATTTCCAGAAGGCATTCAATAAGGTGCCACATAAAAGGTTACTGCACAAAATAAAAATTCACAGGGTTGGAGGTAATATATTAGCATGGATAGACAATTGGTTAACTAACAGAAACCAGAGAGTCGGGAAAAATGTGTCATTTTATGGTTGGCAAACAGTCACTTATGGGGTGCTGCAGAGATCGGTGCTGGTGCCTCAACTATTTACAACTATATTAATGACTTGGATGAAGGGACTGAGTGTAATGTAGCCAGGTTTGCTGATGATACAAAGATGGGTGGGAAAGCAAGTTGTGAGGAGGACACAAACAATCTGCAAAGGAATATAGACAGACTAAGTGAGTGGGCAAAAATTTGGCAGGTGGAGTATAATGTGAGGTTATCCACTTTGGTAGAAACAATAGAAAGCAAATTATAATTTAAATGGAGAAAAATTGCAAAGTGCTGCAGTATCGAGGAACCTGGGGGTCCTTGTGCATGAAACGCAAAAAGTTAGTATGCAGGTGCAGCAATTAATCAGGAAGGCAAATGGAATGTTGGCCTTTATTGCAAGGGGGATAGACTATAAAAGCAGAGAAGTCCTGCTACAACTGTACAGGGTATTGGTGAGGCCACACCTAGAGTATTACGTGCAGTTTTGGTCTCCGTATTTAAGGAAGGATATACTTGCATTGAAAGCTGTTCAGACAATGTTCACTAGGTTGATTGTGGAGATGAGGGGGTTGACTTATGAAGATAGGTTGAGTAAGTTGGGCCTATACTCATTGGAGTTCAGAAGAATGAGAGGAGATCTTATCAAAACATATAAGATAAGTAAAGGTTAGTAAAGACAAACGTAGGTCCCCTGCAGTCAGAATCAGGGGAAGTCATAACGGGGAACAAAGAAATGGCAGACCAATTGAACAAGTACTTTGGTTCAGTATTCACTAAGGAGGACACAAACAACCTTCCGGATATAAAAGGGGTCAGAGGGTGTAGTAAGGAGGAGGAATTGAGGGAAATCTTTATTCATCGGGAAATTGTGTTGGGGAAATTGATGGGATTGAAGGCCAATAAATCCCCAGGGCCTGATGGACTGCATCCCAGAGTACTTAAGGAGGTGGCCTTGGAAATAGCGGATGCATTGACAGTCATTTTCCAACATTCCATTGACTCTGGATCAGTTCCTATGGAGTGGAGGGTAGCCAATGTAACCCCACTTTTTAAAAAAAAGAGGGAGAGAGAAAGCAGGGAATTATAGACCGGTCAGCCTGACCTCAGTAGTGGGTAAAATGATGGAATCAATTATTAAGGATGTCATAGCAGCGCATTTGGAAAATGGTGACATGATAGGCCCAAGTCAGCATGGATTTGTGAAAGGGAGATCATGCTTGACAAATCTTCTGGAATTTTTTGAGGATGTTTCCAGTAAAGTGGACAAAGGAGAACCAGTTGATGTGGTATATTTGGACTTTCAGAAGGCTTTCGACAAGGTCCCACACAAGAGATCAATGTGCAAAGTTAAAGCACATGGGATTGGGGGTAGTGTGCTGATGTGGATTGAGAACTGGTTGTCAGACAGGAAGCAAAGAGTAGGAGAAAATGGTCACTTTTCAGAATGGCAGGCAGTGACTAGTGGGGTACCGCAAGTTTCTGTGCTGGGGCCCCAGCTGTTTACATTGTACATTAATGATTTAGACGAGGGGATTAAATGTAGTATCTCCAAATTTGCGGATGACACTAAGTTGGGTGGCAGTGTAAGCTGCGAGGAGGATGCTATGAGGCTGCAGAGTGACTTGGATAGGTTAGGTGAGTGGGCAAATGCGTGGCAGATGAAGTATAATGTGGATAAATGTGAGGTTATCCACTTTGGTGGTAATAATAGAGAGACAGACTATTATCTGAATGGTGACAGATTAGGAAAAGGGAAGGTGCAACGAGACCTGGGTGTCATGGTACATCAGTCATTGAAGGTTGGCATGCAGGTACAACAGGCGGTTAAGAAAGCAAATGGCATGTTGGCCTTCATAGCGAGGGGATTTGAGTACAGGGGCAGGGAGGTGTTGCTACAGTTGTACAGGGCCTTGGTGAGGCCACACCTGGAGTATTGGGTACAGTTTTGGTCTCCTAACTTGAGGAAGGACATTCTTGCTATTGAGGGAGTGCAGTGAAGATTCACCAGACTGATTCCGGGATGGTGGGACTGACCTATCAAGAAAGACTGGATCAACTGGGCTTGTATTCACTGGAGTTCAGAAGAATGAGAGGGGATCTCATAGAAACGTTTGAAATTCTGATGGGTTTGGACAGGTTTGATGCAGGAAGAATGTTCCCAATGTTGGGGAAGTCCAGAACCAGGGGTCACAGTCTAAGGATAGGGGGTAAGCCATTTAGGACCGAGATGAGGTGAAACTTCTTCACCCAGAGCGTGGTGAACCTGTGGAATTCTCTACCACAGAAAGTAGTTGAGGCCAATTCACTAAATATATTCAAAAGGGAGTTAGATGAAGTCCTTACTACTCGGGGGATCAAGGGGTATGGCGTGAAAGCAGGAAGGGGGTACTGAAGTTTCATGTTCAGCCATGAACTCATTGAATGGCGGTGCGGGCTAGAGGGGCTGAATGGCCTGCTCCTGCACCTATTTTCTATGTTTCTATGTTTCTATAATAAGGGGGCTCGATAACTGAATGCAGAAAGGAGATTTCCACTCATAGGGGAAAGTAAAACTTGATGACATCGAGCTAGAACTTCCACTTTTTTTGTATAACACCCATTTTACCACAGAAATGACGTATAACATCCGTACATCACCCATTTTGACACAAAATGGAAACTGACGGGCATTTTTAGAAAACTTATTGCCGAGCATTACTTTCCCTAGTGGTTAACTCCGGGAAAAAATATTACCGCCCGCCCACTTTTTTGGCCAGAATCAGCAGAATGGGCAAAATCAACGCCCATAATATCGGCCAGCATTACTTTCCGCATGAAATTAATGCCGAAATTCAATGATACCACCCGCCCACTTTTTTTGTCGTAAAGAGCACATTTGGCAAAACTATCGCCAGGAGATCGGCCACCGTCACTTTCCCCCCCTCGCACATATATCGCCCACAATATCGCTTGCCCAAAAAAACGCCCACAAAAAGTGGAACTATTCTGAACGAACGCAAGCGGTGTGGCTTGCATTCTTAAAAATACCACTCTTATGTGAGGAGCTGAAATCTGAACAATTTGCCTGAAAAAGTGTTGATGTGAGTGACAATGCTGAGAAACTGCTGCGCATGTGCAGCTCAGACATCAATGGTGCCCATCACCTTGGTGCCAGTTAAAGTTTACGTTGACTGATGTTAAGTTGTATTCATCCCTTTCATGTTAAGGAATCAACAGTGTATAACGGTGCAGCTGTCTGAGACAATGCGCAACAAGGTTATGTTCAATAACAAATATTTTACACCAACATTGGTCTGAAATCATGAGTATCACAGGTAATAACACCCAACCCCTGCCCACACCCCACTTTTTCCTCCATTGTCATCAATCACATGTTCAACATGTCCAGCAACACAGAATACAAAGGCAAAGCAGGAGCGTGGTACCCAGTCTCCATACATTGCAACAATTTGCATACACCCAGATGGAGATATAACACAGCCATCACCTGTGGACATGCACCTAACTTTCCTTCCCCCCTCTCCTTCCCCTCACCTCTACCCCTTCCCCTCCTCGTTTCACTCCTCAGGACAGTGCCTCATTGGGGGGGATGAAGGCAGATGCAGTGGTTGCACAGGTACGGGAGCGGGGGATGCCAAGGGGGCAACATTCTCTGAAGCAGTAGCAGGATCTTGATCATTGCTCTCATTTGTCGTTCGCAGTGGTGGTGTAGAACCTAGGGATGGAGTTCCATGCTCGGAGACCACTGGGAGGCTTATGCCAGAAGTGTTCCTGGCTATCGCATCCAGGGCCTCCGCCATCCATGGAATGTATTTGGTCATGGTGGCCAGCTGTCGGGATATGCCCCCCAATGCTTCGATGAGCTGGTCACCAATGTCTACAGTCCTTCTGGACAACTGTACAATCTCTCCGCTGTCATGTGGCGTTCATGGAACAGACCTGCCATGTCCACGGGACCTCCGCAGGATCGGCATCATCCTGGGGACAAATGGGGTGCCCTGTGGCGAGGTGCTTGGGGCTGGTACCTCCAGAGTGGAGGCGGGAATGACCAGAGGACAATTAGATGGCCTTGGGGTGGATTGGCTTCTGGAGCATGGCGATGCAGGTTCCTCGAAATCCGCACTCTCATCCATTG
Source organism: Pristiophorus japonicus (assembly GCF_044704955.1). Classification (NCBI taxonomy): domain Eukaryota; kingdom Metazoa; phylum Chordata; class Chondrichthyes; family Pristiophoridae; genus Pristiophorus; species Pristiophorus japonicus. The sequence continues at coordinate 82,218,067 of NC_091983.1, forward strand.
AGAACAGACCTAGCAGATTGACGGGCGAGAATCAGAGCTTCTCAGCACCAGATGTAGGATCGTCCACCGAGTCCTGCCCCGCGCCCCCACCTTCTGGCCTCTGTGGCCTTGCATTGGGACGCGCTGCTGGCTGAGCTGAAAAACACAAATGATGTTATTAGAGGAGAAGTGGGTGCTAGGTCACAAGGTGAGTCCAGCGCTACACACAGCATATGCACGACAAAAGCACCACCGCTCTCAAAATCATCACAGGCATCAAATTTCATGACCGTCAACACATTTGCATTCCAATGATTTTCATTAGGCCAACATTATTTCTATGACAATTTTAGAAATCATCTATCATCTATGATTGTTCAGATATAAGTGGGTGTGGCATCTATTGACTTTACTCACAGGGCATCATATCAAGGCTTGCAGATGCATCCGTGGCTGTCCGGGGGTGCTTCCCCATGAGTGCGAGCACATGCTCCTCCATCTCTGTGATGTCGCTGGGGACTGGTGGCCCCCCACCCATTCGCCTCTGCACGGACCTCATCGTCGATAGCTTCTTCTGTAAAAGGTGACAGGATGACATGGCATGAGATCATTGCGTGATATCATTGCTAGATACTGTCACAGAGACTGATACAACACATAACCAACAGATGTAATCATCATTATTATGAAAATGATCCTTCGTTATCTAAAGATGTGCACCGTGACCGCAGGCTTTGAGTAAAACATTCCCGGTAAAAGTGAAAGACCTCACATCTACTGATAGTCACTCATGACTATTACAAATCACATTATATAAAGACATAAGTACATGTAAATCAATGTAATACTTACTCTTGCGGATCCCACAAAGTCGTTTCGTCGTTTGCAGCATTGGTTGCCCTCACGCACCTCATTGGTCGCCGACGAGATCACCTCTGCTATCTCGGTCCATATCCTCTGGTATGCCTTTGGGGTGGGCTTCCCACACCCTCCCTGTGTCAAATTATCCAAGTGTAACTCGACCTCCTGCAGGAGGGAAGCACTTGCCTCGTCCAAGAACCTCCTGGCTCTTTTGCGCTCTCCAATGTGCTCCTCTCCCACTTCACTGCTCTCTCCAGCATCAGTCTCCACAGCGTGCTGTGATGCCTCTTCCTCTCTCTCCATTATAGGCCAAATTCGGGCAAATATGTGGCTGGTAACAGCTACTTTTTGTTTGCCTGCTTGCTGTGAAGCTCTAAAGTCTCTTTCCTTCCTCCCAAGCAGGCACACCACACCCAGACACGCCTTCAGTCCCTCTGAGCTCCCTCTCTCTCTGTCTCCTTGTCGGCGCATGTCATGATGACCCTTGACCTCCAAAATCGCGGGAATCGAGCATTGCCATGCCGTTGCTAAGGACGACCACACTTTATGGCAGACGACCAGAGAGATTTAACGCTACCGCCCATTTGATATCGTTCGCGATAACGCCCATTTCAAAAATTAAAACTAGGTGTTTTGAGAATGGGCAAGAAGCCAGCGATCTGCAAACCCTTTTTTACCGCCCACACCGGAAATAACGCCCATTTTTAGGCGATAAGCACAAAAGTGGAGGGTCGAGCCCATAGTCTCAGAATAAGGGGCAGCCCACTTAAAACTGAGATGAGGATGAATTTTTTCTCTGAGTTGTAAATCTGTGGAATTCTCTGCCCCAGAGAGTTGTGGAGACGGGGTCACTGAATATATTTAAGAACATAAGAACATAAGAAATGGGAACAGGAATAGGCCATTTGGCCGCTCGAGCCTACTCCGCCATTCAATAAGATCATGGCTGATCTGATCATGGACTCAGCTCCACTTCCTGCCCGCTCCCCAAAACTCTTTACTCCCTTATCGCTCAAAAATCTGTCTATCTCCCCCTTAAATATATTCATTATTGTCGGTGCAGCAAAACGGGATGCTACGGGTTACCGCCACCGCTAAACACCCGCACAATTTAGCCTGCGTCGTTAGCGGCACCTTGCCCGGTAAAAAGTCATATGTGCCACATTAGCACCCCCAACGGCGCTAACCAGAGGCACAAACAACCCGAATTTATAGGTCTAAGTCTCTTAAACAACCAGCATATTTTGCAAACTGTAGTTTTATATTCAGATCACTCTACTACACTGATCATAAAAATGCATATTATAAATAATGTCTCCTGCATTAAATATTAAAGGACAGGAATTAAAACACTGTATAGTGTCAATCTTGCTGCAGTCATATATAAACAAAATCTGCACCAAGGGACAGTGGGAAAAATTGCATGACTCATTCAAACTGACAGGAACAGATGGGTAATATTAATTTTAAAGGAGAACATCATGATCTGGGGATATTATAAAACGGGAATTCCATTCTTCATTTACACTTCAAATAAGTTTAAGACACAAGAAAATATGACTTGTTCTGCATTAATTCAGAGTTGTATAGAGGAAGTTAGTTTGATAATAATTGATGGGGCAGATCATGGCTTTGCGTGATAGTGTAAAAAATGTGATACAATATCACCAGCAACAATTTGAATTTATATAGCGCCTTTAATGTATAAAACATCCCAAGGTGCTTAATGAAGTACTTTTGAGGAGTTGTCACCAATGTTCCCGCTAATTTTATTTTGCGGTGCGCAGCCATTCAAATTACCGTGAATGTGCATTTTTTCCATTCTAACGTCATTGGGCAGCCTGCGTGGGACCTGCAGATCATTGTGCAGTCACACAGTTGCATAGCTTAACAGGAACCTTATAATGTATAAATAGTGAATCGACAACCCGTTTTACATCTCCCATAAAACAGGCTGCCAATTTTACTGTTGCATATATAAAAGTCAACAACTACCCCAATGGTGTAAAATTTCATCAGGTGTGCATGGCAATGCTTCTCCCATTTGTTCACAGATTTTCTTACAAAACTTGACAATGCAGATCCAAACCATCTTAAAAATATACAATACAATTTGTATAATCGAAACTGTTCTAAAAATCAGCCTCCTAGTAATGCATCTTTATTCACACTGTAACATAAATGTAGCGTTACTACCTACTATAAAAAAACACATAAAATGCAACCTGGCTGGTTAGATGATAAAACTGGCAAACCATGATAATAAATATTTCTGATTGTTGTTGTACTGAGTTATCAGGCTGGGATCTGGAGCTGCAGAGCCTGGTTTGCAGCTGGCAGGTTCGGTGCTCGATTGCCTGTCTACGAATCACACTCTCGCTGTCACGAGGCAGGTCTGTGTGCAGTTTATATGTCTACATGGGATAGTGTGGGAAGGTGGAGTTGAAGTCGAAGATCAGCCATGGTCCTATTGAATGGCAGGGCAGACTCAAAGGGCAGAATGGCCTAGTCCTGCTCCAATTTCTTATGTTAATATACACAGAATTCTGCTCCCAGACATTACATTTTGAATGTTTCATGAACTTGGCAGGACCATTCACTTTATCAAAGGGACAAGAGATTCCACTGTCCCAGAGCACATTTTAAACCCAGTGTGGCACCACACTGGAATTATACTGCATACGGTATCAAGCCCAAGTGCTAATAATTATCATCCAGCTTGTACGTGATTAAAACAATTCATGTTTTTAACACTTTTCCACACTGTTTATTCAACAGAAGCAGTGAGTTCTTATCTTGCTGTTGCTGGGTTTTGGCCTAAATACACATTTAACATCCACCATCTGTTTAATAGCCAGACAAGTAAAACTTCTGTGACATTTTCTAATTACTTTAGTATACTCTGAAGCCAATAAGTTAATCTGTTGTAATGGCTGTCTGTCATGCGTTCATTTTCTTCTGCTTTATACTCTCCAGAATCTGTGCAGATTGCATTAAAATATTACTTACGATTTAAATTTTGCTAACTTATTGGATTTCTAGATTATAATATTAGTGACAGTTTATTCCAGGTGCACAGTTTGCATGCAACAGCCAAAATCTGACAAAAGTACAGTAACTAATGAAAATATGTAATTTGTGCCTTTTATTAGATGTCAACCTGACTTATCATTGCCTGCAGAATATAGATTCAATTTATTTTGTCATTAAAGAGGAGTATGACATGCCAGATGGTCTAGCAGGTGTCGCTATATATTGTGCAGAACCTACTGAACCTTGCAATTAAACAAACACTTACCTAGCAATAAATGTTCAATTCTGTAAGCACTGCCCCAAGGTTAGTGCACTAATGCAATCAAAGGTGTTCTGCATCAAGAATTACCTGTAATAAGCAAATCGGCTTGATTGCAGTTTCCTTTTGAGACTGTTTACACGATCAGTAACAATTTTAAAACTAGAAATATTAGGTTATGAAGTCTTTTATTTTATTCCTCCATCCCCCTCACAAATGGAGTTAATTAAGCAGTTAAATCCATTCATTATGATTTGCAGAAGGTTAAGTAATAATGCTTGGCATAAGCATGCCAGGTCTATCACCGTTGAGCTTGAATCCTGCTTACTCATCATCATAAGCTGCCACAACCCGAGATCCACAATACTTCTCGTAAAAGCACAGATATGCCTAGAAACCTGGATGTATCAATAGATATTCTTCTTGCAAACACCGTGCAATTAACATGTACAATGGCTTCTTAAAATATAAATATAAGTGTTCGCTCTTGAAAATTCAATAAAAGAATGAACCATCAAAAAAAAACATTACCAGTACAAATTCAGTAGTTAAAGGTGAGTTGACTCAGTTATCCATCTGATGTTAAATTTATTAAAAATACTGGTCAACTTCCCAACCAGAAACTGTGAACAGGACTTGGGTGTTTGGGTGGCGGGGTTGGCAAGGATATGGGTGTAGCATGACTAGGGCGAGAATCAAGGCTGAGAATGAGGCTTAGGTTGGACTTGGACGAGGGCTGCTGGGACTGACTGTGGTATCAATGGTCACACTGTGGGAACAGAATCAGTCTGGTACCGAATAGAGATCAATCATGGGCAGTCGATGAGAGCAACTAATGAGAAATGGTGGTACAAGTATGACCATTTTTATGTACAGCACACACTACCTGTAAGTAAGCATTACTTTCTGTTTCACTTTTTACACCATCATTTCTTGATTGCCTCAAAGCAAAACAGCAGAGGAAAATAATAACAATTTAAAAATCAGACTTTCTAATATCATAATTAAACTTAACTGTAAAGTTATCTTTTGTGTCTTTGAATAACTTAATTCATAGTTTTTGTTTAAAGACAAAGCCCTTCTCAAAAGCTGATTCTTGGACAACGGTTTTTCCAAGAGCTATCAACCTGCTAGTTGATGGGAAATTCAACAATCTGAGCACATACAATGCACATATTTCTCTTTTTTTAGTATACATCTACCTATATATCTATAATATATGAACATTCTTACATATAGCATGCACTACCTATATGTGTCACATTTATTTTTGTTATTGATTATCACAAAATAAAACAATAGCAAAGAAAGTAATATTTCACAATAAAATGATTAAATGTATCCATTAAATTGTCTACTTTGTCATTTAGTTTTTATTTGAAGATCTCAGTCTGTCCAAAATGCTTGGGCTTAGATTTGATGCTTTTGCTCAGAGCCTTGATTCTGTTCCATTAAGGCAGATGCTTCAGGTTAAGCATGTGCAGTGTGCTCAATTTCTAAGGATATATCTGTTGTATTTAGTCAGCTGTAAAAATGTTTCTGTTCAATTTACATCAGTGCCTGCTTTGTTGCTTTTCAAAATGATTTAAAGAAAAGCTAAAGGAAATATTTAGTCTGATAAAGTATATTTGAGGGGTCTTTTTAGAACAGAGAGGCTATGAGAGAACAAGAAAAAAAGAGACTCACTTCAAATATTACAGACTGTGATAATTACATCAATCTTTTTTGTAGTTTTTTATGTTTAAATTCTAAGCAATCTGTTATTTAATTTTTCTGTGAAAAGTCAAATTGCAGCCATAACATTAATGCAGTTGGCATATTTTTGAAAATATTTGAATACAAATTAGATGATGAATTTGTGCTTTAGAAAGTGTGTCAAGCTGAATGAGAGAAACAGAGTAAGAGAAAGATAAAGAATGAAACAGAAAGAAAGAGATGAACAGACACACAGAGTGACAATTGTTTTGTTACTGTTTGGAAATATTGGATTACCTGGGTGCAGTGAATAGAGGAAAAATATCATTATCATAGGCAGTCCCTCGAAATCGAGGAAGACTTGCTTCCACTCTAAAAGTGAGTTCATAGGTGGCTGAACAGTCCAATACAGGAACCACAGTCTCGGTCACAGGTGGGACAGACAGTTGTTGAAGGAAAGGGTGGGTGGGACTGATTTGCAGGACACTCCTTCCGCTGCCTGAGCTTGTTTTCTGCATGCTCTCGGTGACGAGACTCAAGGTGCTCAGCGCCCTCCCGGATGCACCTCCTCCACCTAGGGCGGTCTTTGGCCAGGGACTCCCAGGTGTCAGTGGGGATGTTGCATTTTATCAAGGAGGCTTTGAGGATGTACTTGAAACGTTTCCTCTGCCCACCTTGGGCTCGCTTGCCGCGAAGGAGTTCCAAGTAGAGTGCTTGCTTTGGGAGTCTTGTGTCAGGCATGCGAACAATGTGGCCTGCCCAACGGAGCTGGTCGAGTGTGGTCAGTGCTTCGATACTGGGGATGTTGGCCTGATCGAAGAAAAATATGTGGGGAGAGTGGCACACATATAATGGAACTTGTCCAATATTCCACCGACTTAATTTAATTGATGCATAATTGGGCAGGCTCCATTACAATTGTGCGGTCCTCCCCACCCAATTTCACTCTAGGACCTACACTCACATGATCCAATTCACTATATCAGGGAAATCTGCCCCATGATTTTCTTCATCTTAACTTGAGCTTCTTCTTCACTCAAAATAAGGAAAAAATGAATTGAGTTTGAATGTTTCTCAGGCAAACAAAAGAGGTCTTTTTAGCATCAGCCTTGTTTTGTTCATAGAAAATGGAAAGCTTTAACTAGTGACAGCCATGAGAAAGAAAGATAGAAACAAACAGAAACCTAGACACACAGAGACATAAGTGCAGGAACCAAACTCAAAACATTGATTTCAGTGCTTGCTGAGATCGTTAATAAAAACTTACAAGTTGATGTTGGCAGATGTGAAAATGTGTCTCCCCCCAGTACTGTCAGGGTCTTGCCCGCCCCTCTACCCCCGTCACCCCTCACCCTATTCCCTCACCGATCCACCGGTGAATCACACTCCATTTCTCATATGGTACTCTCAGTTCAGGACCCTTAGGTCCTGTTCTGCCAAACCCCATGTTCTCTCTCACTGCTAAACTTGAGGACTCCCCCCCCGACCCCACTGTAGTTCTGCTAAAATCCAGGACCAGAATCACCCTCAGTGCTATAAATGCCCAAGATTGTGCTCTTTAAACCCAACTTCCTTATTTCTCCTAAATGCCAGGGGCTAGATTTTCCATCTTTACTTGAGTGCCGGGATATTTCCGGCGTTAGTGGTAATTTTTTTTCGGGATCGCCGGAATATCGCCCATTTTAAAACCTGATAGTTTCCATTTTTTAATTTGGGCATTAGCCGTAGCGATGTGAAATGGGCATTAGCGATTTATTCCATCGTGCAAGGCTGGCGTCCATAGCAATGGCCGTTCTGCGCATGTGTGGTTTCTTTTTGGTGATGAACTTTTCCGCAATTCAGGAGGTCAGGGGTCATCTGCGCATGAACAGAACAGAGAGAGAGAGAGTCGAGTGTGGTTGTGGGTAGAAAGCTGGTTTGGAGATTAATAGAGATTGATAGCGATTAATAGATTTTTGATGAAACGAATAATGGAGCATATAGATGAGGTGATGGCTGATGTAGAGGTGGAGGAGGTGGCTGAAGGGAATGATCTGGGTGAGGTGGCAGAGGAGATGGGTGGTAGAAGGTGCACAAAGCATTTCTCTGAGGAGGCCAATGCTGCCCTTGTACAAGAGGTAGAAAGTCATTGGGCCCAATTGACCTGGGGTGGTCGTGGGAAATCACCCCCTCCCAGGTTTACCAACATATATGGGCGGAGATCGCCGAAGTGGTCTTGTCTGTAACGCATGAGGTCCGTGAGCCTAACCAGTGCCGCATGCACTGGAAAGACCTTGTTGGTTCTGGAAGAGTAAGTATTGAATTTATTACATTTATAAATTGTAATGATGCAATGACACATTAATTCAAATGTAGTTTCCATGGTGCACGAGTGATGATGTCAGATTTTTCTTTTAAATATGGGTGGGCGGTTTGGCTAATACCCGGCGTTAACTGTATGCCGAAAGTTACGCGATAATTGGGCGTTAGTTTCCATTTTTAATCAAATATGGGCACTAAGTTCAATCTCAGCGGTTAAATGGGCGGTAACTGGGCGATCCCAATGGAAAGTCTCGCCCCAGGTACTGTTCTCCGAATTATACATTTTGGATATCATCTTATTGTAGATCATCAGCTTTAAAAAAGGTACAGTATAAATATTTTATACATAGAAAGGGAATATAGATAAAATAATCACCTTATTTATGGTTTCCACAGAATAATGAACATATTCACACAATTCATTCCCCAAAGCTCTGATTAAAAAAATCCCAGAACACCATGTAATAAAAACAGAATATGAATGAATCAAAGCCCACTTATCTGTGTCCCTGATGTTATGCATTACATTGTAGAAACACTCCTGTTGCTGTAAAACAGTGTATTCTCTGACACACTGTGAGCAACACTGCAGGAAATCTGCTGGTAATATATTCTAAAAACATTACAACTAATCTGCATTTTGTGCTTCAGTAATCACCTTTTGGCATCATTTCTGAACAGGTATCAATTTCTGTGCCTAATTGGCTAAAAATTACATATTCATAAAGGAGAAACAAATCATGACTGAAGAGGTAGGAAATGTATGAATCAATTGTAAAGAAAGTAGGATAGATAAACTTCCAATGAGAAATCGCTATGAATGTTTGAAAACAGGATGGGCAATCAACAAAACCTATCAATAAAAAGAGAAAGGTGAAGTAATCAAATTGTTCCAAATATCTTTCAAAAATACTTTAGTCTACCATATTTGGTTTCTCAGTAACTGAGGTATGTACTGTTGAAAATAAGACTTTTAGAATAATAAATGTATAATAAAATATTAATCATAACATATTAACTGATGTGGAAAATCATCTTTTGTGTTTTGGGCCATTTAAATTAATGTTACTGTTTGAAGACCTGGTTGTTTCAGAGAAGTCTGGTACATAGTTTAAGGCTGAATCCTGTATTGGAGGTCCCATTTCTGGGATTTCTAATCCATTTCTTTAGCTGGTGGTATGTTCTAAATGACATATATGGCCACAGATTGTACAGCCTGCACTTGATAACACAGTTTTATATTCGGTCCATTTTTTTAGTTTGTTTTGGAGACCTTGCAGTGATATTTCATTATTTTCATGGAGCCATTATTTTGTTCCAGGTTGCAATCATGCATGAATGGTCACCAATAGTATCACCTGCATATGCCCAATTCACCGTGGTTTTACTGAGACTATTTTCATTTGCAATTTATGCCACTGAGCCATTAAGGTGACCAGGAATGGGAACAAAATATTCATGGGTATTTGAAAATCCAGAAGGACAGACAGAAAAGAAAAGGAGATGGGGTAGCTCCGTTGATAAAGGATGGAATCACTACAATAGTAAGAAACGATATTGGTTCAAATGATCAGGATGTTGAAACAGTTTGGGTGGAGATAAGGAATAATAAGGGGAAAAAGTCACTGGTGGGCGTAGTCTATAGGCTCCCTAACAGTAGCAACTCTGTTGGTCAGAGCATAAACCAGGAAATAGTGGGGGCTTGTAAAAAGGGAACAGCAATAATGATGGGTGATTTTAAACCTCCATATTGATTGGACAAATCAAATTGGTCAGGGTAGCCTTGAGGAAGAGTTTATAGAGTGCATAAGGGACGGGTTCCTTGAGCAGTATGTAACGGAACCAACCAGGGGGACAGGCTATCTTAGATCTGGTCCTGTGTAATGAGACAGGATTAATAAACAATCTCGTATTAAAGGATCTCCTTGGAATGAGTGATCATAGCATGGTTGAATTTCAAATTCAGATGGAGGGTGAGAAAGTTGGATCTCAAACCAGTGTACTAAGCTTAAAGAAAGGAGACTACAAAGGTATGAGGGCAGAGTTGACTAAAGTGGACTGGGAAAATAGATTAAAGTGTAGAATGGTTGATGAACAGTGATGTACATCTAAGGAGATATTTCTCAACTGTCAAAAAAAAAATATTGCAGTGAGGAGGAAAGGGTGTAAAAGAAAAGATAGCCATCCGTGGCTAACTAAAGAAATAAAGGACAATATCCAATTAAAAACAAGACCATACAAAGTGGCCAAAACTAGTGGGAGTACAGAAAATTGGGAAGCTTTTAAAAGCCAGCAAAGAATGACTAAAAAAATGATTAAGAAAGGGAAGATAGACTATGGGCTAGAACCTCCACTTTTGTGCTTATCGCCCAAAAATGGGCATTATTTCTGGCGTGGGGGGTAAAAAAGGGTTTTCAGATCACCGGCTTCTCGCCCATTATCAAAACACCTCGTTTACATTTTTGAAAATGGGCATTACCGCGAGCGATATTAAATGGACGGGTAGTGTTAAATTTTTTTGACCTTCTGCCATAAAATGAGGTGGTCCTTAGCAACGGCATGGCAACACTCAATTCCCGCGATTCTGCAGATCAAGGATCATCATGACATGTGCAGAAGAGGAGACAGAGAGAGAGAGAGGGAACTCAGAGGGACTGAAGGTGTGGCTGGGTGTGGTGTGGCTGCTTTGGGAGGAAGGAGGGAGAATTTAGAGCTTTGCAGCAAGTAAGCAAACAAAAATTAGCTGTTACCAGCCACATATTTGACTGAATTTGCCCTATAATGGAGGGAGAAGAGGAGGCATCACAGCACTCTGGAGACTGATGCTGGAGAGAGCAGTGTGGTGGGAGAGGAGCACATTGGAGGGTGCAAAAGAGCCAGGAGGTTCTCGGACAAGGTAAATGCCTCCCTCCTGCAGGGGCTCGAGTTACGCTGGGGTGATTTGACACAGGGAGAGCTTGGGCAGCCCACCCCAAAGGCCTACCAGAGGATATAGACTGAGATAGCAGAGGTGGTCTCGTCGGCGACCAACGAGTTGCGTGAGGGCAACTGTTAGCGTTAGTGTTTTCTTAGAAGAATCACTCAACACTCAGAGTCGGTTCCAATGCTGATGCGGCCTTTATTACGCTTAGCGGGGAGGAAATCACAAGACTGAGTCCAGGCTTCTCTCCACAGAACAAAGGGTTACATTCACTTTTATATGTTTCACAACAGTTACAAACAGTTTACTACAGTTACACAGCCCATCACGGCTGGACACAAGCCAATCACAACGATTATAGATTACATATAGGTTCTTTTAACCCAATAGAATTCCCTTTATGTCTCAGGAACCATGTGTTCGTCTCTTGTCAGCTTGGGCTGATTGATATAGGTTCTCTCACTAGTTCTTTCTTCTTGGAGAAATAATTAGTTTATAACCTTGTTTACAGGAGATGGGTTCTCTTATCTCTTTCTTCCTGGGGAATTAATTGGTTTATGGCCTTGAATACGGGAGATGGGTTCTCTCCTCATTATTCTTATCCTGCATCCAAGGCATTCCTATAGTGGGCCTCACAGGGTTATTGCTCGGTCATTGAACATTCAACAGTTCACAGCTTGACTACCTGATTTCCCATCATGCCTGGGCAGCCATTTTATGTGTGGCCACTTTAAACTTATATGCGTTTAGATATATCTAGCAGGTGCCTAATGCCTAGTATTCTGGTATATTCTAAAGGTGCCTACCTCCTACAACAGCAACCAATGCCGCAAACGATGGAACCGCAAGAGTAAGTATTACATTGATTTACATATACTTATGTATTTATATAATTTGATTTGTAACAGTCATGAGTGACTATCAGCAGATGTGAGGTCTTGCACTTTTACTGGGAATGTTTTACTCAAAGCCTATAGTCATGGTGTATGTCTTTAGGTAAAAAACGATAATCATAATAATCATGATTACATCTGTCAGTTATGTGTTGTATCAGTGTCTGTGACAGTACCTAGCAATGATGTCACGCAATGATCTCATGCCAAGTTGTCCTGTCACCTTTTACAGAAGAAGCTATTCACGATGAGGTCCATGCAGAGGCGAATGGGTGGGGGGCCACCAGTCCCCAGCGACATCACTGAGATGGAGGAATGAGTGCTCGCACTCGTGGGGAAGCACAACCATGGACGCATCTGCAGACCCTGAAGAGATGCCACGTGAGTAAAGCTTACATCATTACGTGATCTAAAGTCAATAGATGCCACACTAACTCGTATCCGAACAATCATATATGATAGATGATTTCTAAAAGTGTCATAGAAATAATGCTGGCCCAATGAAAATCATTGCAACGCACAATGTGTTGATGGTCATGAAATTTGATGTCTGCGATGATTTTGAGAGCGGTGGTGCTTTTGTTGTGCATATGCTGTGTGTAGCACTGGACTCATCTTGTCTTCCAAGCACCCCCTTCTCCTGTAATAACCTCATTTGTGTCTTGCAGCTCAGCCAGCAGCGCGGCCCCAGGCAAAGCCAGAGGCAGGAGTCGGCGGATGATCCTACCACATCTGGTGCTCAGGAGCTCCGATTCTCTCCTGTCAATCCGCTGGGTCTGTTCTCAATGGATGAGAGTGCGGACTTCGAAGAACCTGCATCGCCACGCTCCAGAAGCCATGCCACCCCAAGGCCATCTAGTGGTCCTCCGGTCATTCCCACCTCCACTCTGGAGGTGCTAGCCCCAAGCACCTCTCCACACGGCATCCCATTTGTCCCCAGGACGGCGCCGACCCCGTGGAGGTGGCAGGTCTGTTCCACGAGTGCCACATGACAGTGGAGGGATGATACAGTTGTCCAAGAGGGCTGTAGACATCGGTGACCAGCTCATCGAAGCATTGGGTGGCATATCTCGACACCTGGCCATCATGACCGAGTACATTCCGTGCATGGCAGAGTCCCTGGATGTGATAGCCAGGAACACTGATGCCACAGGCCTCCCAGTGGTCCCCAAGCACTGCACTCCACCCTAAGTTCCGCACCACGACTGCAAATGACAGATGAGAGCAAGGACCAAGATCCTGCTTCTGCATCAGAGAATATTGCCCCCTCGGTATCCACTGCTCTCATACCCGTGCAACCAACGGATCTGCCTTCAGCCCCCCACAATGAGGCACCGCCTGAGGAGCTCCTCGGCAAGGCGCCGTGGAACAAGGAGGGGAAGGGGTAGAGGTGGGGAGAAGGAGAGGGGGGAAGGAAAGTGAGGTGCATGTGCACAGGTGATGGCTGTGTTATATCTCCATCTGGGTGTATGCAATTTGGTGCAATGTATGGGGGCTGTGACCACCCTCCTGCTTTGCTTTTTGTATTCTGTGTTGGTGGACATGTTGAACATGTGATTTATGTCAATGATGGAAAAAGTGGGGTGTGGGAGGGAGTTGGGTGTTATTGGCTGTGATACTTATGATTTCAGACCAATGTTGGTATTAAACATTTGTTATTGAACATAACCTTGTTGTGCATTGTTTCAGATAGCTGGACAGTTACACATTGGTGATTCCTTACCATGAAAGGGTTAAACACAACTTAATATCAATCAACGTAAACATTAACTGGCACCAAGGTGATGGGCACCATTGATATCTGAGCTGCACACGACAGCAGTGTGTCAGCATTGTCACTCAAATCAGCGCTCTTTCAGGCAAATCTTTCCAATATCAGCTCCTCACATTCGTTCCAGTTAGTTCCACTTTTTGTGGGTGGTTTATTGAGCGTGCGATATTATGGGTGATATGCTGTTTACGACAAAAAACAGTGGGCAGTCGTTAATATTCAATCACGGCGTTAATTCCGTGCGGAAAGTAATGTTGGCTGATATTATGGGCGTTGAATTCGCCCATTCTGCTGATTCCGCCCAAAAAAAGTGGGCAGACGTTAATATTTTTTATCGGCATTAAACCCATTCGGAAAATGACGCTCGGCAATAAGTCTCCTAAAAAAGCTCGTCAGTTTCCATTTTGTGCAAAATGGGTGATATTTGGGCGTCATACGTCATTTCAGCAGTAAAATGGGCGCTAAGTTGCTGTTAAGCATGTAAAAAAAGTGGAGGTTCTAGACCTATGAAAGTAAACTAGCAGGAAATACAAAAACAGATAGCAAATGTTTCTTTAGGAAAAGAGTGGCTAAATAAAAGTTGGTCCCTTGGAGGACAAGACCAGGGAATTAGTGATGGGGAACATGAAGATGGCAGAAACTATGAACAAATATTTTGTATCAGTCTTTACGGTAGAGGACACTAACAATATCCCAACAGTGGATAGTCAAGGGGCTATAGGGGGAAGGAACTGAACATAATCACAATCACTAAGGAAGTGGTACTTAGTAAGATAATGGGACTAAAAGCAGATAAATCCCCTGGACCTGATGCCTTATAAGAACATAAGAATATAAGAATTAGGAACAGGAGTAGGCCATCTAGCCCCTCGAGCCTGCTCCGCCATTCAACAAGATCATGGCTGATCTGGCCGTGGACTCAGCTCTACTTACCCGCCCACTCCCCATAACCCTTAATTCCCTTATTGGTTAAAAATCTTTCTATCTGTGATTTGAATACATTCAATGAGCTAGCCTCAACTGCTTCCTTGGGCAGAGAAGTCCACAGATTCACAACCCTCTGGGAGAAGAAATTCCTTCTCAACTTAGTTTTAAATTGGCTCCCCCGTATTTTGAGGCGGTGCCCCCTAGTTCTAGTCTCCCCCAACCATTGGAAACAACCTCTCTGCCTCTATCTTGTCTATCCCTTTCATTATTTTAAATGTTTCTATAAGATCACCTCTCATCCTTCTGAACTCCAACGAGTAAAGACCTAGTCTACTCAATCTAGCATCAGAAGGTAACCCCCTTCATCTCCGGAATCAGCCGAGTGAATCGTCTCTGTACCCCCTCCAAGGCTAGTATATCCTTCCTTAAGTAAGGTGACCAAAACTGCACGCAGTACTCCAGGTGCGGCCTCACCAATACCCTATACAGTTGCAGCAGGACCTCCCTGCTTTTGTACTCCATCCCTCTCGCAATGAAGGCCAACATTCCATTCGCCTTCCTGATTACCTGCTGCACCTGCAAACTAACTTTTGGGGATTCATGCACAAGGACCCCCAGGTCCCTCTGCACCACAGCATGTTGTAATTTCTCCCCATTCAAATAATATTCCCTTTTACTGTTTTTTTTTCCCAAGGTGGATGACCTCACATTTTCCAACATTGTATTCCATCTGCCAAACCTTAGCCCATTCGCTTAACCTATCTAAATCTCTTTGCAGCCTCTCTGTGTCCTCTACACAACCCGCTTTCTCACTAATCCTTGTGTCATCTGCACATTTTGTTACACTACACTCTGTCCCCTCTTCTCGGTCATGTATGTATATTGTAAACAGTTGTGGTCCCAGTACCGATCCCTGTGGCACAGCACTAACCACCGATTTCCAATCCGAAAAGGACCCATTTATCTCGACTCTCTGCTTTCTGTTAGCCAGCCAATTCTCGATCCATGCTAATACATTTCCCCTGACTCCGCGTACCTTTATCTTCTGCAGTAACCTTTTGTGTGGCACCTTATCGAATGCCTTTTGGAAATCTAAATACACCACATCCATTGGTACACCTCTATCCACCATGCTCATTATATCCTCAAAGAATTCCAGTAAATTAGTTAAACATGATTTCCCCTTCATGAATCCATGCTGCGTCTGCTTGATTGCACGATTCCTATCTAGATGTCCCGCTATTTCTTCCTTAATGATAGCTTCAAGCATTTTCCCCACTACAGATGTTAAACTAACCGGCCTATAGTTACCTGCCTATTGTCTGCCTCCTTTTTTAAACCGAGGCGTTACATTAGCTGCTTTCCAATCCGCTGGTACCTCCCCAGAGTCCAGAGAATTTTGGCAGATGATAACGAATGCATCTGCTATAACTTCCGTCATCTCTTTTAATACCCTGGGATGCATTTCATCAGGACCAGGGGACTTGTCTACCTTGAGTCCCATTTGCCTGTCCAGCACTACCCCCCTAGTGATAGTGATTGTCTCAAGGTCCTCCCTTCCCACATTCCTGTGACGAGCAATTTTTGGCATGGTTTTTGTGTCTTCCACTGTGAAGACCGAAGCAAAATAATTGTTTAAAGTCTCAGCCATTTCCACATTTCCCATTATTAAATCCACCTTCTCATCTTCTCAGGGACGAACATTTACTTTAGTCACTCTCTTCCGTTTTATATATCGGTAAAAGCTTTTACTATCTGTTTTTATGTTTTGCGCAAGTTTACTTTCGTAACCTATCTTTCCTTTTTTTATTGCTTTCTTCGTCATTCTTTGCTGTCCTTTAAAATCTTCCCAATCTTCGAGTTTCCCACTAACCTTGGCCACCTTATACGCATTGGTTTTTAATTTGATACTCTCCTTTATTTCCTTTGTTATCCATGGCTGGTTATCCCTTCTCTTACCGCCCTTCTTTTTCACTGGAATATATTTTTGTTGAGCACTATGAAAGAGCTCCTTAAAAGTCCATCACTGTTCCTCAATTAGTCAGTGTTCCCAGTCTACTTTAGCTAACTCTGCCCTCATCCCACTGTAGTCCCCTTTGTATAAGCATTGTACGCTGTTTGAGACACTACTTCCTCGCCCTCAATCTGTATTACAAATTCAACCCAAGTGTGATCACTCATTCCGAGAGGATCTTTTACTAGGAGATCGTTTATTATTCCTGTCTCATTACACAGGACCAGATCTAAGATAGCTTGCTCCCTTGTGGGTTCTGTAACATACTGTTCTAAGAAACAATCCCATATGCATTCAATGAAATCCTCCTCAAGGCTACCCCGTGCGATTTGATTTGACCAATCGATATGTAGGTTAAAATCCCCCATGATTACTGCCATTCCTTTTTCACATGCCTCCATTATTCCCTTGATTATCGTCCGCCCCACCATGAAGTTATTATTTGGGGGCCTATAAACTACGCCCACCAGTGACTTTTTCCCCTTACTATCTCTAATCTCCACCCACAATGATTCATTATTTTGTTCATTAGAGCCAATATCATCTCTCACAACTGCCCTGATATCATCCTTTATTAACAGAGCTACCCCACCTTCTTTCCCTTTTTGTCTATCTTTCCGAATTGTCAGATACCCCTGTATGTTTAATTCCCAGTCTTGGCCACCCTGCAACCATGTTTCAGTAATGGCCACCAAATCATATCCATTTGCAACGATTTGTGCCGTCAACTCATTTACTTTATTTCGAATACTGCGTGCATTTAGGTAGAGTGTTTTAATACTAGTTTTTAAACCATGATTTTTAGTTTTGACCCCTCCTGCAGCCCCTTTATATTCATACATATTGTCCTTTCCTATCACCTTGTGGTTTACACTTACCCTAGTGCTACTCTGCTCTGTTGCCTCTTGCCTTTTGCATTCTTTCTTGGGGTCCTGTTCATCTGCGCTCTCACCCACTCTAACTAGCTCAGAGCCCTCTCCTGGGTTCAGAATACTCCTCGCATTGAGGCACCGAGCTTTCAAGCTTGACTTTTTATTGCACTTTGACCCTTTAGAATTTTGCTGTACATTGGCCCTTTTTGTTTCTCTGCCCTTCACTTTTACTCATCTCCTTTCTGTCTTTTGCTTCTGTCTCCATTTTGTTTCCCTCTGTCTCCTTGCATTGGTTCCCATCCCCCTGCCATATTAGTTTAACTCCTCCCCAACAGCACTAGCAAACACTCCCCCTAGGACATTGGTTCCGGTCCTGCCCAGGTGCAGATCTCCGGTTTGAACTGGTCCCACCTCCCCCAGAACCGGTTCCAATGCCCCAGGAATTTGAATCCCTCCCTGCTGCAGCAATGCTCAAGCCACGTATTCATCTGTGCTCTTCTGCGATTCCTACTCTGACTAGCACGTGGCACTGGTAGCAATCCCAAGATTACTACTTTTGAGGTTCTACTTTTTAATTTAGCTCCTAGCTCCTTAAATTCGTCTCGTAGGACCTCATCCCTTTTTTTTAACCTATGTCGTTGATACCAATGTGCACCACGACAACTGGCTGTTTTCCCTCCCTTTTCAGAATGTCCTGCACCTGCTCCGAGACATCCTTGACCCTTGCACCAGGGAGGCAACATACCATCCTGGAGTCTCGGTTGCGGCCACAGAAACGCCTATCTATTCCCCTTACAATTGAATCCCCTATCACTATCGCTCTCCCACTCTTTTTCCTGCCCTCCTGTGCAACAGAGCCAGCCGCGGTGCCATGAACTTGGCTGTTGCTGCCCTCCCCTGACGAGTCATCCCCCTCAACAGTACTCAAAGCAGTGTATCTGTTTTGCAGGGGGATGACCACAGGGGACCCCTACACTACCTTCCTTGCATTTCTCCTCCTGCTGGTCTTCCATTCCCTAGCTGGCTGTGGACCCTTCACCTGCGGTAAGACTAACTCGCTACACGCTTGCATCCTAGGGTCTTAAGAGAAGTAACGGCAGAGATAGTGAATGCATTGGTTATAATTTACCAAAATTCCCTGGATTCTGAGGAGGTCCCAGCATATTGGAAAACTGAAAATGTAACATCCCTATTAAAAAAGGAGGCAGATAAAAAGCAGGAAACTATAACCCAGTTAGCCTAACATCTGTGGTTGGGAAAATGTTGGAGTCTGTTATTAAAGAAGCAGTAGCAAGACATTTGGAAAAACATAATTCAGTCAAGCAGAGTCAGTATGGATTTATAAAAGGGAAATCATGTTTGACAAATTTGCTGGAGATGTTTGAGGCTGTAATGAACAGGGTGGATAAAGGGGAACCAGTGGATGTGGTGTATTTGGAATTCGAGAAGGCATTTGACAAGGTGCCAGATAAAAGGTTACTGCACAAGATAAAAGTTCACAGGGTTGGGGGGAATATATTAGCATGGATAGAGGATTGGCTAACTAACAGAAAACAGAGAGTCAGGATAAATGGTTCATTCTTGGGTTGGCAATCAGTAACTAGTGGGGTGCTAGGACCCCAACTATTTACAATCTATATCAACAACTTGGAAGAAGGGACCGAGTGTAACATAGCCAAGTTTGCTGACGATACAAAGATGGGAGGAAAAGCAATATGTGAGGAGGACACAAAAATTCTGCAAAAGGACATAGACAGTCTAAGTGAGTGGGCAAAAATTTGGCAGATGGAGTATAATGTTGGAAAGTATGAAGTTATGAACTTGGGCAGAAAAAAAATCAAAGAGCAAGTTATTATTTAAATGGAGAAAAATTGCAAAGTGCTGTAGTACAGCAGGACCTGGGGGTACTTGTGTATGAAACACAAAAGGTTAGTATGCAGGTACAGCAAGTTATCAGGAAGGCCAATGGAATCTTGGCCTTTATTGCAAAGGGGATGCAGTATAAAAGCAAGGAAGTCTTGCTACAGTTATACAGGGTATTGGTGAGGCCACACCTGGAATACTGCGTGCAGTTTTGATTTCCATATTTGAGAAAGAATATACTTGCCTTGGAGGCAGCTCAGAGAAGGTTCACTAGTTTGATTCCGGAGATGAGGGGGTTGAATTATGAGGAAAGGTTGAGGAGGTTGGGCCTCTACTCATTCATATTCAGAAGAATGAGAGGTAATCTTATCGAAACATATAAGATTATGAGGCGGATTGGATGTTTCCACTGATAGGGGAGACTAGAACTAGAGGGCATAATCTTAGAATAATGGGCCGCCCATTTAAAACTGAGATGAGGAGGAATTTCTTCCCTCAGAGAGTTATAAATCTGTGGAATTCGCTGTCTCGGAGAGCTGTGGAAACTGGGTCATTGAATAAATTTATGACAGAGATAGACAATTTCTTAACTGATAAGGGAATAAGGGGTTATGGGGAGCGGGCGGAGAAGTGGACCTGAGTCCATGATTGGATCAGCTATGATCATATTCAATGGCAGAGCAGGTTCGAGGTGTCGAATGGCCTACTCCTGCTCCTATTTCTTATGTTTTTATGTTAAAAACAATACTCCCTCTTCCTGAACCCCCATCCACAGATTCACTAAAATCAATTGTCTTTCCCCTTGACTGACCCATTGAACAAAGCCGCAGTAGTTTTACACGTGCATACTCCAATACCAGGCAGCAATATACTTACCCTGCCAGCAGAACTCTGAAGCATTTCTTACTGAGCACCCACAGCGATACCCAGTGATTTCACCATTCAATAAGTTACTCGCTGCATTTTATAATTAGGTTAATCATTCCATTTGATAGGTTACTTCCAAAATGCATTCAAAAGCCACAATTAAGGCTTAGCTTATAAGCAATGAATCTAAAACTCAAATTTGTAATTAAATTGCTCACTACATTTTATCAAATTATTGACTTAATAATATAATTCCCCAAATTACTCATAATAGTTCATAATTAAATTTCCAAATTTAATGAATTTACCTATTTCTTAATTATATATTTGTTATATTTAATTAAGTAAATTGCTCATTCATTAAATAATTAATTATTTATTGCGAGTATTTAATAATTAATTTAATAAGTCATCAAATTTAAAACAATCGATATACTGAATACACTAGAATTCAGCAAGTTCCTCACTAAAATTAATAATAAAATTTCTGCCTGAACTTTGTTATGTTTAGAATAACTCAACAAAACTGAGTACTGTAAGCTTAAACTGATGTGACCTTGGTCTCTTTAATAAAACTCCAGAGTGCCAAAGCAGCATGGCAGACAACCTTTTATAGTCACTTGCATGAGGTGTGCAAGTAACCCTTGGGCCTCCAACAGGTATGCCCTCTGCTGGCAAGACTTACACAGTTATAATGTTTACATACATAACATCACTCCCCCCGCCAAAGTCTTTGATACAAGTTATTTACAAGTTAAGGCGGTCTGGGGCCCTTCGCTCCCTAATTGAAAGCCTGAGTTCGGATCCTGGCATGGGTGAATTGGTCGGGCCATTGCTGCACTGCAATGTGGCTGGTCTGACCAGACTGTCAGGCATGGTGATTCATCCTTTTGACTGACGGTGAGGTCGATTGCTGGTTGGGTGTGTGTCGGTGAATTAATGATGGTGATGTTCTCTTCAAGTTGTTCCTGGTTGTCAGTGAATCGCAGTTTGATTTGATCCAAATGCTTTCTGCATGTTTGTCCATTGCATAGTTAGACAATAAACACTCTATTCCCCTCCTTGGCCAAGACAGTGCCAGCAACCCATTTGGGACCATGACCGTAATTAAGGACAAACACAGGGTCGTTTACATCAATGTCACGTGATATAGCCACGCGATCGTGGTACACGTTATGCCAGTGATGCCAGGTTTCTACATGATCATTAAGATCTGGGTGGACTAAGGAGAGCCTGGATTTGAGTGCTCTCTTCATTAACAATTCTGCCAGGGGAACCCCGGTAAGCGAGTGGGGTCGTGTCCGGTAGCTGAGCAGAACCCGAGATAAATGGGTCTGCAGGCAGCCGTCCGTCACGCGTTTCAAGCTCTTCTTGACAGTTTGGACTGCCCATTCTGCTTGACCATTGGATGCAGGTTTAAACGGGGTAGACCTGACATGCTTAATGCCATTGCAGGTCATAAACTCGTTGAATTCCGAGCTGGTGAAGCACGGTCCATTGTCACTGACAAGGACATCGGGCAAGCCATGGGTGGCGAACATGGCATGGAGGCTTTCAATGGTGGCAGTGGATGTGCAGGATGACATGATTACACGTTCAAGCCATTTAGAGTGAGCGTTCACTACTATTAAGAACATCTTTCCTAGAAAGGGGCCAGCGATATCTACGTGGATCCTGGACCATGGTTTGGAGGACCATGACCACAGAGTCAGTGGAGCCTCCCTTGGTGCATTGCTCAACTGTGAGCAAGTGTTACATTGGTGTACGCACGACTCCAAACTCGAGTCAATGACGGGCCACCAAACGTGCGATCTGGCGATAGCCTTCATCATGACTATACCTGTGTAGGTCACGTATAAATGTTTCCCTGACTTTTTTTGGCTAAACCACATGATTACCCGATAAGAGACAAACCGACTGCATGAACATTTCAGCTTTACGTCGATGAAATGGCTTAATTTCATCTTGCATTTCCCCGAGAACAACCGACCAGCTTACATTGAGGACGCAACTTTTTACTAGCCATAGCACAAGGGCCAGGCTAGTCCAGGTCCTGATCTGGCGAGCCGTGATGGGTGACCCCTCGCTCTCAAAAACATCCATGACCAATATAGAAACATAGAAACACAGAAAATAGGTGCAGGAGTAGGCCATTCGGCCCTTCAAGCCTGCACATCCATTCAATATGATCATGGCTGATCATGCAATGTCAGTACCCCATTTCTGCTTTCTCCATACCCCTTTAGCCGAAAGGGCCACATCTAACTCCCTTTTGAATATATCTAACGAACTGGCCTCAACAACTTTCTGTGGTAAAGAATTGCACAGGTTCACAATTCTCTGAGTGAAGAAGTTTCTCCTCATCTCGGTTCTAAATGGCTTACCCCTTATCCTTAGACTGTGACAACTGGTTCTTTACTTCTCCAACATCGGGAACATTCTTCCTGCATCTAATCTGTCCAATCCCTCCAGAATTTTATATGTTTCTATAAGATCCCCATTTCTTCTTCTAAATTCCGGTGAATATAAGCCTAGTCGATCCAGTCTTTCTTCATATGTCAGTTCTGCCATCCCGGGAATCAGTCTGGTGAACCTTCGCTGCACTCCCTCCATAGCAAGAACGTCCTTCCTCAGATTAGGAGACCAAAACTGAACACAATATTCAAAGTGTGGCCTCATCAAGGCCCTGTACAAATGCAGTAAGACCTCCCTGATCCTATACTCAAATCCTTTCGCTCTGAAGGCCAACATGCCATTTGCCTTCTTTACCGCCTGCTGTACCTGCATGCCAACTTTCAATGACTGATGTACCATGACACCCAGGTCTCGTTGCACCTCTCCTTTTCCTAATCTGTCACGATTCAGGTAATATTCTGTCTTCCTGTTTTTGCCACCAAAGTGGATAACTTCACATTTATCTACATTATACTGCATCTGCCATGTATTTGCCCACTCACCTAACATGTCCAAGTCACCCTGCAGCCTCTTAGCATTCTCCTCACAGCTCACACTGCCACCCAGCTTAGTGTCATCTGCAAACTTGGAGATATTACATTCAATTCCTTCATCCAAATCATTAATGTATATTGTAAATAGCTGGCGACCCCGCACTGAACCTTGTGGTACTCCACTAGTCACTGCCTGCCATTTTGAAAAGGACCTGTTTATTCCTAATCTTAGCTTCCTGTCTGCCAACCAGTTCTCTATCCACGTCAATACATTACCCCCAATACCATATGCTTTAATTTTGTACACTAATCTCTTGTGTGGGATCTTGTCAAAAACCTTTTGAAAGTCCAAATACAGCACATCCACTGGTTCTCCCTTGTCCACTCTACTAGTTACATCCTCAAAAAATTCTAGAAGATTTGTGAAGCGTGATTGCCCTTTCATAAATCCATGCTGACTTGGACCGACCCTGTCACTGCTTTTCAAATGCGCTGCTATTACATCTTTAATAATTGATTCCAACATTTTCCCCACGACCGATGTTAGGCTAACCGCTCTATAATTCCCTGTTTTCTCTCTCCCTCCTTTTTTAAAAGTACGGTTACATTAGCTATCCTCCAGTCCATAGGAACTGATCCAGAGTCTATAGAATGTTGGAAAATGACCACCAATGCATCCACTATTTCTAGGGCCGCTTCCTTAAGTACTCTGGGATGCAGCCTATCAGGCCCTGGGGATTTATCGGCCTACAATCCCATCAATTTCCCTAACACAATTTCCTGACTAATAAGGATTTCCTTCAGTTCCTCCTTCTCGCTAGACCCTCGGTCCCCTATTATTTCCGGAAGGTTATTTGTGTCTTCCTTAGTGAAGACAGAACCAAAGTATTTGTTCAATTGGTCTGCCATTTCTTTGTTCCCCATTATAAATTCACCTGATTCTGACTGTAAGGGACCTGCATTTGTCTTCACTAATCGTTTTCTCTTCACATATCTATCAAAGTTTTTGCAGTTAGTTTTTATGTTCCCTGCATGCTTACTCTCATACTCTATTTTCCCTCTCCTAATTAAACCCTTTGTCCTCCTCTGCTGAATTCTAAATTTCTCCCAGTCTTCAGGTTTGCTGCTTTTTCTGGCCAATTTATATGCCTCTTCATTGGATTTAACACTATCCCTAATTTCCCTTGTTAGCCACGGTTGAGCCACATTCCACTTTTTATTTTTACGCCAGACAGGGATGTACAATTGTTGAAGTTCATCCATGTGATCTTTAAATGTTTGCCATTGCTTATCCAACGTCAACCCTTTAAGTATCATTCACCAGTCTATCCTAGCCAATTCACATCTCATACCATCGAAGCTACCTTTCCTTAAGTTCAGGACCCTAGTCTCTGAATTAACTGTGTCGCTCTCCATCTTAATGAAGAATTCTACCATATTATGGTCACTATTCCCCAAGGGACCTCGCACAACAAGATTGCTAATTAATCCTCTCTCATTACACAACACCCAGTCTAGGATGGCCTGCTCTCCAGTTGCTTCCTCGACATATTGGTCTAGGAAACCATCCTTCATACATTCCAGGAAATTCGCTTCCACCATATTGCTACCAGTTTGGTTAGCCCAATCTGTATGTAGATTAAAGTCACCCATGATAACTGCTGTACCTTTATTGCACACATCTTTAATTTCCTGTTTGATGCCATCCCCAACCTCACTACCACTGTTTGGTGGTCTGTACACAACTCCCACTAGAGTTTTCTGCCCTTTGGTGTTCTGCAGCTCTACCCATACAGATTCCACACCATCCAAGCTAATGTCCTTCCCTACTCTTGCGTTAACTCCTCTTTAACCAGCTACACTACCACACCTCCTTTTCCTTTCTGTCTATCCTTCCTGAATATTGAATACCCCTGGATGTTGAGTTCCCAGCCTTGGTCACCCTGGAGCCACGTCTCCGTAATCCCAATTACATCATATCCGTTAACAGCTATCTGCTAACTGTTATCAGCTATCAGTTAATTCATCCACCTTTTTACCAATGCTCCTCGCATTGAGACACACAGCCTTCAGCTTTTTTTTTTTAACACTCTTTTTCCTTTTAGAATTATGTTGTAATGTGGCACTTTTTGATTTTTGCCTTTGATTTCTTTGCCCTCCAACTTGCTTTATCTCCTCTCTACCTTCTGCTTCTGCCCCCATTTTACTTCCATCTGTCTCGCTGCATAGATTCCTTATCACCCTGCCATATTAATTTAAACCCTTGCCAACAGCACTAGCAAACACTCCCCCTAGGACATTGGTTCTGGTCTTGCCCAGGTGCAGATCGTCTGGTTTGTACTGGTCCCACCTTCCCTGGAATCGATTCCAATGTCCCAGGAATTTGAATGCCTCCCTTTTACACCATTCCTCAAGCCACGCACTCATCTTAACCATTCTGCTACTTCTATTCTGACTAGCACATGGCACTGGTAGCAATCCTGAGATTACTACCCTTGAGGTCCTACTTTTTAATTTAACTCCTAGCTCCCTAAATTCAGCTTGTAGGACCTCATCCCGTTTTTTACCTATATCGTTGGTACCTATATGCAGCACGATAACTGGCTGTTCACCCTCCCGCTCCAAAATGCCCTGTAGTCGCTCCTAGACATCCTTGACCTTTGCAGCAGGGAGGCAACATACCATCCTGGAGTCTCGATTGCGGCTGCAGAAACGCCTATCTATTCCCCTTCCAATAGAGTCCCCTACCACGATAGCTCTCCCACTCTTTTTCCTGCCCTCCTGTACAGCAGAGCCACCCATGGTGCCATGTACTTGGCTGCTGCTTCCTTCCCCTGGTGAGTCATCTCCCCAACAGTACCCAAGATGTTATATCTGTTTTGGAGGGAGATATGGGACCCCCTGCACTACCTTCCTTCCATTGATCTGCATGATGGTCACCCATTCCCTGAGTAACCTTGACCTGCGGTGTGACCAACTCACTAAACATGCTATTCAAGAGATCCTGAGCATCGCGGATGCTCCAGAGTGCGTACATTGCAGCTCCAGTGCCGCAATGCGGTCTGTCACGAGCTGCAGCTGGACACATTTCCTGCACACATAGCAGTCAGGAACACTGGAAGCGTACCTGATTTCCCACATAGCACAGGAGGAGCATTACATGGGTCTGGGCTCTGCTGCCATGATTTAACCCTTAAATTTGGCGACCAGAAGCAAGTCTGTTGGTTGCGCCATTTCCACCCCGGTGGTGGGCAATGGTAGCCGACTGAGGGCATCAGCACAGTCCTCCGTGCCTGGTCTGTGGCGGATAACATAATCATAATCAGACAACGTTAGTGCCCATCTTTGGATGCGGGACGAATCATTGGTATTTATACTTTTACTTTCTGAAAGCAGCTAAATGAGCGGTTTGTGTTTGGTTTCATGCGCGAACCGGTGTCCAAATAGGTATTGGTGCATTTTTTTAACCCTGTATACACATGCTAATGCCTCTTTCTCGACCATGCTGTAGGCTCTTTCAGCCTTAGATAGACTTCTAGACGCATATGCAACCAGTTGCAATTTGCCTGATACATTGGTTTGCTGTAACACACACCTGACCCCTTACGAAGATGCATCACAAGCTAGCACTATACATGGGTCATACAATACAAGTAACTTGTTGGAACATAGCAGATTTCTGGCCTTCTCAAAGGCAGTCTTTTGAGATTTACCCCAGTTGTCACCCTTACGTAGCAACATGTGCAATGGTTCCAGCAAAGTGCTCAACCCGGGTAGAAAGTTACCAAAATAGCTGAGGAGTCCCAGGAACGAACGCAGCTCCATCACATTCTGTGGTCTGGGTGCGTGCTTGATGGCCTCCGTCTTTGAATCCGTGTGTCTGATGCCGTCTGTCACAATCTTTCTCCACAAAGATTCGACCTCTGGCACCAGGAAAACACACTTAGAGCAGTTCAGCCTGAGTCCCACTCTAGTCAACTTAAAACCTCTTCCAAGTTGTGCAAGTGTGTGATGGTGTCATGACCAGTGATCAGGATGTCATCTTGAAAAACAACGGTGCGCGGAACCGATTTCAGCAGAATCTCCATGTTCCTCTGGAAAATGGCAGCAGCCGAGCGAATCCCAAAAGGGCATCTGTGGTATATAAACAGTCCTTTGTGCATGTTGATGCATGTCAATCTTTTCGAAGATTCAGCCAGTTCCTGTGTCATGTAAGCGAAGGTTAGATCCAACGACTTCCCCTTGATAACATTGCGAACAGGTCATCCACCTTGGGTAGTGGATAATGGTTTTGTAACAAGAATCAATTGATTGTTACCTTGTAGTCTCCACAGATTCTGACCATGCCATCGCTTTTCAACACCAGAACAATTGGGCTGGCCCACTTGTTGAACTCAACTGGCGATATGATTCCCTTCCGTTGAAGTCTGTCCAATTCGATCGCGACTTTCTCCCTCATCATAGATGGAATCGCTCGGGTCTTGTGATGAACAGGCCATTCATCAGGGACTAGATGGATCTGCACCTTGGTGCCTGTGAAGTTGCCGATGCCCGGTTCAAATAGCGACGGAAATTTGCACAGCACTTGAGCGCACGAGGCGTCATCCACCAAAGATAGTGCTTTGATGTCATCCCAGTTCCATTGAATCTTTCCTAGCCAGCTTCTGCTGAACAGCATTGAGCCATCGCCTGGTACAATCCACAGTGATAAGTCATGCACAGCTCCATCATACAATACCTTCACTTCCGCACTGCCAATGACTGGTATGAGCTCTTTGGAGTAATTGCGCAGCTTTGTATAAATTGGGCTCAGTTTGGGCTTTTGTGTCTTGTTGCTCCACACTTTCTCAAAAGCTTTCTGGCTCATAATTGACTGACTCGCCCCCGTGTCCAACTCCATGAAAGATGGAATGCCATTTAATTTGACTTTCAGCATTATAGGAGGGCCCTTGAAGGTGAAGGTGTGTACCCCATACTCTTCTTCCTCGGCCTCGGGTTGAGTTGCCTCTCTTACTTGTCCTGCGTGATCCGCTTCAGATTGAGCATCTTCTGCCGACTCTGCCACGTGGTGAGTCACAGCACTTTTGCACATTCGCTGGAGGTGCCCCATTGTTTCGCGGCCTTTGCACATTATTGTGAGGGAACGAGTGGGTGAAAGGCAGAAGACCTATTTAAATGTATAGTAATTGGCTAGCTGACTAGCTGGCAGTGTTGCTATTGAATCAATACTTTGCCTCTTTCTTTTCTATAAAGTATCGTCCAGTGAAAGATGCTCTACCAACTCCCACCTTGATTACCAGTAGAGTCATTTGGCATCACTGCAGAACATGGCAGCTCCTCCATACAATGGAAACGTCCATTATCAAAACACACTGTCAGACCACGAGGTTTATTATCAGATTAATCTTGTTATGCAGAAAACAGTATGCAGGTTGTTCATTTTTAATAGAATTGCGCGTTTTAAAGGTATGTTTACTCAGGTGATAACTCATTTCCTTATGTACTACATATGAATTAGATCACTATTTTGCTCACATGAAGATGTTCCGATTAAAAATAATACTGTTGTGTATTTAGAATAAATATAAATGAAAATCATAGCCAAATAATATTTAAATACCCTGGTATGTGCATTTTAAATACCGGAATTTAATCTTTTTATGATACATTTTGATTTCAATCAAAGACTGTTCCCAAAAGCATACAAATCAATGCATTTCAAGGTTCAATATTGTCACTAAGATCATAAAAGCAATTTCCTGTAACATGCAATGACCTTCAAAAAGTAATGGAGAAAATAATTAATGTTGGTTAATTGTTTCACTATGAAATTAAATGCAAATGAACCATTTAAATGTTAAGTATTATCATTATCAATATTTATGAGTTTTTTAGTTACCTCTTGTACATTTTAATTGAAGTACTAAACGTATTTTTAGTTTCAAGGTACCTGTTTGGGAAGTCCAGTATTATATTTGCTGAAAACTTTTACCAATTTAAATTCAGTGAAATAGGTTACATATTAAAGTTCAGTATTTTCCTATTCCTGCACCAGGGTGAATTCAGCATTTTTTGACTTTTTTTGGTCAATTTAAATCTCGGCTTCTTTATTTCTTGTAAACCACAGTATTTTCAAAACACTTTTTAGTGCTGTTCTGGCATGCAGAATAAAAATAATTAAATACAAGCGGAGATCTCACATGATATCCCATTAAAATATATATTTTTTAAACTACCACCTGTCTATTTATGTCATTAACTAAAACAATCACAATGTTATTGCAACATCAAACAGTCATGTTTTAGAAACATAGAAACATAGAAAATAGGTGCAGGAGTAGGCCATTCGGCCCTTCGAGCCTGCACCGCCATTCAATGAGTTCATGGCTGAACATGCAACTTCAGTACCCCTTTCCTGCTTTCTCACCATAACCCTTGATCGCCCTAGTAGTAAGGACTACATCTAACTCCTTTTTGAATATATTTAGTGAATTGACCTCAACAACTTTCTGTGGTAGAGAATTCCACAGGTTCACCACTCTCTGGGTGAAGAAGTTTCTCCTCATCTCGGTCCTAAATGGCTTACCCCTTATCCTTAGACTGTGACCCCTGGTTCTGGACTTCCCCAACATCGAGAACATTCTTCCTGCATCTAACCTGTCTAAACCCGTCAGAATTTTAAACGTTTCTATGAGGTCCCCTCTCATTCTTCTGAACTCCAGTGAATACAAGCCCAGTTGATCCAGTCTTGATATGTCAGTCCCGCCATCCCGGGAATCAGTCTGGTGAACCTTCGCTGCACTCCCTCAATAGCAAGAATGTCCTTCCTCAAGTTAGGAGACCAAAACTGTACACAATACTCCAGGTGTGGCCTCACCAAGGCCCTGTACAACTGTAGCAACACCTCCCTGCCCCTGTACTCAAATCCACTCGCTATGAAGGCCAACATGCCATTTGCTTTCTTAACCGCCTGCTGTACCTGCATGCCAACCTTCAATGACTGATGTACCATGACACCCAGGTCTCGTTGCACCTCCCCTTTTCCTAATCTGTCGCCATTCAGATAATAGGCTGTCTCTCTGTCTTTACCACCAAAGTGGATAACCTCACATTTATCCACATTATACTTCATCTGCCATGCATTTGCCCACTCACCTAACCTATCCAAGTCACTCTGCAGCCTCATAGCATCCTCCTTGCAGCTCACACTGCCACCCAACTTAGTGTCATCCGCAAATTTGGAGATACTACATTTAATCCCCTCATCTAAATCATTAATGTACAATGTAAACAGCTGGGGCCCCAGCACAGAACTTTGCGGTACCCTACTATTCACTGCCTGCCATTCTGAAAAGTACCCATTTTCTCCTACTCTTTGCTTCCTGTCTGACAACCAGTTCTTAATCCATGTCAGCACACTACCTCCAATCCCATGTGCTTTAATTTTGCACATTAATATCTTGTGTGCGACCTTGTCGAAAGCCTTCTGAAAGTCCAAATATACCACATCAACTGGTTCTCCCTTGTCCACTCTACTGGAAACATCCTCAAAAAATTTCAGAAGATTTGTCAAGCATGATTTCCCTTTCACAAATCCATGCTGACTTGGACCTATCATGTCACCTCTTTCCAAATGCGCTGCTATGACATCCTTAATAATTGATTCCATCATTTTACCCACTATTGAGGTCAGGCTGACCAGTCTATCATTCCCTGTTTTCTCTCTCCCTCCTTTTTTAAAAAGTGGGGTTTCATTGGCTACCCTCCACTCAATTGGAACTGATCTAGAGTCTATGGAATGTTGGAAAATGACTGTCAATGCATCTGCTATTTCCAAGGCCACCTCCTTAAGTACTCTGGGATGCAGTCCATCAGGCCCTGGGGACTTATCGGCCTTCAATCCCATCAATTTCCCCAACACAATTTCCCGACTAATAAGGATTTCCTCAGTTCCTCCTTCTTACTAGACCCTCTGACCCCTTTTATATCCAGAAGATTGTTTGTGTCCTCCTTAGTGAATACCGAACCAAAGTACTTGTTCAATTGGTCTGCCATTTCTTTGTTCCCCGTTATGACTTCCCCTGATTCTGACTGCAGGGGACCTACGTTTGTCTTTACTAACCTTTTTCTCTTTACATATCTATAGAAACTTTTGCAGTCCGTCTTAATGTTCCCTGCAAGCTTCCTCTCGTACTTTATTTTCCCTGTCCTAATCAAACCCTTTGTCCTCCTCTGCTGAGTTCTAAATTTCTCCCAGTCCCCAGGTTCACTGCTATTTCTGGCCAATTTGTATGCCACTTCCTTGGCTTTAATACTACCCCTGATTTCCCTTGATAGCCATGGTTGAGCCACCTTCCCTTTTTTATTTTTACGCCAGACAGGGATGTACAATTGTTGTCGTTCATCCATGCGGTCTCTAAATGTCTGCCATTACCCATCCACAGTCAACCCCTTAAGTATCATTCGCCAATCTATCCTAGCCAATTCACGCCTCATACCTTCAAAGTTACCCTTCTTTAAGTTCTGGACCATGGTCTCTGAATTAACTGTTTCATTCTCCATCCTAATATAGAATTCCACCATATTATGGTCACTCTTCCCCAAGGGGCCTCGCACAACGAGATTGCTAATTAATCCTCTCACATTACACAACACCCAGTCTAAGATGACCTCCCCCCTAGTTGGTTCCTCGACATATTGGTCTAGAAAACCATCCCTTATGCACTCCAGGAAATCCTCCTCCACCGTATTGCTTCCAGTTTGGTTAGCTCGATCTATATGCATATTAAAGTCACCCATGATAACTGCTGCACCTTTATTGCATGCACCCCTAATTTCCTGTTTGATGCCCTCCCCAACATCACTACTACTGTTTGGAGGTCTGTACACAACTCCCACTAACGTTTTTTGCCCTTTGTTGTTCTGCAGCTCTACCCATATAGATTCCACATCATCCAAGCTAATGTCCTTCCTAACTATTGCATTAATCTCCTCTTTAACCAGCAATGCTACCCCACCTCCTTTTCCTTTTATTCTATCCTTCCTGAATGTTGAATACTAATGGATGTTGAGATCCCAGCCCTGATCATCCTGGAGCCACGTCTCTGTAATCCCAATCACATCATATCTGTTAACATCTATTTGCACAGTTAATTCACCCACCTTATTACGGATACTCCTTGCATTAAGACACAAAGCCTTCAGGCTTGTTTTTTTAACACCCTTTGTCCTTTTAGAATTATGATGTAGTGTGGCCCTTTTTGTTTCTTGCCTTTGTTTACTCGGTCTTCCACTATTGCTTTTTACCTTTCTACCATCTGTTTCTGACTCCATATTACTTCGCCCTATCTCGCTGCATAGGTTCCCATCCCCCTGCCATATTAGTTTAAACACTCCCGAACTACATTAGCAAATGTTACCCCTGGGACATCAGTTCCAGTCCTGCCCAAGTGCAGACTGTCCCTTTTGTACAGGTCCCACTTCCCCCAGAACTGGTTCTAATGTCACAGGAATTTGAATCCCTCCCTCTTGCACCACTGCTCAAGCCACGTATTTATTCAAACTATCCTGCTCCCTCTACTCTGATTCGCATGTGGCACTGGTAGCAATCCAGAGATTACTACCTTTGAGGTCCTACTTTTTAATTTAACTCCTAGCTCCCTAAATTCAGCTTGTAGGACCTCTTCCCGCTTCTTACCTATATCGTTGGTACCTACATGTACCACGACAACTGGCTGATCACCCTCCCTCTCCAGAATGCTCTGCAGCCACTACGAGACATCCTTGACCCTTGCATCAGGGAGGCAACATACCATCCTGGAGTCTCGGTTGCGGCCGCAGAAACGCCTATCTATTCCCCTTACAATAGAGTCCCCTGTCACTATAGCTCTCCCACTCTTTTTCCCACCCTTCTGTGCAGCAGAGCCAGCCACAGTGCCATGAACTTGGCTGCTGCTGCCCTCCCCTGATGAATCATCCTCCTCAACAGTACCCAAAGTGGTGTATCTGTTTTGTGAGGGTATACACTTGTGTTATTGGCTATCAATGAGAAGCAAATGGAAGCTGACCCTATATGGACTGAATTTTCTGGTGTGGTAGCAGGCGCGACTGCTGGCGGGTCGGTGGGAAAGTTATTTTTTTTGACAGCGGGTCGGGAACCCGTTCATCTCACTCCCACGCACCATTCCCACAGGCGCGTCTGTCAGTGTGGAGCCAATTCAACTTGCAGCTGCGGGGGACCCAACTGAATTCATTATGAGGTACTTTACAGGCATTTAAGAGCCTTTTTCCCCCAACTATTTAAATTTCCCTGCATGGCCACGGGATTCACGCAGCTCAGGAACCACGTCTGACAACCTGAGACGTGAGTTTCATGGCCATTGTTCCAGCTGATTACTTGGCAGCATGAAAAACAAACCAAAATAAAAACATGTTGTTTACATCAGCTAACCGATTGATGGAGATTCTGTCCTACTTGAAAAGCTACTGGTAAATGCTAATTCTTCACTGGCCATTCTGGGTCATTGCCTTCCAACTGAACAGTAATTTCAGTGAATTGATCTGCACTGTAAAAATTGATATATACCATTGAAATAAATTTTATGCTGTTTCTGGTCAGGTTTTTCTCACAGTATACTGTGATTGTCCAGTTACACATTAAACCAAGTCATCAACTGTAATAATTTCATTCTCATCACTCATTCCACTGGTTAAGTTTGCTTTCAGTCCCTGAATATGACTAATTTAATTTTTCAGTCTGAGACTTTAGGGTGAATTTCTGCGGAGTTTCTCTCACTTGTCCATTGTTAACTTCAACGGAAAAGCTGCAGAGATCCCAGAAACACATTGTAAGCACAACTTACACTGTTTGTCAGGGTTTCCGCAGCTCTTCGCTGAACTTGCATAAGATTGTAAGTCCACCCTTTTACAATTACATTTAAAATATACTTAATTTTATGTATTACCTTCACGCACACATGTTTTATTTGTACCAGTTACTGATACAAAAGTCTATAGATTTGTGACTAAAGCACCAATAACTTCCCAATTAATGTACTTTTAAAATTATGTTCTTGATCGTATTTGTAGATAGTCATATTATTTAATAATTTTATTTAAATATTTCTTTGTCACTCATATATAACTTTTATTATATTATTGTACAGTAAAGATTCAACACCCACTATGTTAGATTAAACTTAAAATTTGTGGCCAGGATCCCTTTAAGGATCCCGGCTTAAAACATGTGATGAATGATGTCACCAGACTCGGCCATCTAATTGGGCCAGGTAACGTGCTGGGTGGGCTTAATAGGCCCCATTAAGGTAAGTTCATTTTCTGCAGCGGAATGGAGCCAGCAGCGGGGTCACGAACAGCCACGGACACCAGTCGCACCAGACCTGCCAAGGTAAGGAAAATTCCGGCCTTAGTTTGTATATGATGCCGTCAAGGTGCAGCATATTGATGAGGAATAGAAGGGACACTTGGGAGTAATTGTGACTCTCTTAAGGTCTAAAGAGTTTCGCTGGGCATGTGGGGAGGGTTGGCTTCTCAAGCTCTTAAGTTGATACTTCTTATTCTTCTGAGATCTAGTTACAAAGCAGCTGTGGCTATCCTTTGAGCTCGATGTCACAGTGAGTCATACCTCCAAGTGGTACCGCCAGGCTACAACATGGCGATGTTGGTTAAACGACCGGCCAAGTAACTCAAAGTACAATGATCTGCGGCGATCAACAAATTTATGAAAAATTGGATGAGCCATGTAAAGACTCGAAATGGGTATTCATTTAATGGGACATATCCCAAGGGTGTACTCAAATTAGCATGTGGGCAACATTGGAGGGGATGAACTGACTGTGCTGGGACATATCGGAGTGCAACCAGGAGAGCAGTGCCATGGAGGTGGACCACAGAGGGGACTGGTGGAAGAGAATAGAATGGTTAAAAGAGAACTCAAAGAGGACAAGAATAAGTATGTATTTCAGACTAGAGCCCCTTTGCTGGAAGCTAGTGTAAGTGAGACACATTGAACAGATTTTCTTTCTTTGGGTTTGTTGGGTTTTATTTTTTGCAGTCTGTAATGTCCTGTGTAGCCTAAAATCAGAACACTGTTCACAAGCATGCATGTATGGAATACTTTGCACATCATGCATAGGTGCACATGGGCATGGGCAGTAGTACTCTATGTATCAGAGGAAGCTGCAGTTCAATGCCTTCCTGGCATAAGCACGCTGACCTGATAAAGTTAGATTGCTTTAGGTCAGTTTCAATATGTTTAATGACATACATTCATTGCTGGGGGTCTATGTCAGTCGAAATGTTACACTGGAGCTAATATAGCACTTGCAGTGCCAAGCTATTAATCGGGTGGGTCAGAACACTGATAATAAGAATACAATTTTGCAGCTCCACAGCTAACTAAGCTGTCAGGATGGAAATGTAATGGAGAGAGCTCATAGTGGTGATCATGAAGTAGAAGCCATGATCGATTTGAATGGGCTTGAGGGGCTGAATGACCTCCTCTTGTTCCTATGTTTCTGTTTGGAAGTGTGGGAAAGGGTGTGCGGAAAAGGTGGTCCAAATATTGTAAGTGCCTTTAGTGTTTTACCACCCCCGCTAATGACCATTCACCACCTCCCAACTAAAATAAAGAGTGGAAAAGAGACAAACAGACATCGAAGGGAAAAAGTCTCTGGTGGGCGTAGTTTATAGGCCCCCAAATAATAACTTCACTGTGGGGCGGACAATAATCAAGGGAATAACAGAGGGATATGAAAAAGGAACGGTAGTAATCATGGGGGATTTTAACTTACATATCGATTGGTCAAATCAAATCGCACGGGGTAGCCTTGAGGAGGAATTCATAGAATGCATACGGGATTGTTTCTTAGAACAGTATGTTACAGGGAGCAAGCTATTTTAGATCTGGTCCTGTGTAATGAGACAGGAATAATAAACGATCTCCTAGAAAAAGATCCTCTCGGAATGAGTGATCACAGTATGGTTGAATTTGTAATACAGATTGAGGGTAAGGAGGTAGTGTCTCAAACGAGTGTACTATGCTTAAACAAAGGGGACTACAGTGGGATGAGGGCAGAGTTGGCTAAAGTAGACTGGGAACACAGACTAAACGATGGCACAATTGAGGAACAGTGGAGGATTTTTAAGGAGCTCTTTCATAGTGCTCAACAAAAATATATTCCAGTGAAAAAGAAGGGCGGTAAGAGAAGGGATAACCAGCCGTGGGTAACCAAGGAAATAAAGGAGAGTATCAAATTAAAAACCAATGCGTATAAGGTGGCCAAGGTTAGTGGAAAACTAAAAGATTGGGAAAATTTTAAACGACAGCAAAGAATGACTAAGAAAGCAATAAAGAAAGGAAAGATAGATTACGAAAGTAAACTTTGCACTCCGCTTCCATTGAGGGGTGGTAAGGCCAATTCTGCACGACTTCCACACTAGGGACTAAAATTCCCAGGCCCAGAAGGTTACCGCCCCCAAGATGGGAACCTGGCGGGGAGGCAGAGGGAAGTTGAGGGGAGACGGGGGCTGGGGATGGAGGGGAGAGTGGTAGAGGTGGGGAGGCGGAGAAACCCAGGGTAGGGGACAGGAGGGGCCACATTGCAGCGGAGGTCTAGGGGGGTGAAGTGTGTTGGAGGAGTGGGCCTCGGGGCTCTGTGCCTTGGTGCGGGGAGTGTTCAGAGTGGAGTGGACGGGTTGACTGTGCAGATGGTGGTTGGTGTATGTGGTGTGGTTGGCGTCGCGGGGGCGTGGCTCCAGGGTGGCCAGGGCTGGGGGCTCGACATCCGGGGGTGTTCGGCATTTGGGAAGGATTCTGACGGGATGGGGCGGGTTGGGTGCAGGGGGAGTGTTCCCGGTGTTGGGTGGGTCCGGAGCCGGGGGGTGGGGGGACGCTCTTGGGATGGGGGGTGGGCTGTTTGGGGCTGGGATTGGGAGAGACTTCTTCACTCGGGGAGTTGTTGGCCTGTGGGGTTCCCTGCCGCGGAGAGTTGTTGATGCCAGTTCATTGGATGTGTTCGGGAGGGTGTTGGATGTGGTCCTTGCGGCTGGGGGGGTCGGGTAATGTGGAGGGGGCATAGGGGGGAGGTGCTGGGGTGGGTGATCAGCCATGATCGTGTTGAATGGCGGTGCAGGCTCGAAGGGCCGAATGGCCTACTCCTGCACCTATTTTCTATGTTTCTATGTTTCTATGTTTCTATTTTAACTTGCGCAAAACATAAAAACAGACAGTAAAAGCTTTTACCGATATATAAAACGGAAAAGAGTGACTAAAGTAAATGTTGGTCCCTTAGAAGATGAGAAGGGGGATTTAATAATGGGAAATGTGGAAATGGCTGAGACCTTAAACAATTATTTTGCTTCAGTCTTCACAGTGGAAGACACAAAAACCATGACAAGAATGTGGGAAGGGAGGACCTTGAGACAATGACTATCACTAGGGGGGTAGTGCTGGACAGGCTAATGGGACTCAAGGTAGACAAGTCCCTTGGTCCTGATGAAATGTATCCCAGGGTATTAAAAGAGATGGCGGAAGTTATAGTGGATGCATTCGTTATAATCTACTAAAATTCTCTGGACTCTGGGGAGGTACCATCGGATTGGAAAGCAGCTAATGTAATGCCTCTGTTTAAAAAAGGGGGCAGACAAAAGGCAGGTAACTATAGGCCGGTTAGTTTAACATCTGTAGTGGGGAAAATGCTTGAAGCTATCATGAAGGAAGTAGTAGCGGGACATCTAGATAGGAATAGTGCAATCAAGCAGACGCAACATGGATTCATGAAGAGGAAATCATGTTTAACTAATTTACTGGAATTCTTTGAGGATATAACGAGCATGGTGGATAGAGGTGTACCGATGGATGTGGTGTATTTAGATTTCCAAAAGGCATTCGATAAGGTGCCACACAAAAGGTTACTGCAGAAGATAAAGGTACGCGGAGTCAGAGGAAATGTATTAGCATGGATAGAGAATTGGCTAACTAACAGAAAGCAGAGAGTCGAGATAAATGGGTCCTTTTCGGGTTGGAAATTGGTGGTTAGTGGTGTGTCACAGGGATCGGTGCTGGGACCACAACTGTTTACAATATACATAGATGACCTGGAAGAGGGGACAGAGTGTAGTGTAACAAAATTTGCAGATGACACAAAGATTAGTGGGAAAGCAAGTTGTGTAGAGGACACAGAGAGGCTGCAAAGAGATTTAGATAGGTTAAGCGAATGGGCTAAGGTTTGGCAGATGGAATACAATGTCGGAAAATGTGAGGTCATCCACCTTGGGAAAAAAAACAGTAAAAGGGAATATTATTTGAATGGGGAGAAATTACAACATGCTGTGGTGAATGTATACAAAGCACAGATAGATAGATTTTTAACCAATAAGGGAATTAAGGGTTATGGGGAGCGGGCGGGTAAGTGGAGCTGAGTCCACGGCCAGATCGGCCATGATCTTGTTGAGTGGCGGAGCAGTCTCGAGGGGCTAGATGGCCTACTCCTGTTCCTAATTCTTATGTTCTTATGATACAGAAAGAATCAGAGAGGAAGTAAAGGGTGAGGAAAGCAACAACATGAGGAAGAAAGTGCCAGTAAGAAAAATACTCCTCTGACTCACTCTGAGGAGCAGCATGGGAGAACCACAAGAGTATAATTCTAGCTATACACATGCAAAATACTCTACAGCAAATTGACATTTATTATTTAAGTGGGGAATTTTCAAGGAATTTTCAAGAATAAGATTAGGGAATTAAAGTTAGGGAAATGTGCCAGCCCATCAGACAGGATTTACCATTTGCACATGTACCGTTACTTAGCCCTGTCTTCTTCAAAATAAACAAAGCATCATATCTGTATTAAAGAAGTTACCTATGTACTTCCATTGGTGTAAAAAGATAAAGTTGAAAGGAATAAACACCATTCAATATGAGCAATTAATTACAAGTGTAACCAGTTGATCTATCGCTTCCAAATAAGTCATGTATGTAAGATAGTGACCCAGCAGGCAGGAAACTAATGTCTGCAGAACAAACCATTCCAAATAAATGGTACCAAGATTCCATCTTCAAAGGAAGTGTAAATTATGCTGATCTCCCTGTTATAGTAATATTTAAATAGATTTCAGTTGGTCTCCCTGTTCTATTTTTTGTTAAAAAAATAAATACCCAAATTTTAATATATTTAGGTTGGTAGCCCCTCGGCACTACATTGCATCTTTACTTACATACGTTTTTAACAGTCCAAGAACCAGGAGATGGAATTGAATTACCGGGGGTCTTTCAGACAATTTTTAGCTTTTACAGTTGTGTCCTTTCACCCACACAATTGTCCAACATTCGCTGTGTTCAGGTGATCGATTACGCCCTGGTGCAGACCCAGGAAACCCTTCCCTTAACTAGCCGATAGCCCTTAGAGACAACCATAGTAAACTGGTTAAAATAGTCATAAGCGCACAGAGATTTTGGGGGTAATTTTAACTCCACGTGGGAGAGGGTTGGGGGGGTGGGGGGAAGGGTTAAGTTTGTAAAACCGTGAAACTGATCCCAACCCGCTGTGAACGCGGCTGCCTTTGGTTTAACCACAGCAGCTGCCGAAAGGGACTCCAATGGACGTAGCCGGATTGGGAGAGGGAGGACAGATTTCAGACCTGCGGAGAGGGAGCGAGTTCCAGGTGCAGTAGAGAGGTGCAGGAGGTTCTTTGTGCGGCAGAGAGGTCAGATAGGTGGGCCCAGGTTAGTTTCCATGCAGCATGGGTTTATGCTTTGGGGAGTGGGAAATGCACCTGCGTTTAGGGCCGGGGAGAACTTAAACTTAAATTTAAACAGTGGTGGGGGAAGAGATTGGGGGAGAGAAGGTGTAGCATGGTTTTGGATGGCTATGGGTAAAGATGTTCAGTGGAGGTCCCGAGCGAGCTGCCGTCCCGGGTGCCAACTGGTCTATTGTCTCGGCCTCGGCAGCGACCTCAGAGTCTTCTCAGAGTCCGCCCAGTCTGCGGAGGCGAAAGCAGCTGGAGGAGCTGCGGCTTAACCACTGCTGGGCACGTGGTGCGGGTAAAGGCGGCGGCCACTCTGACTTCTCTCATGACCCTTCAAGAAGTTAGAATGGAGCAGGGATCCCCACCCCTCATCACACCTCAGATCTCCCACCACCTCTCCTGAAGGCGCTGCTGAGCACTGAGCTTACAGCTCACATCCCACCATAGGCAACTAGGCCCATACAGTAGAGCCTGGTCTCCAGTCATCTTGGACCCCCTTGCCACTGGACCAAGACTTTCCTCTGCTAAGCCCGTGTGGTAGTCGGTGTGCAACGGCCACCCCATGTTAAAAGAACTCATGCACAGGTATCTTCCACCCTTTAAAATTAAGTTCGGGACCTGGAATGTCAGGACCTCATGGACAACCCCAACAGCGACGGACCGGAATGTCGCACTGCTATGATGATGATGAACCACAGCAGGTTGGGGGTGTTGTATATGCTGGCTATGGATGTACTCTATGTGTAGTCACTGTGAGATTGTATAAGATGGAGACTTGTTTACCTGATGTACTATCAATAAAGTTCACACCATGTACATACATGCTGGCACCACTATAGGGTGCAACTGGTGGAGACCGGGGGTTTCCTGTCCTGGTGGTAGGGCCCT
The DNA here is from genome assembly GCF_044704955.1 of Pristiophorus japonicus. Taxonomy (NCBI): domain Eukaryota; kingdom Metazoa; phylum Chordata; class Chondrichthyes; family Pristiophoridae; genus Pristiophorus; species Pristiophorus japonicus. The sequence continues at coordinate 82,258,922 of NC_091983.1, forward strand.
GTATAAAAGGCTACACACCATGCTTGCACAGCACTCTGGAGTTTGGAATAAAGGACCAAGGCCACTACAGTTCAAGTACAACACATTGTCTTGTGGAGTCATTCATAAGTACACTAGAGACATAACAACTGGTGACGAGAATAAGGGCTTTCATGCGATCATTGCTACCTTTGGCACACTAAAAGACTTTGCAGAGGGTGATGATTGGGATGCCTTCACGGAAAGTGTCGAGCAATATTTTGTGGCAAACGACCTGGCAGGGAAGATGGACACGTTGGCGAAGAAGCGCAAGGCTATACTGCTGACCAGTTTGGGGGCCGATGTCTACCGCCTCTTCAGGGACTTGCTGGCACCCACGAAGGCCAAGGAGAAGACATACGATGAGCTGACTGAACTAATTCGTGACCAACTTAAACCAAAGGAAAGCATCCTCACGGCCAGGCACAGATTCTACACTCACCGCAGACCTGAGGGTCAGGAGATTACAAAATATGCTGCCGACCTCAGGAGACTTACGGCACCGTGTGATTTTGGCACGCACCTCAACGAAACATTGCGAGACATCTTCGTTATAGGAATTGGCCATGAGGGTCTCCTTCACAAGCTACTATCTGCCGACACCACAGTGAACCTACAGAAAGCCATCAGCACCAGTCAGGCATTCAGGACCTCGACCTGCAGCTCCAAGCAAATTATTCATCCTGTGGACTGTAACCCGGCAAGTACTGTACACTGAGTGGTGCCTTTCACAGGCAAGACTGTAGAACATTGCACTACGCAGGGCAGAGAGCACAGACCTCAGGGTTCCAGAACTCAGAGTCCGCCGAGAGGTGCTAATCGAGTAGCACCATGCTGGCGTTGCGGAGGAAACCATAGGGCTCACCAGTGTCAGTTTGCGGAGTACGTATGCAAAGCCTGTAACTTGAAGGGCCAACTCCAGCGCATGTGTAAAAGAAATATGACTCACCGTCTAGCAGAGGAGTCAGTAGATGACTTTGAATCCAGCGGGAGTATGATGATATGGCCAGAGAGGCAGCTCAGCCCCAAGAAGAAGTGTATGGAGTGTATACCTGCACCACCGATTGTCCTCCAGTGAAGATGGAAGTTGAGATAAACGGCGTTGCAGTCTTCATGGAAGTGGTTACGGGAGCAAGCCAGTCAGTGATGAGCCAGGATGCCTTCGAAAAGCTGTGGAACAAAAAATGACCCGAGCTGGTTCCAGTGCAGGCAAAGTTGAGCACCTACACCAAGGAGCCAATCCCAGTACTTGGTAGTGCGGATGTAAGTGTAATCCATAATGGCGTGATGCATAAGTTACCTGTGTGGATTGTTGCAGGTGATGGCCCAACGCTACTTGGAAGAAGGTGGATGAGGAAGATCCAGTGGAAATGGGAAGACCTCTTCACTCCAGCAATCCATGTCCTCCGTGCTCAGAGGCAGAGCTAAACCTCACCTTCGCTTGGACCAGGCACCAGAGAATAGACCAGCGCAGCACCTGAGGCACAGACCATCAATCGTGACTGTGTGGCAATGATCCGACCGGAACAATCTAAAAATACCTTCCTGGCTCCAGTGGCAGGACTCCTGGGGAGGAAGATCGAATTCACAGGCACCCTTTCAGCATTTGTGACAGAACCGCGGGATAGAAGGATCAAGGCAGTCGACCTCAAGGACCGAGGCAAGATGGCGCTCCTGCTCCAGTGAGGAGCAGCATAGCTAAAAAAAAAAAGATGGCCGCAGCAACATCACGAGGTGCAATGCTGAGGGACCAACACGGGGGGTCCAACAAAGGATCTGATTGGGGTAAAACCAGCAGGGTTCTCTTAAAGGAGACCTACAACCAATTGAACTTAAAGAGACATTGCATGCATGGCAATCAATGTAACGAACCGATTAAGATTGTGAACAGAATGTTGTTGCAAGAAGTCGGCAATGTAAAGAACAGAATGTTGTTGCGAGATGTCGGTACCAGTCCTAATGCAAAGAACCAAATGTTGTTGCGATCAGTAGTGGGGAAAATATTGGAATCAATTATTAAATATGAAATAGCTGCGCATTTGGAAAGCAGTGACAGGATCGGTCCAAATCAGCATGGATTTATGAAAGAGAAATCATGCTTGACAAATCTTCTGGAATTTTTTGAGGATGTAACTAGTAGAGTGGACAAGGGAGAACCAGTGGATGTGGTGTAATTGGACTTTCAAATGACTTTTGACAAGGTCCCACACAAGAGATTGGTGTACAAAGTCAAAGCACATGGTATTGGGGTAATATACTGACGTGGATAGAGAACTGGTTGGCAGACAGGAAGCAGAGAGTCGGGATAAATGGGTCCTTTTCAGAATGGCGGGCAGTGACTAGTGGGGTGCCACAGGGCTCGGTGCTGGGACCCCAGCTCTTTACAATATACATCAATGATTTAGATGAAGGAATCGAGTGTAATATCTCCAAGTTTGCAGATGACACTAAACTGGGTGGCGGTGTGAGCTGTGAGGAGGATGCTAAGAGGCTGCAGTGTGACTTGGACAGGTTAGGTGAGTGGGCAAATGCATTGCAGATGCAGCATAATGTAGATAAATGTGAGGTTATCCAATTTGGGGGCAAAAACACGAAGGCAGATTATTATCTGAATGGCGGCAGATTAGGAAAAGGGGAGGTGCAACGAGACCTGGGTGTCATGGTTCATCAGTCATTGAAAGTTGGCACGCAGGTACAGCAGGCGGTGAAGAAGGCAAATGGTATGTTGGCCTTCATAGCGAGGGAATTTGAGTATAGGAGCAGGGAGGTCTTACTGCAGCTGTACAGGGCCTTGGTGAGGCTTCACCTGGAATATTGTGTTCAGTTTTGGTCTCCTAATCTGAGGAAGGACATCCTTGCTATTGAGGGAGTGCAGCGAAGGGTCACCAGACTGATTCCCGGGAAGGCTGGACTGACATATGAGGAGAGACTGGATCGACTGGGCCTGTATACACTGGAGTTTAGAAGGATGAGAGGGGATCTCATAGAAACATATAAGATTCTGACAGGACTGGACAGGTTAGATGCGGGAAGAATGTTCCCAATGTTGGGGAAGTCCAGAACCAGGGGACACAGTCTAAGGATAAGGGGTAAGCCAATTAGGACTTAGATGAGGAGAAACTTCTTCACTCAGAGAGTTATTAACCTGTGGAATTCCCTACCGCAGAGAGTTGTTGATGCCGGTTCATTGGATATATTCAAGGGGGAGTTAGATAAGGCACTTACGGCTAAAGGAATCAAGGGGTATGGAGAAAAAGCAGGAAAGGGGTGCTGAGGGAATGATCAGCCATGATCTTATTGAATGGTGGTGCAGGCTCGCAGGGCCGAATGGCCTACTTCTGCACTTATTTTCTATGTTTCTATATCGGGAATAGAGTGTCCCCTAGAGCAGCAAGTGAGTGAATTCTGGAGGGTCAAGGCATGGAGCCTGATACCCTACCCCAGGTCTATCCCACACTGCAGGCACCTGGTGGCACCATTCGTCACGGACATGGAAACGAAAATAGCGCCAATACGCGCAGTCGGCCACCGTTGTCCACCACCCTGGTGGAGACGGCACAGCCCCCAGACCCAGTCGCTACCTCGGCCATGTCCGGGAGCGAAAGGTCAGGACCAACGAGTTCCCCAAACGGGACCTGGAACAGCCAGGTTCCCAACACTGTGAGAGAGCAGGCAGAAGATTCTGCAGCCCTCAAAGGAGGACAGGGAGGCCACACACATCTGTGGCTCTACCCATCACTAGGCAATGGCAAAGGCCCTCGGTGAGCTCGGTGAGTGAACCAAGCCCACTTCGCTGGCAGGGGGCACAGCGCCGCCATCAGACGACTAGGACCTCGTCCGGTTGCTCTGGAGCTAGCGTCCTCGCATACCTGTACTGACCATGACTAAATCATGAATGCAAACTACCCGATGCTGGTGCACGACCGTAAAACGTAATGAATGTAAGTCATGGAACCTAGGTGCCACGATACAAACTGAAAAAAAAATCTTTTTCTTCCTTTCTTTTTACTTGCACTGTGTCTGATCCTATATGTAAATGTAACGGGCCAGCTGCATGATCTCGCTGTGGGTATGTAGCCATGGACACACACATGGATCACACCCAGAACCCACTGGAACCTCCACCGCATCATCGAACTATCCAATCTGATAACGACTACCCAACGTTGTGGCAAAAGGACTTGGGGGTTAACAGGGAGAGAGCCAAACCAAAGCACAGCCATGGTGCAAGGGCTATTGGCACTTAAGTCTAGGGAGAGCTAAGTCAGAGCACATAGTGCAAAGGTAATTGGCACAAAGGACTTGGGGGAGAGTGATGTTGTATATGCTGACTATGGATGTACTCTATGTGTAGTCACTGTGAGGTTGTATAAGATGGAGACTTGTTTACCTGATGTACTATCAATTAGGTTCACACTGTGTACATACATGCTGGCACCACTAGAGGGTGCAACTGGTGGAGACTGGGGGTTTCCTGTCCTGGTGGCAGGGCCCTGTATAAAAGGCTGCACATGCTTGCACAACACTCTGGAGTTTGGAATAAAGGACCAAGGTCACTACAGTTCAAGTACAACACATTGCCTTGTGGAGTAATTCATAAGTACACTATAGGCATAACAGGGGGTTGACTGAATAACCCGCTTTAGAGAAGTGGATCAGTGATTATCATATTTAAATGAGTCTGTGTGCCCCATATTTTGGGAGCCATTTGAATTCAACAGCTGCAGGACAGGTTTCCCAGGGCTCGGGAAACCCGGTAGATAAAGGGAGGCGAGAGCTGCCGGATCCAGCAGGTAAGTGTTTTTCCGGCATTGCTTGTGGCCAGCAAGAGCAGGAGTGCTTCCCACTGGCCCCTCCAAAAAAACTGCCACGATTTCTTGGACCTCCGAGATCTCCCCTCCACCCCCCCCCCCCCCACAATCTCTTGAACTCAGCTTGACCTCTCCCTCCGCGATCTCTCGGACCTCCTGCAATCTCTCATACTCCCTCCCCACCCCCCCCGAGATCTCCCCCCCCCCAGAGATCTCTCCCTCCCCCCCCCCGAGATCTCTCCCTCCGCGATCTCTATCCCCAGCAATCTCTCGGACCCCCCGCAAACTCGCCTCCCAAGATCATTTGGACCCCCACAATCTCTCGGACCCCCTGCAAACTCTCGGACCCCAGGCACTCTCTCGGAACACCCTGCGATCTCTCCCCCCGCAATCTCTACCCACCCACGATTTGTTGATTGCCAGGGATGGCCCCCAATGATCCATGACTTCTGCCTTCTACCACTGGCTTTCCCGGCTGGCAACCAGCTAGCCGTTGAATCTGGCCAGCTGCTAGGTGGGAATTGGAGTAAATAAATTCTGAAGAGGTGTGATCACTTTTGCTGCAGAAGTGATGGGAAGATGATCACTACATGGCCCTCTCCCTCTATCAGGTTCTTCAATGATCTTCCTGCTGCTGCCCAATTTATGTGCAGATCTTACCTGGGATTGACAGTATTACGGCAGGACAGCAGGCAAGTCACCTGGTTTCCCTCACTCTGCTCTTCTGCCATCAGTTAAATGTGACATAGCGGGTAAGGAGTGAGTGGTTGAGATTCCTGCATGGTTGGGGTTTGGGTTAGTGGGTGAGGAGGAAAATATGAAGCAGCCTTCACAAGGGTGGGGATCTGGCAGTAGGCTTCCCTGCTCCATTTTCCATGCTCCTCTGTCGCTATGTATCAGAGTAGACTCTGATTCTGTTCTCTTCTCTGTTGCACACAGGTTAGCCAGTGTACATTAGCTGCATTCTGGTACTGTAACTTAAAAGCATATATCACTGACTTTGTTAAATTTTAAAATTACAGAGATATGATTTTATAATCAGACTAAATCAATGATAGACAGACAGACAGAAAAACATTGATTTATCAACCACTAATTTATTTTAAAATCTCCATTTTGCTGGCAAGGACAGGTTTAGACATTTTCAGGATCTTAATGGAAACAAAAGCCGATGGCATTTATGCTGACTAACCTATAATGCTTAATGGAGTATAAGCCATTGAATTCATCTGTATGATAAATTGGAGAATCACATACAGTGAAGGTTAGGTTAGGTCATTTGATGAGCTTTGTGGAAAGATATGAAGTATGAGTTTTACAATGGCTTAGTGACCCCACTCCAACATTTAATGAACTGTGTGATGCTGAACTGGTTGATTTGGATGAATGTTTAATAAACTGATGGATTGGGATGAATAATTAATGGTTCACTATTTGCAAAGGTAGAAATTGAGACCATTAATGTCCTGTTGAAATATGCATTTTGTGTATGGATGATAAGACATTTAATGAGATTTGCTTTATAATGCATTGAACAGTTTAGACTCCAAGAAAAATTAAGAGGAGTTTGGCCTTGAAAAAATATAAATGTGTAAACAGGCTATTCATAAATAAAATAAAACCATTAATATGTATCCAGAATTATAGCATTCATGCTTGTATCATTAATCTCATAAGTTTCTAACATGAGATGACAATATAATTTAATCCATTTTGTAAATATATTATTTTCATCTACTTTCCTTAACTGTCTAAGCTGGTGTCCATTCTCCAGCCAAGAAGGAAAACTGGCGACATGAATTCCATGAGTCTGCCAGTGCTGCTCTTGAGCAGGCTAGGAATTGTACAAGAGCAGCTTTGTGCATCTTGTTTTTTTTCACTAATGGACTGCCTTCATGCACTGGCCCAGTAAAGAACTTGAGTCTATATCTAGTGCTCTGCATGTTAAAACACCGATTGATGCACTGCCACCCCAAATACAAGGTGTAAAACAACATTTATTGCAGGTTTTAAAATTGTTTTCAATAAAATGAGCACATTGAAAAGTAATTGAAAGTTTGTCTTATAGTTATTTTAAAATTATTAATACAGATTTCAACAAAAATACTCTAATCAAACACCTGAGCCTACAAACTCCAAGTAACAGTGATCCTACATGTGATCCTACACAACCATATGAGCATAGTGTGCAATGACTCAACTCAATAGATTATTCTTTGCAAATGTGATATTTCTCCTTACTCCCTCTGTATTCTTTTCATCATCAAGGTATTTAGAAAATCATACTTCATTTACTTTATCTCTTTGGGTTCCATTATCTTATTTGGAGGTGAAAAATTTGACCTTTGATGAGATGTAAAGTGGCTCCACAGGCTGTTAATTTCTGACACTTGGCTATCTGAAAAAATGATGGACAGAACTAGGTAAATCACTGATGCACATTAAAATGTCAAACAGAGACTTGTTACTGCAGGATCAACTAGCCTTTAATCTTGCTGCCCCCAAGTTTCTTTCCTGTTTTTCTCCTCCTCGCCTGCAGGTGGCTATTGAGGCTGGGGCATGCTTCTGCAGGTGTCAGCACTGCTCTGATACCTCACCAAATGACTATTTTTCATGTGTGAACAATTTTCCCCCTATTATTTTGTTTTTGTGCGCAGTGGCTTTAAAGGCGGCGCATGTGCGGTGGCCTCTCTTCCAGGGGCAACAGCTTGTGAGCGGCCCGCGTCGGACCTCCTGATTGTTGCCTGGCCGCATGTCCACACACCTTAGGGGAGCCTTGCGTGTGAACCTGGAGAATGAATCCTTGCAAGCTATTCAACCATGGGGGCATCACAGCCAAGCCGGATTCTGTTCTTGCCCAAAAGCCAGACAGGAGCAATTTCCAACAGGGGGTCACCGACTAGTGTTCAGGAGCTGGCACCCTGGCTGATTTTCTCCTCCCTAGCTCAAGGTCTATTTTAGTATCTTTACTGTTATCCCATCTGATAGCAGCTAACTCAGCACAGATTGAGGATCAATTCTACAACCTTCCTGGTTTGACTGGCTCAGTGGCATACCAGGCAATGAATTTACCAACTGGGCAAGGGCAAGAGCTAACAAGAGTGTCTTACTTACAGTGCCAGCAGTGCAGCAGTGCTCGACAAGAACACCTGTCAATCCCTTGTTATAATTGTATAAATTATTCTTAAGATTGGAAGTCAGGTTAACAAATGATAAAGTGGCTCAGTGGTAGCACTCTAGCTCAGAGGGGCTGAAAGCAGCGGCCACGGGGCAGGGCGGCATGGCTGCTGACTCTCCGTGTAGTGGCCGTCATTTTGGAAATTGCCCTTTGTGAATTTTGGAGCGGTGCCGAGACCGCTTCACCCCCTTTTTCCACTGTGGCGTGCATGCGCCGACTCCTTACCAATTGGCAGGGACCTTCTCGCGAAATTGCCTCTTGAGAAATTGCACCTTTCCTGGTAATGCTCTGTGGGAGCGGCCCTGCCGCTGATTGGTGCCCCGGACAGCTTTTGCTGTCGGTGCACTCTCTGTTGCATGGCGGCCCGGCTGCCTTTAAAGGGGAGGGCACACTGCCAAGCCAGATTCTGTTCTTGCCCAAAAGCCAGATAGGAGCAATTTCCAACAGGGGTTTTTTTTTGTCGGCTGACTGCCATATCGGTCTGACAATTATGGCCACAGGTTCGGCCGGGCCGCCTGGCACCCCCTCTTGGGTGCCAGGCCACTGTCCCAGCCCAAACCCTCCCTGGTGGCCCAGAGTTTGCCACTAAAGTGGTTGCAGAGTTTGCAGCGGCCCTTTAACTGAAGGGGAGGGACGATGTGACGTGCCAGCACAATGACGTCATCAGCGCGGCGCTGTTGACTGACAGCCTTGGCTACTCCGCCCTGCCTCCACCTCTGCCCTGCTATTGATGGCCACGCCGCCCCACCCCATCTGCCCCCATGATGAGGCCATTTCCGCCCCACTCAAAAAAAATCCCCGGTGCTGAATTTTGATAGTTAGGCTGCCCCAATGCATGAGGCAACCAGAACACATCAAAAACGGTAGGTGCGCCTTGTTTCGGCGGCGGCCAATTTCGGCCTCAAAGGCTTTTGGTTTCACGTCCCACTCTAGAGACTTGAGCACATAACCTCGACTAACTCTTTAGTGCAATACTGAGGGAGAGCTGCACTGTTGGAGGTGTTGTCTTTTGAATGAGGCATTAAAACCAAGTCCCCGTCTGCCCACTCAGGGGGACATAAAAGATCTCATGGCACTATTCGAAGAAGTTCTTATGGTGTCCTGGACAAACATTTATCCCTAAACCAATATCAGTAAAAATTATCTGGCTCTGTTTGTGGGAGCTTGCTGTGTGTAAATTGGCTGCTGTGTTTCCAAAATTGCAACAGTGACTACATTTCAAAAGTACTTCATTGGCTGTAAAATGCCTGAGGTTGCGAAAGGTGCTATATAAATGCAAGTCTTTCTTTCGTTTTATTTGGATCCAAACTAGAACAGTAAAATATGTTGATATCAGCAGAAAGTACAAAGTAACTCCTTGTTCTCATACTAATTTGTAAATGCATTATGCATTTATTCATCCGATTCAATTTACTGCAATTAACTTAGAAATTCTGAAATAGATATATTGATCATTTTATGTCCTCAATAGCTTATTTTTCAATAATATGGAATTTCAACAGTACTAAAACTTCTAATGAACATAGGTCAAGGGCAGTGTTTAAATGGATTAAATGCTGCAGCAAAATAGCTGAATCATGGATAATTTCAGAAAGCAGGAAAGCTAAAAGCATATGACATGGTATAATGATTATTTAATTACTTTCCTTCAATGCCATTTGACTTCCTTTAAACTCTGACATGATTTGTTTCTTTGCTTACAGAAATAGCAAGCATGTAATACCAATAAGCCTAAATGATGGAGTGCTCCAGTATTATTTCTGCTGAGGTTTATATATAATTAGTTTATATCTTGTGCATCGATTCATGACAAGAGTGATATTTTAGTCGTGATATATTACTGATTAAAATTGGTTGACTTTTGGTATTTTTGTCATCAACCTATTACCTTGCAGAAAATGCAGTAACACCTGTACTGTAATTAAAGGGGTAGATTTTGACTTTGTGCAGAGTGTAAAACAGGTGATAGCCTATTTTACATCCTGCTTGATTTTTATTTACATTATTTAACGGGAACCAAGGTCACATATATGGAGCTAATATAAATTTGCACTTTTTTTTCACAAAGACAAATACAGATGAAAGATGCCATTCTTCCCTCAAAAGGCTGTGGATTCAAGGTCAGTTGAAATTTTCAAGACTGAGTTTGATAGATTTTTATTAGGTAAGGGTATCAATTGATATGGAGAAAAGGTGGGTAAATGGAGTTGAGGTACAGATCAGCCATGATGTGACGTAATGATGAAACAGGCTCGAGGGGCTGAATGGCCGACTCCTGTTCCTATATTCATATGTTGCTATGTTCCATCCAGACTACCCATCTCAGCATCTAATTGTTTTTGCCTTCACTCTCCTGTCTGAGAGACCATTCGTGGTACAGCTTACACTTTGTGTGAAGAAGTGCTTTCTAACATCAATCATGAACTTGCCTTTTGTCAGTTTTTCCCTAAAACCCCTTGACCTGAAATGAGAGTGTTCCAGATTATTTTCTACTCAGAATTAATAACTTACATTATTCTATAAAATCTCATCCCATTCTTCAACTTTCAAGGATGAATAATCTGAGTTTGTCTAGCTTTAGGATCTTGGTACTTTTATTGAGGTTGTGACACTTTTTCCACACCTTCCTCCAGGTCTAGAATCTCTGCAAAACCCTCCAGATCTGGAACCTTGGTCAGACCCAGTCTACCTGTGGGAAGACATTTGTGCTACACTGTTTACTAACAGGTGATGGTGGTTATCACCTGTGCAGCTTCAAAAAGAATGTCCTTTGACTGTATAGCTGAAGCAACACTTGTGTCCAATGGTCTAGTGGCTCTGCTCAGCTTATTGATCTTTATAGCTGGGTTAACAGTTTTGATCATTACTAACTGAGTGGTTATTTAGCCACTTGAGAACTATGAATTAGGCATCATTTCAGATGAGTCCAAAATGCCAAATTTCTGCCACTAAAACAAACAAAATCTTATTGAATAAACTCAGTAGAAAATGGAGGTTAGCCATATTCTAATTCATTACAGTTAATTAATAAGCAAAAGATCAAAACCATAGGGCTAGAAATCACGTAACGCTCCGTTTGGGGTGCTAACTTTTGTGGGAGCACAAAAGTATGGGCAGGTGCTACACAATTGTTTCCGATGGGAGCTTATGGTTTAGCACTCTAAGAGGAAAGTCGAGCACTAAATCAAGGACTACCACTTCCTTTAGAGCCCCAAAGGGAGCGGGAGGGGCGGGGTATAGGCAGAGCGCTGCACAATGTTCCGTGCAACACTGCCGGTTTTACAGGCTCCTTCCCTTCCTTAAAGAGAAAGGCCACGGCTGCGGTCATTCAAGGCTAAGGCTGGGAATGGTCATCGATGTCACCTGCGATACATGCATAGTAGCCCCAAGCACTCTTGGCTGATCAATCGCGGGCTGGAAACAAATCAAAATACAACACACTGGGGACATTATTACATTTTGGCCTAAGTGACCACCACTGCCTTTAATTAGCGGTGAGGTGACAACGCCTCCTGCAACTGCCATTGTTGACATCCAGCGATACTGCAGGGGTGGAAGCGAATTCTACATCCGGGCGATAACTGGCCGCTGCGCACTGGATGACGTCACGATCTCCGGGGTGCAGGAGATCGAGGCGGTAAGTTTTAGCCTCACCGCTAACCCACCATGTGATTTTGCCTGGTCCCGTAGCGCCCTATTATCGCACCCCCCCGAGACGCTAACAGGAGGCACAAAGGAGGCCAATTTCTCCCTCCTAGTTTCTAAAAGCAGAAAATATCGCTACTTTTTTGGCTTTTGGATATTTGGCACTTTCCTTTCTGCACAATGAACCGATATGTTAAAAGTGAATTAATTTTTATTAAGAATTTTACAGTGTTTGTGGTATGTATGGTTCACTGCCACATTCGCTCCTTGTGTGTCATAAACTTCTCTGCGTTGGTTACAGATGGGTTCCACTATTAAGGAGCACCCAGGTTAGGGAGTATCAGTGGTGTGACTGCATGGCCAACAGGTAAGCTTCAGGGGATACTGAGGACTTACTATCTATATCTGCATCTAACTGTGATGGAGCTGCATCAGAAATAAGGGTCTCTGTTGCTGTAGGTGCATTACTTTCAGAGCCAGCTACCACTGTCACTACATTCTGGTGCAGAACTGTTATACTCCATCCAGCTTTCCTTTCCATAGAAACCTATGGTCTCCCTATCACAGCATCTAATTGCCACTTGAATAATTCCAAAGTTTTTGCCTTCACTCTCCTATCTGGGAAACCATTCCAGGTATGGATTACACTTTATAGGAAGAAGTGCTTTCTATTATCAATCGTGAACTTGCCTTTTGCCAGTTTTAGATACTGTCATTATATGTATTATTACCTACTTGTGGACAGTGTGTATGACAACATCAATACATGATATTGTGTGAATCATAGAATATATGATTAGTATGGTACATACGTACAGTTTTGTGCACCCCTTGAATAACTTAACTATTTGTTCCTCAAATGTAGTGACTCTGGGTCATCTGCTCAACTATCTATTTTAATTTGTATCGAATGTTATGTGTGAGTTTTGCCTTTAATCTGAGAGCAGCAAGAATTGAAATGATGCAATTTGACCCATGGGAATTCTTTCCTGAAATTATTTCTGTTTCCTATCATGACATGTATAATGCAATTTGCACTTCCACAGATTCACTTACTACATTATTGCTAATGTTTTTTCTGTGTCAGTGCAATCCACAACAGGATTAATGATTTTACAACATTTATACTGGTTAAATGGCTTGTTAGCTTAAGACCATGAAAGGATCATTACTGGAGATATCTCGTGACTGGCTGCTATGTTTTGTTCCTATAAACGCAACCACATTCTTAGTTCGAAACCCATGTTTAGGTGATTGCGTTCACTCGTAAACTATGATTAAAAATGGATATGTTCCTTGTTTATCAAGAATAGAGGAATTGATGTCCCCATGTAAATGATCTGGGTATGTGCGACATCTTTCCATTCACATAGCACTGCCAATTTGGTAAAATAGGAAATAGTGATGAACTACACCAGTTGGGCTCTTTGACACAGGCAGGTTAAATATATGTATGAAATGACTCTATAAGCCTGAAGCCAACAGCACTGCAACAAATCATCAACTACAGTATGCACAATGTACTTACTGAGTTATTATCTAATTTAAATAATAAAAATAACTCAATTAAGGTAAGTTTTGCTCCATTTCCACAAATTGAACAGCCAGTCATGCATATATTTTCTGAATTTTAACTTGATTTGGAGTGTTAGCCATGGCTCAGTCAGAAGGTTCTGGGTTCAAGTCCCACTCCAGAGACTTGAGCACATGATCTAAACTAACACTTTATTGCAGCACTGAGGGAGTGCTGCACTATCGGAGATGCTGTCTTTCAGATGAGATGTTAAACCGAGGCCCTTGTCTGCTCTCTCACGTGGGTGTAAAAGATTCCATGACACTACTTTGAAGACAACCAGGGGAGTTACCCTGGCCAACAGTTATCCCTCAATTAACATAACAAACAGATTACCTGATCATAATCACATTGCTGTTTGTGGGAGTTTGTTGTGCACAAGTTGGCTGCCATGTTTCCCACATTACAACAGGAACTTCAGTACTTCATTGGCTGTAAAGCGCTTTGTGACAACCTGAGGTCGTGAAAGGCGCTATATAAATGCAAGTCTATCTTTCTTTGATTGCTGAAATTTTGACAAAATGATTCTAGACAATTGAAAAAGAATAACATTTTAATCCAAAACAAAATGCTCCCAGCCTTCCCGGGTCCTTACTGAGTGTGTACGGACCCGGGAAGGCATCGCAAAAGCCGGGTTTCAGCGCACAATGCGCATGCGCTGAATACCGGCTTTTCCGAACTGTCAAGCTCCAGCTTGACAGATCGTCTATATCCCCGCAGCCAGGACATTGGCATGGGCAAGATTGCGGTATTTACCCATATCTTGCCCAGCAAATGACCTGAAAACTCTTGCGCCTGATAAACGAAGGTGCATAGCCTACATTTACAGGCGTAAGAGTTTTAAAATACACAAAAACATTGTAAAGTACAATTCAAAAAACACATTTTATTGTTAAAAACCCTGCCCACCAAGGTAAGTTTATTTTAAACCATAATTTAAAAAACTTTTTAAAAAATCGGAAATATATATATTTTTTCTAAGACATTTAATAACTTTAATTTCAATTAATTTTAATTATATGAGATGTGTTTTTTATTTTTTATTATGGTATTTAGTGTGTTTGTTTTTTTACCTCATTAATAGCAATAAGAACTTGTAGATACAGAGATCTCATTGCTATTAACGAGAATGCTGTGGAATACTGTACCTGATTGGCTGAGCAGTCACATGTGACGGCACCTTCTGCGTTCGAACCTCGAGGATGGGAGCGCGCTTCGCAGCGCAGGAAGAGAAAGCCTCCCCACCGGAGTCGCAGGCACGTCTTCTATCACAGTGAGTAAACTTTAACATTGTTGTTGCCAATTTAAGTGTATCTAAGGGTGAAGTCATGGCAGGAGAGCTCGATCACGTGATATGCTCCTCCTGTACCATGTGGGAACTCAGGGACACTTCCGGTGTCCCTGACGACTACGTGTGCGGGAAGTGTGTCCGCCTCTAGCTCCTGAGGGTCCGCGTTGCAGAATTGGAGCTGAGGGTGGATTCACTCTGGAGCATCCACGATGCTGAGAATGACGTGAGTAGCACATGTAGCGAGCTGGTCTTACGGCGGTCATCCCCCTGCAAAACAGATACACCGTTTTGAGTACTGTTGAGGGGGATGACTCATCAGGGGAGGGCAGCAGCAGCCAAGTTCATGGCACCGTGGCTGGCTCTGCTGCACAGGAGGGCAGGAAAAAGAGTGGGAGAGCGATAGTGATAGGGGATTCGATTGTAAGGGGAATAGATAGGCATTTCTGCGGCCGCAACCGAGACTCCAGGATGGTATGTTGCCTCCCTGGTGCAAGGGTCAAGGATGTCTCAGAGCAGGTGCAGGACATTCTGAAAAGGGAGGGTGAACAGCCAGTTGTCGTGGTGCACATTGGTACCAACGATATAGGTAAAAAAAGGGATGAGGTCCTACAAGACGAATTTAAGGAGCTAGGAGCTAAATTAAAACGTAGGACCTCAAAAGTAGTAATCTCAGGATTGCTACCAGTGCCACGTGCTAGTCAGAGTAAGAATCGCAGGATAGCTCAGATGAATACATGGCTTGAGCAGTGGTGCAGCAGGGAGGGATTCAAATTCCTGGGGCATTGGAACCGGTTCTGGGGGAGGTGGGACCAGTACAAACCGGACTGTCTGCACCTAGGCAGGACCGGAACCAATGTTCTAGGGGGAGTGTTTGCTAGTGCTGTTGGGGAGGAGTTAAACTAATATGGCAGGGGGATGGGAACCAATGCAGGGAAACAGAGGGAAACAAAAAGGAGACAAAAGCAAAAGACAGAAAGGAGAATAGTAAAAGTGGAGGGCAGAGAAACCCAAGGCAAAAAACAAAAAGGGCCACTGAATATAAAGAGGCTGCAGGAGGGGTCAAAACTAAAAATCATGCTTTAAAAACTAGTATTAAAACACTCTACCTAAACGCAGGCAGCTTTCGAAATAAAGTAAATGAGTTGGCGGCACAAATCATTACAAATGGGTATGATTTGGTGGCCATTACATAAACATGGTTGCAGGGTGGCCAAGACTGGGAATTAAACATACAGGGGTATCTGATGATTCGGAAAGATAGACAAGAAGGGAAAGGAGGTGGGGTAGCTCTGTTAATAAAGGATGATATCAGGGCAGTTGTGAGAGACGATATTGGCCCTAATGAACAAAATGTTGAATCATTGTGGGTGGAGATTAGTGATCGTAAGGGGAAAAAGTCACTGGTGGGTGTAATTTATAGGCCCCCAAATAATAACTTCACGGTGGGGAGGGCAATAATCAAGGGAATAATGGAGGCATGTGAAAAAGGAACGACAGTAATCATGGGGGATTTTAACCTACATATCGATTGGTCAAATCAAATCGCACGTGGTAGCCTGGAGGAGGAATTCATAGAATGCATACGGGATTGTTTCTTAGAACAGTATGTGACAGAACCTACAAGGTAGCAAGCTATCTTAGATCTGGTCCTGTGTAATGAGACACGAATAAGAAACGATCTCCTAGTAAAAGATCCTCTCGGAATGAGTGATCACAGTATGATTGAATTTGTAATACAGATTGACGATGAGGAAGTAGTGTCTCAAATGAGCGTACTATGCTTAAACAAAGGGGACGACAGTGGGATGAGGGCAGAGTTGGCTAAAATTGACTGGAAACACAGACTAAACGGTGGCACAATTGAGGAACAGTGGAGGACTTTTAAGGAGCTCTTTCATAGTGCTCAACAAAAGTATATTCCAGTGAAAAAGAAGGGCGGTAAGTGAAGGGATAACCAGCCGTAGATTACCAAGGAAATAAAGGAGAGTATCAAATTAAAAACAAATGCGTATAAGGTGGCCAAGGTTAGTGGGAAAATAGAAGATTGGGAACATTTTAAACGACAGCAGAGAATGACTAAGAAAGCAATAAAGAAAGGAAAGATAGATTACGAAGGTAAACTTATGCAAAACATAAAAACGGATAGTAAAAGCTTTTACCGATATATAAAATGGAAAAGAGTGACTAAAGTAAATGTTGGTCCCTTAGAAGATGAGAAGGGGGATTTAACAATGGGAAATGTGGAAATGGCTGAGACCTTAAATAATTATTTTGCTTTGGTCTTCACTGTGGAAGACACAAAAACAATGCCAAAAATTGCTGGTCACAGGAATGTGAGAAGGGAGGACCTTGAGACAATCACTATCACTAGGGGGGTAGTGCTGGACAGGCTAATGGGACTCAAGGTAGACAAGTCCCCTGGTCCTGATGAAATGCATCCCAGGGTATTAAAAGAGATGGCGGAAGTTATAGCAGATGCATTCATTATAATCTACCAAAAGTCTCTGGACTCTGGGGAGGTACCAGTGGATTGGAAAATAGCTAATGTAACGCCTCTGTTTAAAAAAGGGGGCAGACAAAAGGCAGATAACTATAGGCCAGTTAGTTTAACATCTGTCGTGGGGAAAATGCTTGAAACTATCATTAAGGAAGAAATAGCGGGACATCTGGATAGGAATAGTGCAATCAAGCAGACGCAGCATGGATTCATGAAGGGGAAATCATGTTTAACTAATTTACTGGAATTCTTTGAGGATATAATGAGCATGGTGGATAGAGGTGTACCGATGGATGTGGTGCATTTAGATTTCCAAAAGGCATTCGATAAGGTGCCACACAAAAGGTTACTGCAGAAGATAAAGGTACGCGGAGTCAGTGGAAATGTATTATCATGGATAGAGAATTGGCTGGCTAACAGAAAGCAGAGAGTCAGGATAAATGGGTTCTTTTCGGGTTGTAAGTCGGTGGTTAGTGGTGTGCCACAGAGATCGGTGCTGGGACCACAACTGTTTACAATATACATAGATGACCTGGAAGAGGGGACAGAGTGTAGTGTAACAAAATTTGCAGATGGCACAAAGATTAGTGGGAAAGCGGGTTGTGTAGAGGACACAGAAAGGCTTCAAAGAGATTTAGATAGGTTAAGTGAATGGGCTAAGGTTTGGCAGATGGAATACAATGTCGGAAAGTGTGAGGTCATCCACTTGGGAAAAAAAACAGTAAAAGGGAATATTATTTGAATGGGGAGAAATTACAACATGCTGCGTAACAGAGTGACCTGGGGGTCCTTGTGCATGAATCCCAAAAAGTTAGTTTGCAGGTAATCAGGAAGGCGAATGGAATGTTGGCCTTCATTGCGAGAGGGATGGAGTACAAAAGCAGGGAGGTCCTTCTGCACCTGTATAGGGTATTGGTGAGGCCGCACCTGGAGTACTGCGTGCAGTTTTGGTCACCTTACTTAAGGAAGGATATACTAGCTTTGGAGGGGGTACAGAGACGATTCACTAGGTTGATTCTGGAGATGAGGGGGTTACCTTATGATGATAGATTGAGTAGACTGGGTCTTTACTCGTTGGAGTTCAGAAGGATGGGGGGGGATCTCATAGAAACATTTAAAATAATGAAAGGGATAGAGAAGATAGAGGCAGAGAGGTTGTTTCCAATGGTCGGGGAGACTAGAACTAGGGGGCACAACCTCAAAATACGGGGGAGCCAATTTTAAAGCGAGTTGAGAAGGAATTTCTTCTCCCAGAGGGTTGTGAATCTGTGGAATTCTCTGCCCAGGGAAGCAGTTGAGGCTAGCTCATTGAATGTATTCAAATCACAGATAGATAGATTTTTAACCAATAAGTGAATTAAGGGTTACGGCGAGCGGGCGGGTAAGTGGAGCTGAGTCCACGGCCAGATCAGCCATGATCTTGTTGAATGGCGGAGCAGGCTCGAGGGGCTAGATGGCCTACTCCTGTTCCTAATTCTTATGTTCTTATGTTCTTATGCCTCCGGGACCACCAGGTAATTTCGTAAAAATTCTCCGGTTGGAGGCTTCTTTCGAATGAATGCCTCCTGAATTTCAGGGCCGATATTTCCTGCATTATGGCTTTGCAGGAAAAAAATGGACTCCTCCCCACTCTACATTAGGCAACATGATTTTCATTCCTGCAAGTTTCATTGGCTGCTGAAGTGACATGCTATATGGGGTGGTTGAAAGGAGGTAAGTCCTGTTTGTCTCCCTATAGTATCATCCCCATAGGTTTAGAAGGAGTTGGAGAGCAGATTATTCAGCTGACTATTACGATTATTGGCCATGCGGCCTATAGGGTGTCCTTGAAGCAAATGGTGCAGTTCTGTATCTGCATCTTTCCTGACCTGAACCCTGTGAAGAAAGATCTCCACAAATATTGCCAGATAGGTGCAAGCATGTCTTCAAATATGCTTGGTGAGTGTGGCCAATCAAGCTTTGCTGGGTGATGACTTTTCATGCATGACATGCTGTGATCGGGGTGCTTCTGAGGAACCATTTAGCATAACAGTTGGTCAGACCTTCATATGTATCCGTGCCATTAGGCCTGCTGTCACAACCTACATTGGGAGTTGAAGTCTCCACCTACACTAGTCACGTGCCAAAGTGAGGAATGTGCATTGCTGTCTGTAGATGCAGATGTGAGGATTATTGATGGATGGGCATGAAGCAGCTCTGCTGCTGCCTGATCTACCTGCTACCGGTCTGCCGCTTCCTCTTCCAAAAAGCTCACATATATAGGCATCCCCTTTTGGGAAAGCCATTGGTGGCACCAATGGAGTTAGAAGAAAAAAAACACAGCAGGGCAATTGCCACAAAGGTTCATGAAATTCAAAATGGCAGCAAAAAGAAGTAAGCACTTCAGAAAAAACTTCAGAAAACCAGCACAGAAGTTGCGTTAAACACATTGGGGAAAAAATTTGTGTTCATGAGGAAAGTGGCCGGTGTCACTAGCAACGAGAGTTAACGGCTACTGAAAATAACGGGGCTAAATTGATCTGGAAGGGCTGTTGATTGGTGAGCACTACCTTTCCATGCGACGCTGTCTGGTGGTGTTAGTGGCGACATCGACCCGAAGTTCCTGTCCAGGTGCGGCGTTGGGGCTTCGCTCAGCCTGTGGAAGCGAGGTTGTGGAACTCACAAGGAATTGTGGGCAATGAAAAGACCTGCGAATGAAAGGGGCCATGCACTCACAAGTAATACCATTTAAAATCCAGTGACAAAATGCAGCTTTCAGCCCTTTCTGCCTTCAAAAAAATTAACATTAAAAAGAAGTCCCAAATCTGATTATTCAGCTGTTGAAGCTGAATTCCTTTCCTAACCTCAAAAAATGGGAAAAGTGCTTCAGCACTAACACAAATGGCTCAGCAAGCCAGGGAAGGGGCACCCAGGGTCTTGCACACAGCACTCCAGCTTTGTGCATGGGGTCAATACTGCAAGAGCGGTCCTCTACCCAGAGGGGCCAGGAGGCCCTCCAGAAAGAACGATGTGGGACTACATCACCGAGGCCATCACTGCCAGGCAGTGTCGACCCCACCACCTGGCTCCAGTGCCCAAAGAAGATTCATAACCGCAGACCACTGGTCAAGGTCAGTAAATGCATTTTCAAAAGCCATCTCCTACCAACTGCACCACTAGCCTCACACACTGTTCAATGTACGACTCCCACCCTCAATCATCCACCTACCACAATCTGCACCAATGCCCTGCACCGTCTCCTCCAAAATCTTTGGGGGAGATGGTGTAGGGCATTCTTAGCAAGGTCATGGCACTACCAGCCACCAGCTCCTCAAGGTCGACCTGCAAGGCCACTTGCAGTGTCCACTCCTGAAAGTCAGCAGCCTTGCACCAGCCATGCTGTAGCCACTGCGATATCACTGTGTGACATCAGTAGGATAGGCAAAGGCACACACAAGACAGCCAGTACGAGAATGCATAAGGCTGATGCGTTGATTTTTTGATGTCATATTGGATGGTTAGATGTATAAAGTTGCATTGGAAAGTTTGCTTTGTGGTAGCTTTTATTTCAGCATTGTGGCCAAGATGACGCTGCGATCATCAGTAACAGAGGGAAGGTAAGGTATAGGACAAATGTTGAAAAGTGGATGATACCATGTCGGATATCCTGGCCAGTAAGGGACTGTCTGGGATGCATCCTTCTGGCTGCTTCCTCTTCTTCGGCTTCCTCCTCTTCTGTTTCTCCCTCTTCCTTCTACGATGCTGTAAATCTGAAATGACAGCATAAAATGCTGGAAATACTCAGCAGTTCAGGCAGCATCTCGACCTGAAACATGAGCTCTGTTTTTCTCTCTATGGATGTTGCCTGACCTGCTGAGTATTTGCAGCATTTTCTGTCTTCTCAAAGCTCTTCATTTACCATCCAAGTCCTTGCAAGCACCAACAGCAATCCCCACACACTTAAAAAAACGTTTTGCATCAAAAACAAAACAGTTCAAAAGCTTAAATCCAAACTTATTTGAAAGGTGTGTGCATCCCTTTAAGAGGTGCTGACATTGCCACTGTCAGCCTGATTGCATGCCAGGTTAACTTAGTGTGCTTAGGGCCCAGCACTGAATTCAGCACTAGGGTGGAAGTTTGCATTTGTGACGTTAAATCGCCGTTGCATGCCGATTGATGTCACTAGGCCGCCATTTTTTCAAGCTTGGCGCCGCCATTTACCGGCAGCTCCAAGGTAAGGACCAAAATGGTGGCTACATTGGGAATTGCCACCAGCTGGGCAATGAGCAGCGGTTGGCATTTTAGTGCCATTTAATGGCACTGAGGGAAGCAAGTTCTAGCCCATTGGCCCTGAAGTTGCGATCGGCGGCATAACTAAAGAGTACACTGCTGACCTCCATAATAACTTCGCACTCACCTGGTGTGAGGCCTCCTTCGAAAACATGTGTTATTTTGGTGCGAAATTCTGCACAGCCTAGTGGCCCACAGATCCCAGGGGAGCACCATGTGCGAAGTGTACCTGGCATCATGTGGGGCGATGCGCCAATCAGGAAACAGAAATATCCGATGCCCAACAGCAATCAAATTTAAATTAAATGGTGTAAATATTGATTTGAATTGATGACTTATCAATCCCCCTGTAAATAATAATGATAATCATTATAACACTCTAGCTAAACTGACAAGGAGTATCTTTTGTAACATGAACATGGATTCCTTTTTGAGGATCTGTCCAGTTTTACTTACATAGAATGAAATGAATAGAAACAACAATTATTCAAAGCGAGATACAGCAAAGAAATATTAGCCAACAAATCTTGTTTCAACAATATCCAATTACTTTATAATGCAAAAAATCTAGTGGCTGGGAATAATTCATAATTAGAGTGATGGACAGCACAGTGCAAGTTTGAGATTTAGCATATGCTCTGAGAGTGTGCAATCATACCAACTGCAAATTCTGCCTCATTCATTTGATCTTCTTACCATGCCTATTAAATGAACTTTCACTTGCGGCTGATCTAGCAACTCTGGACAACCATTACGTATGCGTGCGATTTTCTTCTGGCGTTGTACAGGCAAATCCACGATGCTGAGAATGACGTGAGTAGCACATGTAGCGAGTTGGTCTTAGCACAGGTAAAGGGTCCACAGCCAGATAGGGAATGGAAGACCAGCAGGAAGAGCAGTGCAAGGAAGGTAGTGCAGGGGGTCCCCTGCGGTCATCCCCCTGCAAAACAGATACACCGCTTTGAGTACTGTTGAGGGGGATGACTCATCAGGGGAGGGCAGCAGCAGTCAAGTTCATGGCAACGTGGCTGGCTCTGCTGTACAGGAGGGCAGGAAAAAGAGTGGGAGAACAATAGTGATAGGGGATTCAATTGTAAGGGAAATATATAGGCGTTTCTGCGGCCGCAACCGAGACTTCAAGATGGTATGTTGCTTCCCTGGTGCAAGGGTCAAGGATGTCTCAGAGCAGGTGCAGGACATTCTGAAAAGGGAGGGTGAACAGCCAGTTGTTGTGGTGCACATTGGTACCAACGATATAGGTAAAAAAAGGGATGAGTTCCTACGAGACGAATTTAAGGAGCAAGGAGCTAAATTAAAACGTAGGACCTCAAAAGTAGTAATCTCGCGATTGCTACCAGTGCCATGTGCTAGTCAGAGTAGGAATCGCAGGATAGCTCAGATGAATACGTGGCTTGAGCAGTGGTGCAGCAGGGAGGGATTCAAATTCCTGGGGCATTGGAACCGGTTCTGGGGAAGGTGAGACCAGTACAAACCAGACGGTCTGCACCTGGGCAGGACCGGGACCAATGTCCTAGGGGGAGTGTTTGCTAGTGCTGTTGGGAAGGAGTTAAACTAATATGGCAGGGGGATGGGAACCAATGCAGGGAGACAGAGGGAAACAAAATGGAGACAGAAGCAAAAGACAGAAAGGAGATGAGTAAAAGTGGAGAGCAGAGAAACCCAAGCAATAAACAAAAAGGGCCACTGTACAGCAAAATTCTAAAGGGTCAAAGTGCAATAAAAAGGCCAGCCTGAAAGCTCGGTACCTCAATACAAGGAGTATTCGGAACCCAAGAGAGGGCTCTGAGCTAGTTAGAGTGGGTGAGAGCTCAGATGAATAGGACCCCAAGAAAGAATGCAAAAGGCAGGAGGCAACAGAGCAAAGTAGCACTGGGGTAAATGTAAACCACAAGGTGATAGGAAGGGACAATATGTATGAATATAAAGGGGCTGCAGGAGGGGTCAAAACTAAAAATCATGCTTTAAAAACTAGTATTAAAACACTCTACCTAAACGCATGCAGCATTCGAAATAAAGTAAATGAGTTGACGGCACAAATCATTCCAAATGGGTATGATTTGGTGGCCATTACTGAAACGTGGTTGCAGGGTGGCCAAGACTGGGAATTAAACATACAGGGGTATCTGACAATTCGGAAAGATAGGCAAGAAGGGAAAGGAGGTGGGGTAGCTCGGTTAATAAAGGATGATATCAGGGCAGTTGTGAGAGATGATATTGGCTCTAATGAACAAAATGTTGAATCATTGTGGGTGGAGATTAGAGATAGTAAGGGGAAAAAGTCACTGGTGGGCGTAGTTTATAGGCCCCCAAATAATAACTTCACGGTGGGGCGGACAATAATCAAGGGAATAATGGAGGCATGTGAAAAAGGAATGGCAGTAATCATGGGGGATTTTAACCTACATATTGATTGGTCAAATCAAATCGCACGGGGTAGCCTGGAGGAGGAATTCATAGAATGCATACGGGATTGTTTCTTAGAGCAGTATGTTACAGAACCTACAAGGGAGCAAGCTATCTTAGATCTGGTCCTGTGTAATGAGACACGAATAATAAACGATCTCCTAGTAAAAGATATCCTCTCGGAATGAGTGATCAAAGTATGGTTGAATTTGTAATACAGATTGAGAGTGAGGAAGTAGTGTCTCAAACGAGCATACTATGCTTAAACAAAGGGGACTGCAGTGGGATGAGGGCAGAGTTGGCTAAAGTAGACTGGAAACACAGACTAAACGGTGGCACAATTAAGGAACAGTGGAGGACTTTTAAGGAGCTCTTTCGTAGTCCTCAACAAAAATATATTCCAGTAAAAAAGAAGGGCGGTAAGAGAAGGGATAACCAGACGTGGATAACCAAGGAAATAAAGGAGAGTATCAAATTAAAAACCAATGCGTATAAGGTGGCCAAGGTTAGTGGGAAACAAGAAGATTGGGAAAATTTTAAACGACAGCAAAGAATGACTAAGAAAGCAATAAAGAAAAGAAAGATAGATTACGAAAGTAAACTTGCGCAAAACATAAAAAGAGAGAGTAAAAGCTTTTACCGATATATAAAATGGAAAAGAGTGACTAAAGTAAATGTTGGTCCCTTAGAAGATGAGAATGGGGATTTAATAATGGGACATGTGGAAATGGCTGAGACCTTAAACAATTATTTTGCCTCAGTCTTCACAGTGGAAGACACAAAAACCATGCCAAAAATTGCTGGTCACAGGAATGTGGGAAGGGAGGACCTTGAGATAATCACTATCACTAGGGGGGTAGTGCTGGACAGGCTAATGGGACTCAAGGTAGACAAGTCTCCTGGTCTTGAGGAAATGCATCCCAGGGTATTAAAAGAGATGGCGGAAGTTATAGCAGATGCATTCGTTATCATCTACCAAAATTCTCTGGACTCTGGGGAGGTACCAGCGGATTGGAAAGCAGCTAATGTAACACCGCTGTTTAAAAAAGGGGGCAGACAAAAGGCAGGTACCTATAGGCCGGTTAGTTTAACATCTGTCGTGGGGAAAATGCTTGAAGCTATCATTAAGGAAGAAATAGCGGGACATCTAGATAGGAATCGTGCAATCAAGCAGAGGCAACATGGATTCATGAAGGGGAAATCATGTTTAACTAATTTACTGGAATTCTTTGAGGATATAATGAGCATGGTGGATAGAGGTGTACCGATGGATGTGGTGTATTTAGATTTCCAAAAGGCATTCGATAAGGTGCCACACAAAAGGTTACTGCAGAAGATAAAGGTACGCGGAGTCAGAGGAAATGTATTAGCATGGATCGAGAATTGGCTGGCTAACAGAAAGCAGGGAGTCGGGATAAATGGGTCCTTTTCAGATTGGAAATCGGTGGTTAGTGGTGTGCCACAGGGATCGGTGCTGGGACCACAACTGTTTACAATATACATAGATGACCTGGAAGAGGGGACAGAGTGTAGTGTAACAAAATTTGCAGATGGCACAAAGATTAGTGGGAAAGCGGGTTGTGTAGAGGACACAGAGAGGCTGCAAAGAGATTTAGATAGGTTAAGCGAATGGGCTAAGGTTTGGCAGAAAATGTGAGGTTATCCACCTTGGAAAAAAAAACAGTAAAAGGGAATATTATTTGAATGGGGAGAAATTACAACATGCTGCGGTGCAGAGGGACCTGGGGGTCCTTGTGCATGAATCCCAAAAAGTTAGTTTGCAGGTGCAGCAGGTAATCATGAAGGCGAATGGAATGTTGGCCTTCATTGCGAGAGGGATGGAGTACAAAAGCAGGGAGGTCCTGCTGCAACTGTACAGGGTATTGGTGAGGCCGCACTTGGAGTACTGTGTGCAGTTTTGGTCACCTTACTTAAGGAAGGATATACTAGCTTTGGAGGAGGTACAAAGACGATTCACGAGGCTGATACCGGAGATGAGGGGTTTACCTTATGATGATAGATTGAGTAGACTGGGACTTTACTCATTGGAGTTCAGAAGGATGAGGGATGATCTTATAGAAACATTTAAAATAATGAAAGGGATAGATAAGAGAGGCAGAGAGGTTGTTTCCACTGGTCGGGGAGACTAGAACTAGGGGGCACAGCCTCAAAATACGGGGGAGCCAATTTAAAACCGAGTTGAGAAGGAATTTCTTCTCCCAGAAGGTTGTGAATCTGTGGAATTCTCTGCCCAAGGAAGCAGTTGAGGCTAGCTCATTGAATGTATTCAAATCACAGATCGATAGATTTTTAACCAATAAGGGAATTAAGGGTTATGGGGAGCGGGCGGGTAAGTGGAGCTGAGTCCACGGCCAGATCAGCCATGATCTTGTTGAATGGCGGAGCAGGCTCGAGGGGCTAGATGGCTACTCCTGTTCCTAATTCTTATATTCTTATGTTCTTATGTTTTCCTACATGGCTACTGTTGGTACTATCACAAGGTGTGCCACCAAAGGGCACAGCAGTGGGAGACTTGTAGATTGCCTGTACAGTTGTGCCTGGCCTAGTATAGAAGGCAGGCCACCAGGTGTGATCCTCAATCTGGTGTTAACAAATAAAGGACTAAGGTCACTACAGTTCAAGTACAACACATTGCCTCGTGGAGTCATTATTAGAGCATCCAAGGACACAAAAATTGGCGACGAGATTGCGAACTTTCATGCGAAAATGGCTACCCTTAGTACGTTGCAGTAGGTCGCCGATGGTGATGATTGGGACACCTTTGTGTTGACCATTTCTTCACAGCAAACGACCTGGCACGAGACCACCCGGCCACATTGGCTGATAAGCGCAGAGTGATCCTGCTAACCAGTTGTGGGCCCACCATCTATGGCCTCGTCAGGGACTTGCTGGCACCAGCGAAGACAATGACCAAGACGTATGAGGAGCTTGTAACAATGATCCATGAGCAACTCAAGTCCAAGGAGAGCATCCTCACAGCCAGACACCAGTTCTACACCCACCGATGCCCCGACGGCCAGGAAATCGCGAAATACGCTGCAGACCTCAGTAGGCTGGCGGCACCGTATGATTTCGGCAACCATCTCAACGATGCACTGCGGGACATTTTTGTCATTGGAATCGGCCATGAGGGCCTTCTTCATAAGCTACCATCAGCGGCTTCCATATAGTCACACTGCAGAAGGCCATCTCTGTGAGCCAGGCATTCACCTGCGGTTCTAGGCAGATGAATCACCCTCAGACTCAAACCTGGCAGGTATTGTGCACTGAATGGTGCCTTTTAGAGGCTGGACTGTAGAACATGAACCCTCTCAGGGGAGAGAAAACAGGCCCTCGAGTCCCTTAACTCAAAGTCCGCTGAGGGGGACGAATCGAGTAGCTCCATGCTGGCGTAGCGGAAGGAATCACAGGGCTCACCAGTGCCACTTTAAAGACTATGTATGCAAGGGTTACAGCACAAAGGGCCACCTCCAGTGAATGTGTAAGACAAATATGACTCACTGTGTCTGTCATGTATTCAACCAGCATTGTAACCCATGTATAATCTAACCTAAGTTGTACACTGTGAGAACAATGACCACTAGGTGGTGAACTTGTGGGAGACACTCCTAACCTGGACCTTCAGGTATAAAAGGGGAAGCTCCATCCACTTTCATCACTTGAGTGCTAAGGAATAAAGGACAGGTTACAGACTGACCTTCTCTCAAACATGGGCCTCGTGTGCATTTATACTGTATAGTAAGGATGTATCAATGGCGACGAGAAACTGGGATTTAAACCACGCGAGCATGGCCACTAGCAGAACAGACGAGAGGTACTGTGTTAAGGAATGGTTGGGACAGAGATTCAACATTGTTAAAGCAGCACACAGTTCTCCAGGCAGACAAGGGCAATTGGGCATGCCCCAACATGTAGTCGAACCCAGAGGGGGAGTTCCACAGAGACAATGGCAAGCTGAACGGTGATTCACGCCATTGCAAGGGACAATGCGGCCAGTAATGGGGCCATCAACACCTGTTAATGGCACACTCAAGGACAGTCACAGGGGCAGTCAGGGACAATCGACTGGCAAGGGACCTTTGTTTCCAACAACAGCTCATGTTGGAGGCGTGGAGGCACACACTCAGCTGGAGTTTGCGGAGATGAACAAAATACCTGCAGAATGAACTCTGGGGGAAATCGCTGGAAGCTGAAGTTCAGCGAGTTCATGTGGAGCACATATACAGTTCATATACGAGGAAGCCACCGATAATGATGAAAGTGCTCCTCAATGGCATCCCAGTATCAATGGAGCTAGACACAGGGGCCAGCCAGTCCCTGATGGGTATTAAACAGTTCGAAAAGTTGTGGCCGTCCAAGGCCAGGAGGCCAAAATTATCGCCGATTGATGCACAGCTACGGACTTACACAAAGCAGATCATTCCGGTGCTAGGCAGCGCCACGATAGTCGTGACCCACAAAGATTCGGAGAACAGGTTGCCACTCTGGATTGTCCCGGGGGACGGTCCTGCAATACTGGGAAGGAGTTGGTTTGCTGTCATGAACTGGAAATGGGGCGATGTCAGTGCAATTTCCTCTGTGGAGCGAGTATCATGCTCACACATCCTGGACAAATTTGATTCATTATTTCAACCCGGCATTGGCACTTTCATGGGGGCCAAGGTAGTGATTCACATAAAACCGGACACCAGGCCAGTACACCACAAGGCCAGAGCGGTGCCGTACATGATGCGGGAAAAGATAGAAGGCGCATTGAACCGTCTGCTGAGGGAAGGCATCATCTCGCCAGTCGAATTCAGTGACTGGGCGAGCCCGATTGTGCCGGTGCTCAAGGCGGATGGGTCAGTCAGGATATGTGGTGATTACAAGGCCACCATCAATCGGGTGTCACTCCAAGACCAGTACCCACTATTGAGAGTGGAGGACCTTTTTGCGACGCTATCCAGTGGCAAACTTTTTTCAAAATTGGACCTGACCTCAGCTTACATGACCCAGGAGCTGGCGAGTGAGTCGAAGAACCTGACCACCATCACAACACACAAGGGGCTGTTTGAGTACAACAGATGTCCGTTCGGGATTCGCTCGGCCGCTGCGATCTTCCAACGAAATATGGAAAGCCTCCTCAAGTCGATTCCAGGGACGGTGGTTTTTCAGGACGACATCCTCATCACGGTTACGATACTGAAGAACACCTCCACAACCTGGAGGAGGTGCTACGTAGACTGGACCGGGTAGGGCTGCAACTGAAAAAGGCGAAGTACGTCTTCCTAGCTCCAGAGGTAGAATTCCTAGGGATGAGGGTAGCAGCAGATGGGATCAGCCCTACTGCGTCCAAGATGGAAGTGATCCAGAGAGCACTCAGACCCCGTAACATGACAGAGCTGCGTTCGTTCCTGGGGCTCCTGAACTATTTTGGTAACTTTCTTTCCAAATTGAGCACGCTGCTAGAGCTGCTACACGTGCTCCTACGCAAAGGTCGCGAATGGGTCTGGGGGGACAGCCAGGAAAGGGCTTTTAATAGAGCACGCAATTTGTTATATTCCAACAATCTGTTAACGCAATATGACCCATGTAAGAAACTTCTGTTAACGTGCGATGCGTCATCCTATGGTGTCGGGTGTGTGTTGCAGCATGTCAAAGCCAAGGGTCAGTTACAGCCGGTAGCTTATGCCTCCAGAAGTCACTCCCAGGCAGAAAGGGGCTACGGGATGGTAGAAAAGGAGGCGCTCGCATGTGTATATGCAGTAAAGAAAATGCACCAGTACCTGTTTGGCAGGAAATTTGAGCTGGAGACAGATCACAAACCCCTAACGTCCCTTTTGGCCGACAACAAGGCCATAAATGCAAATACATCGGCCCACATGCAGAGGTGGGCACTGAAGTTAGCCGCCTATGACTATACAATTCGGCACAGATCGGGCACCGAAAACTGCGCCGATGCACTCAGCAGGCTCCCACTAGTCACCACTGAGGGGGCTACCAAGCATGCTGCTGAGATGGTCATGGCTGTTGAAACTTTCGGAAGCGAAAGCTCACCTGTGACAGCCCGTCAGATTAAAGTCTGGACAAATAGAGACCCGCTATTGTCTCTAGTCAAGAAATGTGTCCTGAATGGGGACTGGGCAGCCATGTACAGGGCATGCTCTGAGGAATTTAAACCATTTCTCAGACGCAGGGATGAATTCTCGATTCAGGCCGATTGCCTACTGTGGGGAAACCGCGTAGTCATGCCCCAGATGGGCAGAGAGGTGTTCATCAGAGAACTCCACAATGAGCACCCAGACATTGTCATGATGAAGGCAATTGCCAGGTCACACGTTTGGTGGCCAGGGATAGACGCAGATCTGGAACTTTGTGTTCGCAGTTGCAACACGTGTGCCCAGCTGGGTAATGCGCCCAGGGAAGTCCCCCTTAGCCCCTGGCCATGGCCTGCCAAGCCTTGTCACGCATACATGTTGACTATGCAGTTCCTTTCATGGGAAAAATGTTTTTGGTTGTCGTAGATGCCTACTCCAAATGGATTGAGTGTGACATTTTAAATTCAAGCACATCCTCTGCCATGGTAGAAAGTCTACGGGCAATGTTCGCTGCCCATGGTCTACCGGACATCTTGGTCAGCGACAATGGCCCGTGCTTCACAAGCACTGAATTCCAGGACTTCATGGCAGGCAATGGAATTAACCATGTCAGAACGGCACCATTCAAGCCGGCCTCAAACAGCCAGGCAGAACGAGCAGTGCAGATAATCAAACAGGTGATGCTCAGAATCCACGGGGGTTCCCTACAAAGCCGCTTATCACGCTTCCGGTTGGTCTACAGATCCCGACCACACTCGCTCATAGGGGTTCCACCCGCAGAGCTGCTAATGAAAAGGACGCTTAAAACCCGGTTATCCCTTATACACCCCACTATGAAAGAAATTGTTGAGGGCAGGCACCAGTCACAATATGACTACCATGACAGGATGTATTGATGTAAATGACCCTGTTTTTGTCCTCAACTAAGCTGCTGGGCCCAAATGGCTTGCAGGCATTGTGATTGCCAAAGAGGGAAATAGGATTCTAGTAGTTAAACTTACCAATGGACAAATCTGCCGCAAACATGTGGATCAAACAAAAAGGAGGTTCAGCAACCCCATAGAAGAAGCAGAGGAAGAACACGATATAGAGTTCACTCCATCACAAGTGACCGAACACTGGAACCAAAGGGAGGAGAGCCCAGTCACTGTGGGCAGTCCGGATCGGCCCGAGGCACCGCAAACAGCAGACACTCAGGCCAGCACCCAACAACCGGAGCCCCAACTCAGGCGCTCTACAAGGGAGCGTAAACCACCAGAGAGACTCAACCTGTGATCCCAATGAGACTTTGGGGGGGGGAGGAGATGTCATGTATTCAACCAGCATTGTAACCCATGTATAATCTGACCTAAGTTGTACACTGTGAGAACAATGACCACTCGGTGGTGAACTTGTGGGAGACACTCCTAACCTGGACCTTCAGGTATAAAAGGGGAAGCTCCACCCATTTTCATCACTTGAATGATAAGGAATAAAGGACAGGTCACAGACTGACCTTCTCTCAAGCATGGGCCTCGTGTGCATTTATACTGTGTAGTAAGGACGTATCAGTGTCGATGAAGAGTCTGCAGATGGCCTCAAATCCAGTGTGGATTATGAACCGATAGGCAGAGAGGCAGCTCAGCCCCACAATGAGGTATATAGCATGTTTACCTGCACCACCGAGTGTTCCCCGTTGAGGATGGAAGTCGAGATAGATGGTTCACCCATCCAGCGATCGACGTTCTCTGCATTCGGAGGCACAGCAAGCCCTCACTTGAGGGTGGACCCAGCACCAGAGAGCAGACCAGCACAGCACCTGAGGCACAGACCGCTCAGCACGACAGCGTGGAGATGATCCAGCTGAGACGACCCGAACGCATCTTCCAAGTTCCAGTGGCAGGACTCCGGAGGAAGAAAATCGGATCCAAAGGCGACTTCCCAGCTTCGGTGGCAGAACCCGGGGAGAAGGGGATCACTGCAGTCGATAGCGTGGATGGAGGAAAGATGGTGCCCAAACCACGAGGTGAGCGCTGAAGAAAAAATAGCCGCGGCCAGACGAAGAGGTGCAGCGCTGATGGAGCAACACGTGGCACCAAACGGAGAAGAGGATTGGGGTAAAGAAAGCAAGGCTCTCTTAAAGAAGGCCTGCAACCCACTGCAATTAGAGGGACAGTTCCACACACTCAAGCAATGTAATAGCAACTGTAAGTTAGAGATAAAATGTGTAACTGACGATCAGAGTTATGTACATGCAATAAGCAAGGAAAAGTCACGCGATCATGTAAAATGTGTAAGTGATGATCAGAGTTGTGTACATGCAACCAGCGAGGAAAAGTCACGTGATCACGATCGGAGCTACACAGTATACACAATAAGTAATGAAAAGTTGTGCGATGTAGGATTTCAACTGCATGCAGTCAATGCAGCGGGCAGGCACACAGGTCCAGCGAGCTACCCAATGCTGTAGGCTGCGTCCCTGGGACCAGAGTTATGCACCATGGAGTGTGGCCACAAACAGCCAATACACAGGAGTTGCAGAGCAAGCGACCTCAGCAGGGCTATGGCACCGATATCGATACCATGCCCCTGGTTGGCGCGACTTCTCAGGCACCCGATGGCACCAACCGCCATGAGCAAATGGTGCTAAGGCGCAGCCCCCAGACCCCATCGTCACCAAGGTCATACCTGGAAACGAAGGATCACCCACTACAATCCCCCCAAAGGGGACCGGGACCAGCCAGGATCCCAAACCAAACAACACCCAGGCTAGCGAGTCAGCAGTTCCCTGTGCACTGCTAGATAACAGCTCCTCAGGGAGCAGCAGCGACCCAAGGCGCATAGAAAAGGCAGGGAGGCCACAGGCATCTGTGAACCGGCCCGACACTAGGAACCACGGCAACAGCCCCAAGAGCAGGCAACTTGAGCCAACTGGGTTCCCACTGCCAGCACTGGGCACCGTGCTGCCACCAGACTGCAGGGACACCATCCAGCACTTCTGGAACTAGTTTGTCCTTACGCACCGGTCACCGCGTCAATAATGTAACTCACCAGTCGAACGTACTTGTCTCACAACAGAACCACAAATGTAATGCAAATTCATTTTTCTGAACTTGAATGTATGTGAATGCAATGAACCTCCGGCATAATCTATATATGGGGGGTGGGGGTGGGGGGGGGGGGGGGAGAGAATGGAGTGGTCAGGGCCACACACAAACAACAACCACCAGCACTCTACTGCACCAACCACTCACCCAAGATTGAAACGACCTGCCAAGGGTCAACCAGTTGGAGCCCAGATAGAGCTAAGCACAGAGCACAGTCAATGCAGAGGCGATTTGCACTAAAGGCTTAGGGGCGAGTGATGTCATGTGTCCTACATGGCTACTGTTGGTACTATCACAATGTGTGCCACCAGAGGGCACAGCAGTGGGAGACTTGTAGGTTACCTGTACAGGTGTGCCTGGCCTAGTATAAAAGGCAGGCCACCAGGTATAATCTTCACTTTGGAGTTAACAAATAAAGGACTAAGGTCACTACAGTTCAAGTACAACACATTGCCTCGTGGAGTCATTATTAAAGCACATGAGGCATTATGATGTTTCTCCTACATCATTTCAATTAAGCTCTCACTGTTTCAGGATTGAGCTCCTGCACTCTTGCTGAGATCCATCAGAAATGAATGTAATGTGCAACCAGATCGGAAACCCAGTGTTATGAGTCTCTGTCCCTTTTTCCAGTCTGCTACATTCTGAACTGAGATGAAAATCATCCCTAGACTAGTCCAGTTTCCCCTGATACAATACTTATTTGGCAAGCAGATAAAATGTTCAAATTGCAGTAACAGATTAATGACTCAGGGAAGAGGAAGATTAATTAACTTGTCAAACTCTTCTCTCTGTGACTTAGAGCTGTTGTGATTCCTAGCTGGGAACCTAGTTTGTTTAATATAGACAGCTAAAGGGAGGACATTTTTATATAAAGAGAGCAATTGTATAGAACTTCAGCATTTGGACATCCCCAAAGCATTTCAGAACCAATTAATTACTTTTGAACTGTAGTAAGTCACTATTATGTAGGCAAACATAACACAGACCTGTACAGCAAAGTCTCATAAATTAGATGAATGACTGACCAGTTAACCTGTTGGTTGGGACACTGGGAGAATTCCTGTTTTTCTTTGTCCAGCTTATATTTTTCAGCATCCGCAATGTTTTGCTTTTATAGTTTCTTTGCTGGCAAGATGGTCATCTTTTGTTAGGACTTCTGCCCACCTGATTGAACATCAGTAGCACCCATCCCCATTTGGATGCACGATCAGTAGTGACACCAGAAAATCGGGCAGGGAACTGACATAACCAGCTGAATTTTAAAGGGGGAGGTGGGTTGGGAGTCGGTGGGGGACTCCGAGGCGGTTGCGGAACCTGGGAATTTAATGGCAGGGCCCTATTTGAATGGGAAACCGGTTTTTTACCCACAGCCAGCTAGATTGAGAGGCTGACTGGATCTGGGTGGGTAGGCCTATGGCACAAGGCCACACAGAGCAGGGAGGGAGGGAGGGATTATTTGGGGCCGGGGGTCGGCAAGAAGATCGGGGGCCAGAAAGAAAATCGGGGGCTGTGGAGGTGGATGGAGAGGAGGATTGTGGGGGGGAAGGGTCTCTCTTCGTGGTGAAGTGGTGTTAGGCAGGGACCCTGGATCCAGGAGGTAAGTGTAAAGGCACTTACCTCCTGGATCCAGCAGTGCTCGCCTTGCTTTAGCTGGCAGGTTTCACAAGGCGTGCAAAACCCAAAAACTTGGAGATATTAGTCTCAATTCCTTCATCTAAATCATTGATGTATATTGTAAATAGCTGGGGTCCCGGCACTGAGCCCTGCGGCACCCCACTAGTCACTGCCTGCCATTCTGAAAAGGACCCGTTTACCCCGACTCTCTGCTTCCTGTCTGCCAACCAGTTCTCTATCTGTAAAAGCTCTCTAATTAAATTAATCTCAGTGTTAAATGGCTTCTTATGCGGTGGAGGATGATGCAAATTATTTTTAGTTTTGGACAATATTTCATTTATTGTTTCGCTGCACGGTTATCATAATCTAACAGATTCTGCATCTAATCAATCAAAAATCATAAGATCAGCCTCATCTAAGAGGTTAGTCTTTCGCTATGTTTACTTATATCTCTACTGTTTAAAACCTAGAGCAGGCAATAATAGGGCTAATATAATCACTGTACATGCTTTATATATTAATTATAGGTGATTTAATTGAGGTGTTTTAACCATTTTAAATACAGTTTTGCAAAGAAAATTAATGTTGCTTTAACTATTTGTCATTTTTTTCCATGTAGTCATATCTGATAAATAACTTGGATCTTATTTCATTCAGGAATAACAAACAACATACATTTTTCAAAATCTGAGCTATTAATTCCAGATAAGATAATGCTTAATGTGTTAGGAATAAAAATCTGATTTTATTGGCCTTTGAGCAGCAACAAACAATTGTAAAATATTTGCACTTCTCATTCCAGTTCTCTATCTTCACCTGGCTTATTTGTCTGACAATATTGTTCGACGCAGCTTACAACCCCGACCGTGCAAAACTAAAGTCAAGTTCGAGGCTCATTACCCATTATGAAATCCAGTTTAACGATTCTTCCATGTATACACTTGCCACATGTTGGCAAAACATTAAGGTCTCTGGCCTTCATTGACTGTCCATGTAACTCTTGCTGTGGAGATGTTCTGTAGAGTCCTCAAATTTCTGGATTCCTCAAAGAAGTTAATGCCACCTTGTTATTTTACATCAAGAAATTGGGAAACCAAATGTTAATCATTTTATTTCACGCAATTCTTTTGTCACCTGAAAGACTCAACTAACATTTCTTGATCCCAAACTTATCCCTGACTGCTTTTGGCATGCATATTGTTGATTCCTACCCCATTACTTCCCATTGTAAAGGCCACAAATTGCAGCCGTTAAATTTCCCAAACTATTTATTTTATAAAACTCATGTATAGGCGGATATATTTTGCTCATTCAATGATCACATTAAACTATGTGACACCATTATCCTAAGTCAATTGTTCCAGTATAAGATAGACTACATTTCATACAAAGAAGACTACATCAACATGGCCAATTGTAAAATCTTCTGCTTATATCTTTGAGCTCCAGTATGCCTATGATGGAGTGGGCTTGCTATGGAATACCTGTATTTTCCTCAACTAGACAGAGCTTTCTCTAGTCATTTAACGTGGTTAACTAAATTGCATTGCGTTCTTTGTTTTATTAAGAATTGTAAGTTAATTTTGACTCTTGTGCTCCAAAGCATGCTCTTCTGCAATTGCTGAAGAGTTGGATAAATTCTCTTCCTGTATAGTTCAGACTGAGTGCAGCAGAATCTATCTCTCTTACACAATGTTTCCTACTAGATATGTGCCAAGATTTACCTTTTAAAAGTCTACTGATATGTGATAATCATTTAATTATTGGAGGAAACTATATTTGGTGTGTAAAATCGTCTGGTCTGAATAGGTGGCAGCATGTCTCCTATCAATTTGGGGCAAGATTGGCTTCAACAGCTTCACTATCATCCCTTGCATTAAGTATGTTATTTTAATTATTGCTGTTACTATTTACCAACTTTTACATGAAAGTCCATTTTTATACATTTCTTTGGCTGGGAAGATTCCAAATTAATTACAGGAGATTCACTACCTCGTGTGTGTGTGTATGTGTGTGTGTGTGTGTGTGTGTGTGTGTAAGGCGGGGTGGGGGCGAGGGGGCGGTGGTGGGGGTTGGAAGGGCACCCTTCCTATTCCATTTAACTATTATTTGTTTTTACGATATCTTCCCTTGTGCAATGGTTGAAAAATGGAAATAGGGATTTATCTTGGTGGATGATTCAGTAACTTCTGAACTGTAGCTAACCAAATTATGGATCTTTTGAAGGACAGTATTTTTTCTTTTATAGCTTGAATTATATATAAAGAAATGTGCTTGATTTTGAACTCACTAATGTTAAGATGGTAGCGGTCTCATCCTATAGTTTACAATCTGTTTTGTCAGAGTTGGGGGTGAGGTGTTTGCAGAACACGAGCTAGGTACTTTGATGCCAAGATCAACCAGTTGTACCAAAAGTTATTCTAATTATGCCCGGTCAGAGCATTAATTAGGCTTGTGAAGCCGAGACAAGGTGTGAAATACTTATCATAGAATCATAGAAATTTATAGCAAGGAAGGAGGCCATTTTGGCCCATCGTGTCCACGCCAGCCGACAAAGAGCTATCCAGCCTAATCCCACTTTCCAGCTCTTGGTCTGTAGCCTTGTAGGTTACGGCACTTCAAGTGCACATCCAAGTACTTTTAAAATATGGTGAGGGGTTCTGCGTCTACCACCCTTTCAGGCAGTGAGTTCCAGGCCCCCATGACTCTCTGGGTGAAAAAATTTCCCCTCAAATCCCCTATAAACCTCCGACCAATTATTTTAAATCTATGCCCCCTGGTTGTTGACCCCCCTCTGCTGAGGGAAATAATTCCTTCCTATCCACTCTATCTAGGCCCCTCATAATTTTATACGCCTCAATAAGGTCTCCCCTCAGTCTCCTCTGTTCCAAAGAAAACAAACCCAGCCTATCCAATCTTTCCTCATAGCTAAAATTCTCCAGTCCAGGCAACAACCTCGTAAATCTCCTCTGTACCCTCTCCAGTGCAATCATATTATTCCTGTAATGTGGTGACCAGAAATGCACGTAGAACGCTAGCTGTGGCCAAACTTTGTTATATTCCAGATTGTGTTCTTGTTCTGATCATGATTGACAGCCATGTATCCAGAGGTTACTCATGCTGAGATAAATATGAAAGCTTTCACATTTCTTGAGTTCACATAGTACAACTGTATTTCCAGGTGTTTGCAGCAAGACAGAACTCCTCACCACTAAGTGAAAAGCTTAACCAAAGACTCAGTACAATAAGGGAAAAGGAGCCCAAACTGCAACAGCATATACACCACTGAGCTGGTTACAGACCGTGAAAGTATTGGTGGTTCATTTCAACCTGTATACAGTAGCTTTCTTCCTTCCTTTTGCAGAGCTGTCTATCTGCTACAGTTTTGAAGATGTTGCGTATGCAATAACTCAATAGGCTTAGTCCCGTGAACTCAATCAGGTGTTACCTGACTCTACTTTATTAGCTCTCAAAGTGAGGATTAAACATGGAGGCTTTCTTTATACTAAAGGGCTGCACTTGTGTGTCTGTGGCCCAATGACCTCCGATGGTTGCTCCCCCTGCTGGCAGGTAAACCCAGGCATACATACATTACATCATTTCCCCCCCAAGATCTTGGTATCAGTCCTATTTACAAATTGAGATGGTCCGGGGCTTTCCACTCCCTAGTTGATCGTCTCAGTGCAATTCCAGATCTGGCTGAGCTCTCCGAGTCATTCATGACTTGAGGCTGGATAGCCGATCTAATGGGAGTGGCAGTGTCCATGTCGGGGATTGAAGGTCCAGATTCATTGACAACAGCAGGGTCTTCTGATGGCTGAATATGAATCGGTTGGTCATTGATGGTGTCTTCTTCAAGCTGTTCCGGTCCGTCTGTGTGCCGTAATTTCGTCTGATCAATGTGCCTCCTGCATGTTTGCCCATTAATGAGCCTGACAATAAGCACCCTCCTTGGCCGTTACAGTGTCAGTGACCCACTTGGGGCCTTGACCATAATTTAGCATATACACAGGATCATTAATAGAGATGTTGCGTGACACGGCAGTGCGATCATGATACCACTGCTGATGTTGACGTCTGTTTACGACGTGATCATTAAGATCAGGGTGGACAGGCGAGAGCCTGGTCTTGAGACCTCTCTTCATCAACAGATCAGCAGGGGGGACCCCGGTAAACATGTGGGGTCTTGTCCTATAACTAAGCAGTATGCGTGACAAGCAAGTCTGCAAAGAACTGTGAGTTACGCGTTTCAGGCTTGGTTTGGATGGCCCGCTCCGCTTGACCATTAGACGCGGGTTTGAATGGTGCTGACCTTACATGCTTGATACCATTGAGTCTCATAAACTCGTGAAACTCCAGCCTCATGAAGCACTATCCATTGTCGCTCACAACGATGTCGGGCAGACCATGAGTGGCGAATATGGCATGAAGGCTCTCACTGCTGGCTGTGGATATGTTAGATGACATGATTACACTTTTTATCCATTTGGAATATGCATCCACCACCACCAAAAACATTTTGCCCAGGAAAGGACCCGCATAGTCGATGTAGATCCTCGACCATGGTTTGGATAGCCACGACCACAGACTTAGCGGCGATTCCATTGGTGCATTGCTTAACTGCATGCAAGTGTTGCACTGATGCACACATGACTCCAAATCAGAGTCAATGCCAGGCCACCAAATGTGAGGCCTGGCAATGGCCTTCATCATCACAATATCGGATGGGTACTGTGTAAATCCAGTTCAAATCTCTCCCTGCCTTTCTTGGGTATAACAACACGATTACCACATAGCAAATAATCAGATTGAATGGATAGTTTGTCTTTGCGACGGTTGTAAGGTTTGATCTCATCACACACTTCCCTGGGAATGGCCAACCAATCACCACTAAGGACACAATGTTTTACAACCGATAAGATCGGATCCTGGCTGGTCCAGGTCCTAACCTTTTGAGCAGTGACAGGCGACCCTTCACTCTCAAAGGCATCCATGACCAGCAGTAGGTCTGCGGGCTGTGAAGATTCCACCTCCGGCGTGGGCAACGATAAACGGCTCAATGCATCAGCAGAATTCTCGGTACCAGGTCTATGGTGAATGACATAATCATAGGCAGATAATATCAGCGCCCACCTCTGGATACGGGATGACGCGTTGATATTGATACCTTTATGCTCTGAAAACAAAGATATGAGAGGCTTGTGATCGGTTTCAAGCTCGAAACGAAGCCCAAACAGATATTGGTGCATCTTTTTAACCCCGTATACGCAGGCTAAAGCTTCTTTCTCTACCATGCCATCGGCTCTTTCCGCTTTAGAAATGCTTCTTGAATCGTATGCAACGGGTTATAGTTTGCCGACTCATTGGATTGTTGGAGCACGCAACCAACCCCATGTGATGAAGCGTCACAGACCAATACTAAATGCTTGCACGCGTCATAATGTACCAGCAATTTGAAGGAAAAAAGCAGATTTCTAGCCTTCTCGAAGGCCCTGTCTTGAGATATACCCCAAACTCAGTTGTCGCCTTTTCTGACCAGCATGTGCAATGGCTCTAATGTGCTTAATTTAGGTAAGAAATTACCTAAGTAGTTGAGAAGACCAAGGAATGAACGCAGCTCCGTCACATTCTAGGGTCTGGGTGCATTTTTGATGGCCTCTGTTTTCGAGTCCGTAGGCCTGATGCCGTCTGCAGCAATCTCCCTTCCCAGGAATTCGACTTCCAGTGCCATAAAGATGCACTTTGAACATTTCAGCCTGAGCCCCACTTTGTCCAGATGACGTAGAACCTCTCCCGGGTTGTGCAGGTGTTCGGCAATGTCACGACCTGTGACCAGAATGACGTCTTGGAACACCACGGTTCTAGGGACGGATTTCAGTAAACTCTCCATGTTTCTCTGAAATATGGCTGTCGCCGAGCTAATTCCAAAAGTACACGTGTTATAAATGAACAGCCCTTTATGCGTATTTATGCACTTAAGTTTCTTCGACGATTTGACAAGCTCCTGTGTCACATAGGCCGACGTCAGATCCAATTTGCTGAACAACTTTCCCCCGGCTAGCATTGCAAACAGGTCATCAGTCTTTAGTTATGGGTACTGATCCTGTTTCGAAACTCGGTTGATCATAACCTTGCAGTCTCCACAAATCCTGACAGTGCCATTACTCTTCAGCACAGGAACAATGGGACTAGCCCAGTCATTAAATTCGACCGGTGAAATGACCCCTTCACATTGGAGTCTGTCCAGGTTGATTTCGACCTTCTCCCTCATCATGTACAGGACCGCCCGGGGTTTGTGATGGACGGGTCTTGCATCCAAGTCTAGGTGGATCTGCACCTTGGCTCCCGTGAAGTTGCCGATGCTCAGTTCAAACAGCAAGGAAAATTTGCTCAGCACTTGAGCACATGAAGCATCATCTACTGATGACAAAGCTTTAATATTGTTCCAGTTCAACTTTATTTTTTTGAGCCAACTCCTGCCGAACAGCGTTGAACCATTGCCTGGGACGATCCATAGCGATAGATCATGAACCGCCCCATCATACGACACCTTGACTGCTGCACTGCCAATCATTGGTATGAGCTCTTTGGTGTAGGTATGCAATTTTGCATTTACTGGACTCAGCTTGG
The DNA here is from genome assembly GCF_044704955.1 of Pristiophorus japonicus. Lineage (NCBI taxonomy): Eukaryota > Metazoa > Chordata > Chondrichthyes > Pristiophoridae > Pristiophorus > Pristiophorus japonicus. Next base: position 82,300,059 of record NC_091983.1, read on the forward strand.
GTTTCACGGCTTTGGTGTCAAACAGCTTTTCGAAAGTCCTCTGGCTCATAATTGACTGACTCGCACCCATGTCTAATTCCATAGATACCGGCACGCCGTTCAATTTTACTTCAATCATTATCGGTTAGCTCTTTGTCAGGAATGAATGTACACTATACACTTTCTCCTCAAGTATCTCGGGTTGCATTACCGGATCTGTTCCGGATCGGTCGTCATCATCCACATGGTGTGTCGCAGCACGCTTGCTGAGCTGCGGACACATCCGCTGAAATTGCCTCATTTTTGCACAGCCTCTACAAATATACTGCCTGAAACAGCACTGATTAGGCTGATGATTGCCCCCACAACGCCAACAGGGTGAAATCGGATTCGTGCCCAATGGCGGACTTCGAGCAGCTACAGGTTTTGCAAACACAGTCGGGTAGGCCCTGCCAGGTGCAGCTCTGCCAACCGATGACGCAATCTGGTACACAGTACTTGCTGTGGAGTTCTGACTCTGCGAGGATATCTGCTTTGTAATATCGACCGTGGTCAGGCAACCCTGGGCGATCATGATGGCCCTGCTCAGATCCAGCATCTCTGCAGCCAGCAGCTTCCGCAGGATCACCTCTTGGTTTATGCCTATTACAAAGATGTTGCGCAGCATGTTTTCCAACGTGGTTCCAAACTTACATGGCCCAACAAGATGTCTCAGGTCGGCAACAAATTCTGCCACTTCCTGGCCCTCAGAACGAACATGCTTCTAAAAGTGATATGTCGAGATAATGATGCCTTCTTTACGGTTGAGATGGTCCTGAATCAGAGCACACAATTCCTCATAGGTCTTTTCCATTGGACGTGCAAGTGAGAGCAGATTATTTATGAGGCCATAGATTTTTGGACCACAGACCGTGAGGAAAAGCAACATGCGCCTAACTGCATCAGCGTCTTCATCCATCTTGTTGGCCACAAAGTACTGGTCGAGGCGATCTGTAAAATCCTCCCAGTCTTCTCCCTCCACGAATTGCTCCAAAATTCCAACGGTGCTCATTTTTTCTGTGCTTGAAAGTTCGTATTGTGTCTCGTCGCCAAATGTTGCGTATGCAATAACTCAATAGGCTTAGTACCGTGAACTCAATCAGGTACGGCCTCTACTTTATTAGCTTTCAAAGTGAGGATTAAACATGGAGGCTTTCTTTATATACAAGGGCTGCACATGTGTGTCTGTGGCCCAATGAGCTCCGACGGTTGCTCCCCCTGGTGGCAGGTAAACACAGGCATACATACATTACAGAAGATATAAATCATTTTGTTACATTTAAAGTTCAAAGGGGGTTTTGAAATATCATTCCTATTTGTGTGGGTTCTGGTATCTGAGATCTTGTGATAGGACTTGTTTTGTTTCTTTCAGTAGCTTAAATCAAATGTTCTGCAGTTTCAAAAAATTAATTCTGTGCTTCACTTTGCCGTAGGTAGTAATCTACCCCTAGCTTCCCTTACTAAACGTTCTCATTTTCTTCAGGCTTATTAGACAAATAGATGATTTACCTCCAAATTTTATAACACTCTTATTAGGAACTATCAATCTTGGTCACTATCATTGCATTAAAATTGGGTCCAGAGATCATCTGATCAATATGTCCTGCCAACATTGGCAAAGAATTTGCATTTGTATGTCACACATTTACACCACCTATGATAAAATGATAAAGATTTTACATAAATTTTGCAATTGTCTCCAATGTGTAGGTTTTAACTCCCCTGACCAGTGGAAACTAAGTGGTGGGCAGATAAAATGGAGAGGGGGACTTACCCATGCTGTCACCATCCCAATCCTGCTAATTGCAGTTTTAAATGGTATGCAGCAAGCACATCCACCTGATTCCAGTGGAGGCCCTTCTCTAAATATGCAAATTGGGCTTTGATGACATCATAGAGTCATAGAAATTTACAGCACGGAAGGAGGCCATTTCGGCCCATCGTGTCCGTGCTGGCCGACAAACAGCTATCCAGCCTACTTTCCAGCTCTTGGTCCGTAGCCCTGCAAGTTACGGCACTTCAAGTCCACATCCAAGCACCCCTTAAATGTGGTGAGGGTTTCTGCCTCTACCACCCTTTCAGGCAATGAATTCCATACCCCCATCACGCTCTGAGTGAAGAAATTTCCCCTCATATCTCCTCTAAACCTCTTACCAATTACTTTAAGTCGATGTCCCCTAGTTGTTGACCCCTCTGCCAAGGGAAATAGGTCCTTTCTATCCACTCTATGTAGGCCCCTCATAATTTTATACACCTCAATAAGGTCACTCCTCAGTCTCCTCTGTTCCAAGGAAAACAAACCCAGCCTATTCAATCTTTCCTCATAGCTAAAATTTTCCAGACCAGGCAACATCCTCGTAAATCTTCTCTGTACCCTCTCCAGTGCAATCACATCTTTTCTGTCATGCAGTGACCAGAACTGCACACAGTGCTCTAGCTGTGGCCTTACTAGTGTTTTATACAGTTGAAGTACAACCTCCCTGTTTTTGTATTCTATGCCTCAACTAATAAAGGCAAGTATTCCATATGCCTTCTTCACCACCTTATCTAGCTGGCCTGCTACCTTCAGGGATCTGTGGACCAGCACTCCAAGGTCCCTTTGTTCCTCTACACTTCCCAGTGTCCTACAGTTTAGTGTCTATACCCTTGTCTTGTTAGCCCTCCCAAAATGCTTTACCTCACACTTCTCCGGATTGAATTCCATTTGCCACTGTTCTGCCCACCTGACAGTACTTTGATATCCTTCTGCAGTTGCAGCTTTCTTCTTTATTATCAACTACACAGCCTATTTTTGTATCATCTGTAAACTTCTTAATCACACCCCCTACATTCAAGTCCAAATCATTGTTATATACCACAAAAAGCAAGGGACCTAGTACTGGATCCCCACTGTAAACAGCCTTCCAGTCACAAAAAACACCCATCAACCATTACCCTTTGCTTCTTGCCTCTGAGCCAAGAAACAACTGCTATTTTTACCTGAGGCCTGAGTAGGGAAGTAGTGGTGGTTTCCAGGCTAGCCCAGCTATCTGAACTCGCACCAAGTCCTGTTCATCTATCACCCCTGTGCTCACTGACCTACATTGGTTCCCGGTCTGGCAATGCCTCAATTTTAAAATTCTCATCCTTGTTTTCAAATCCCTCCATGGCCTTGCCCCTCTAACACTATAACCTCTGATATCTCTGTGCTCCTCCAATTCTGGCCTCTTGCTCCATTGGCCGCCATGCCTTCAGCTGTCTTGGTCCTAAGCTCTGGAATTCCCTCGTTAAGCCTCTCCGCCTCTCTACCTTTCTCTCCTCTTTTAAGACTCTCTAAAACCTACCTCTTTGACCAAGCTTTTGGTTACCTGTCTTAATATCTCCTTCTGTGGCTTGGTGTCAAATTTTGTTTGATAATGTTCCTGTGAAGTGCCTTGGGATGTTTTACTATGTTAAAAGCGCTATATAAATGCAAGTTGTTGTTGTAGACCAAAGCTGTTGGGATTAGGATCCAGCAACAGAAGGGGCCCAAGTAAGTGTAAATTTTTAAATTGTTACAGTTTTCTTTGTGGGCCAGGAGGAGCAAGAATGCTCTTCCTGGCTGCAAAAGGAAACCTCAGACCTCCCCTGGACCTTCCTACCTCCTCGATTACGATTCTCATCCACTAGTTGTCCAATGCTCTTGATTTGTGCCAGGGACCACTTCCTGGAGTCCCCGGTAGCTTACTCCAAGCAGCCTGATTTTAGTTCCTGGGCAGCTGCATCCCACCGACTTGCTGACCGTTTTGGTCAAGATGCAAGAAAGCGAAATACAAATGAGGCTCAATTGTTAAAATCAGCCAGGGGAAGCCAGCCACTCGTCACATTCCTATCCAGGAATAATATTTGACTCCCATGTTCATACGCTCAGATATTTATGTATGTCCAAAGAAAATAAATAACATGCATATTACTTGAAGTTCAACCCTGGTTTTAATGTTAATTTTTAATTCAGTTAAATCTACAATATTCATGCATGGCTAAGAACTTGGCTTGGTTTTGTGCTTCGACATAAAAGATTCCCATGCTAAAGAAAGAGGAAAGTCTGCAAATTGATCAACAGATGGTGAAATAAATAAAAGTAGTTCAAATTGTATATTAATCTTTCACATCCACATAATCCTCAGCACCAGACAAAAGTTCAGAGAAAACAAATAATCACTAAATCCTCTTAAAAATGTCATATACGACAGATGATAATTATTTCTGTGCCTCTGAAATCATATTTTAGGAAAAGCAGATGTTCCCAGTTCTGCTGCTGCTGCTGTTGACCTGGGCCATACTTCATTTACAATTACCCACGGCACTTGAGGATCAAAATTGGAAAAACTCTCAATTTCCAACATTGCGTATTTCGTCTAATTGCACAATTTCTTCATTCCGCAGAATCTAAATCTCCAGTGATTTATCTTCTCAGAAGTTACCTATTTAGTCTAAAATAAGATGAAAATGTTAATGGTAAGTCTAATCAGAGGCCCTTTGTGGAATTTCCCAATGGCTTAATGGTGTGCCGTGAAAATGCACAACCAGGGCGACTCCAGGTTTAGTCAATGGTCTGGGCTGAATTTGCTCATCAAACCAAGTCAGTGGTGAATTCACTGCAGTTGGCCTCAATGTTGTTTTGTTATAGAGTGGAATAATTCAGTCAGAAATGTCGAGAGGATGATACAGCTCGGCTTCCTCCTGAGGTCCACACCATTAAAGAAGCCAGTCTTAAGCCAATTCGATTCACTCTACATGATATTAAGAAACAGCTACACTGGATACAACAAAGGCTATGGGCCCCATCAACCTCCCAGCTGTCATGCTGAAGACTTGTGCTCCAGAACTGGCTGCCCCTCTGGCCAAGCTGTTCCAGTACAGCTACACCACTGGCATCTACCCACGTATGTCCTGTCCACAACAAGGAGGACAAATCCAATCCATCCAATTATCAGCCAATCAATCTACTCTCAATCATCAGAAAAGTGATGGAAGGTGTCATTGACAGTGCTATCAAGCATTTATTCACCAATAAGTTGCTCAATGATGCTCAATTTGGGCTCCATCAGGACCACTCAGTTCCAGACATTACAGTCTTGGGGCAAATATGAAAAAAAGAGCTCAATTCTAGAGGTGAGGTGAGAGTGAACGTGTTTGACATCAAGGTCCCATTGGACCAGAGCTGGTCTCCAGTTGTCTTGGTTAATCTTGCCACTGGACCAAGATCTAGCTCTGTCAAGCCTATGTGGTGGCTGGTGCGCAATGGCCACCATATGTTAAAAAAATCCACGCACAGGCATCTTCCACTCTTCGACATGCAGTTCGGGACCTGGAATATCAGGTCACGCATTGTAACACCTGTGAATTCATCCGTTTTTGGCGCGGAAGCAAGTCATCCTCGATATGAAGGACTGCCTATGATGATGATGATGATTTGACCGAGTGTGGCGTCAAGATGTCCTAGCAACGCTGAAGTCAATGGGAATTGGGGAAAACTCTCCGCTGACTGGTGTCATACCTAGCACAAAGGAAGATGGTTGTGGTTGTGAAGGCCAATCACCTAAGCCCTCGGACATCACTGCAGGAGTTCTTCAGGGCAGTGTCCTAGGCTCAACCATCTTCAGCTGCTTTATCAATGACCTTCCCTCCATCATAAGGTCAGAAGTGAGGATGTTCGCTGATGATTCCAGAGTTCAGTTCCAGTTGCAACTCCTCAGATAATGAAGCAGTCCATGCCATATACAGCAAGACCTGGATGACATTTAGGCTTGGGTTGATAAGTGGCAAGTAACATTCATGCCATACAAGTGGCAGACAATGACTATCTCCAACAAGAGAGAGTCCAACCACTGCCCCTTGATATTCAACGGCATTGCCATGCCGAATACCCCAACATCAACATCCTGGGGGTCACCATTGACCAGAAACATAGAAACATAGAAAATAGGTGCAGGAGTAGGCCATTCGGCCCTTCGAGCCTGCACCGCCATTCAATGAGTTCATGGCTGAACATGCAACTTCAGTACCCCATTCCTGCTTTCTCGCCATACCCCTTGATCCCCCTAGTAGTAAGGACTACATCTAACTCCTTTTTGAATATATTTAGTGAATTGGTCTCAACAACTTTCTGTGGTAGAGAATTCCACAGGTTCACCACTCTCTGGGTGAAGAAGTTTCTCCTCATCTTGGTCCTAAATGGCTTACCCCTTATCCTTAGACTGTGACCCCTGGTTCTGGACTTCCCCAACATTGGGAACATTCTTCCTGCATCTAACTTGTCCAAACCCGTCAGAATTTTAAATGTTTCTATGAGATCCCCTCTCATTCTTCTGAACTCCAGTGAATACAAGCCCAGTTGATCCAGTCTTTCTTGATATGTCAGTCCCGCCATCCCGGGAATCAGTCTGGTGAACCTTCGCTGCACTCCCTCAATAGCAAGAATGTCCTTCCTCAAGTTAGGGGACCAAAACTGTACACAATACTCCAGGTGGGGCCTCACCAAGGCCCTGTACAACTGTAGTAACACCTCCCTGCCCCTGTACTCAAATCCCCTCGCTATGAAGGCCAACATGCCATTTGCTTTCTTAACTGCCTGCTGTGTCTGCATGCCAACCTTCAATGACTGATGTACCATGACACCCAGATCTCGTTGCATCTCCCCTTTTCCTAATGTGTCACCATTCAGATAATAGTCTGTCTCTCAGGTTATCCACTTTGGTGGTAAAAACAAACATTTATCCACATTATACTTCATCTGCCATGCACTTGCCCACTCACCTAACGTATCCAAGTCACTCTGCAGTCTCATAGCATCCTCCTCGCAGCTCACACTGCCACCCAACTTAGTGTCAGCCGCAAATTTGGAGATACTACATTTAATCTCCTCAGCTAAATCATTAATATACAATGTAAACAGCTGGGGCCCCAGCACAGAACCTTGAGGTACCCCACTAGTCACGGCCTGCCATTCTGAAAAGTACCCATTTACTCCTACTCTTTATTCCTGTCTGCCAACCAGTTCTCAATCCACGTCAGCACACTACCCCCAATCCCATGTGCTTTAACTTTGCACATTAATCTCTTGTGTGGGACCTTGTCGAAAGCCTTCTGAAAGTCCAAATACATCACATCAACTTAACAGGATTAGCCACATAAATAATGTGGCTGCAAGAGCAGGTCAGAGGTTGTGTATTCTGCAGCAAGTCTCACCTCCTGACTCCCCAAAGTCTTTCTGCCATCTACAAGCCACAAGTCAGGAGTGTGATGAAATACTCTCCACTTGCCTGGATGAATGAAGCTCCAACAACACTAATGCACTCGACACCATTCAGGACAAAGCAGCCCACTTGATTGGCACCCCATCCATCACCTTAAACATTCACTTCCTCCACCACCAGCGCATCGTGGCTGCAGTGTGTACCATCTACAAGATGCATTGCAATATGTAAGAATAAAAGTGTTTCGTTATGATAAAATTGATTCTGTATATATATATAAATGTTAAAAGTGTAGATTATATGTAAAGGCTGCAGTGTTAAAAGAAACAAAATGGATGATGTCCCCAAGTTCATGTCAGTATGACTTTGAAACTCACCAAGCTAGAAAAGATGTTGATTGGAAAGCCATTAACCTAATCAAGGAAGGGCACTGGCCCTCCAGACAGACACATGTATGAGGAGAAGCCAATTAGGAACGGCCCTGGAAATAATATCCAATCCTGAGGCTCTCTGCAAAATAATGGCCACAAGGAGCATAATAATCCAAGCAAAGATTGCTGGGTCTCTCTTCTGGTTAGCACACGGCAAAAGCAGGACTTCCCTTTACAGACAAAGGAGCAGGCCGTGTGCTTTGCCAGAAGGAAGTGAAGTATATCTTTTTAAACTTTTTTTCTGTTGTAACATCATTGTATTTGTTGTAACTAAGTAGATCTGTAGGATAGCTGAGGACTGCTGTTTCTCTGATAGATGTACATGTGTGTGTGTTTAATAAACTATTCAAAACTGTTTTAAAATAATCAGTCTCGTTGTCAATTTAAGGCCAGAGATTTAGAAATCTTACAAAACTGGGGGCTTGTCCGGGATCTGGCGAGACAGCTTTTGATCATTCTCTTGAACAATTGAAAATCTCAGGAGTTGTGATTCTAACCTGTGTTGCGAAGGGTAAACTATAAACTGTTAACCGGATCGGGAGAAGTTACGTTTTAAGGAGCAGTTGTCACGATAGTTGGAACTTTTCAAGTGGGGACCCACCAGTAGTTAAATTCAAAAGACACAGGACAGAAACATAGAAACATAGAAATTAGGTGCAGGACTAGGCCATCCGGCCCTTTGAGCCTGCACCACCATTCAATAAGATCATGGCTGATCATTCAACCTCAGTGCCCCTTTCCTGCTTTCTCTACATACCCCTTGATCCCTTTAGCTGTAAGGGCCATATCTAACTCCCTTTTGAATATATCTAACGAACTGGCCTCAACAAATTTCTGCGATAGAGTATTCCACAGGTTAACAATTCGCTGAGTGAAGAGGTTTCTCCTGTGACCCCTGGTTCTGGACTTCCCCAGCATCGGGAACATTCTTCTTGCCTCTAATCTGTCCAATCCCATCAGAATTTTATATGTTTCTATGAGATCCCCTCTCATTCTTCTAAATTCCATTGAATATAAGCCTAGTCGATCCAATCTTTCTTTATATGTCAGTCCTGCCATCTCGGGGATCAGTCTGGTGAACTTTTGCTGCTCTCCCTCAATAGCAAAAATGTCCTTTCTCAGATTAGGAGACCAAAACTGAACACAATATTCCAGATGTGGCCTCACCAAGGCCCTGTACAACAGCAGTAAGACCTCCCTGCTCCTGAACTCAAATCCTCTAGCTATGAAGGCCAACATGCCATTTGCCTTCTTCACCGCCTGCTGTACCTGCATGCCAACTTTCAATGACTGATGTACCATGACACCCAGGTCTCGTCGCACCTTCTCTTTTCCTAATCTGTCACCATTCAGATAATAGTCTGCCTTCCTGTTTTTGCCACCAAAGTGGATAACCACACATTTATCCACATTATACTGCACCTGCCATGCATTTGCCCACTCACCTAACTGTCCAAGTCACCCTGCAGCCTTTAGCATCCTCCTCACAGCTCGCACTGTCACCCAGCTTAGTGTCATCTGCAAACTTGGAGATATTACATTCAATTCCTTCATCTAAATCATTAATGTATATTGTAAATTGCTGGGGTCCCAGCACTGAACCCTGCACCACCCAACTAGTCACTGCCTGCCATTCTGAAAAGGAACCATTTATCCCGACTCTCTGTTCCTGTCTGCCAACTAATTCTCTATCCACGTCAGCACATTACCCCCAATACCATGTGCTTTAATTTTGCACACTAATCTCTTGTGTGCGACCTTGTCAAAAGTCTTTTGAAAGTCCAAATACACCACATGCACTGGTTCTCCCTTGTCCACTCTACTAGTTACATCCCCAAAAAATTCCAGAAGATTTGTCAAGCATGATTTCCCCTTCATAAATCCATGCTGACTTGGACCGATCCTGTCACTGCTTTCCAAATGCTCTGCTATTTCATCTTTAATAATTGATTCCAACATTTTCCCCATTACTGATGTCAGGCTAACCAGTCTATAATTCCCTGTTTTCTCTCTTCCTCCTTTTTAAAAAGTGGTGTTACATTAGCTGCCCTCCAGTCCATAGGAACTGATCCAGAGTCGATAGACTGTTGGAAAATGATCTCCAATGCATCCACTATTTATAGGGTACTTCCTTAAATACTCTGGGATGCAGACTATCAGGCCCTGGGAATTTATCGGCCTTCAATCCCATCAATTTCCCTAACACAATTTCCTGACTAATAAGGATTTCCTTCAGTTCCTCCTTCTCACTAGCTCCTCGGACCACTAGTATTTCCGGAAGGTTATTTGTGCCTTCCTTAGTGAAGACAGAACCAAAGTATTTGTTCAGTTGGTCTGCCATTTCTTTGTTCCCCATTATAAATTCACCTGATTTTAACTGGAAGGGACCTACGTTTGTCTTCACTAACATTTTTCTATTCATATATTTATAGAAGCTTTTGCAGTCAGTTTTTATGTTCCCTGCAAGCTTCCTCTCATATTCTATTTTCCCCCTCCTAATTAAACCCTTTGTCCTGCTCCTCTGCTGAATTCTAAATTTCTCCCAGTCCTCAGGTCTGCTGCTTTTTCTGGCCACTTTATATACCTCTTCTTTGGATTTAACACTATCCCTAATTTCCCTTGTTAGCCACGGTTGAGCCACCTTCCCTGTTTTATTTTTACTCCAGACAGGGATGTACAATTGTTCATCCACATGATCTATAAATGTTTGCCATTGCCTATCCCCGTCATCCCTTTAAGTATCATTTTCCAGTCTGTCCTAGCCAATTCATGTCTCATACCATCGAAGTTACCTTTCCTTAAGTTCAGGACCCTAGTCTCTGAATTAACTCTGTCACTCTCCACTTAATAAAGAATTCTACCATATTATCTCTCTTCCCCAAGGGGCCTAGTACAACAAGATTGCTAATTAATCCTCTCTCATTACACAACACCCAGTCTAGGATGGCCAGTTCTCTAGTTGGTTCCTCGACATATTGGTCTAGAAAACCATCCCTTATACACTCCAGGAAATCCTCCTCCACTGTATTGCTACCAGTTTGGTTAGCCCAATCTATGTGTAGATTAAAGTCGCCCATGATAACTGCTGTACCTTTATTGCACGCATCCCTAATTTCTTGTTTGATGCCATCCCCAACCTCACTACTACTGTTTGGTGGTCTGTACACAACTCCCACTTGCTTTTTCTGCCCTTTGGTGTTCCGCAGCTCTACCCATACAGATTCCACATCATCCAAGCTAATGTCCTTCCTTATTATTGCGTTAATTTCCTCTTTAACCAGCAATGCTACCCCACCTCCTTTTTCTTTGTCTATCCTTCCTGAATGTTGAATATCCCTGGATGTTGAGTTCTCAGCCTTGGTCACCCTGGAGCCATGTCTCTGTAATCCCAATTATAACATATTCGTTAATAGTTGCCTGCGCAGTTAATTTGTCCACCTGATTGCAAATACTCCTTGCATTGAGACACAGAGCCTTCAGGCATGTCTTTTTAACACTCTTTTGAACACTCTTTGTCCCTTTAGAATTATGCTGTAATGTGGCATTTTTTGATTTTTGCCTTGGATTTCTCTGTCCTCCACTTTTACCTTTCTTCTTTTTATCTTTTGCTTCTGCCCCCATTTTACTTCCCTCTGTCTCCCTGCATAGATTCCCAGGGATGAAGGGATTGGTCATTTACAGAAAGCCAGCAAAAGATGTAGAGGCAGTCTATGAGGAGAAAGTATATGAAAAGGTATAAAGGAGATGCAAGAGTTAAAGGCACAGATACCGTACTTCTATACGTGCCAACATGAGTCCTTTCGGGAGCTCGTGGCATTTATCCAGAAGAAAGTAAATAAAGGAGAAATACGGCCAAAACGGGCAAACGGTCTCTTGGCATTCTGCGCACATTACTGCACTCGGGGAGATGAGGAATTAATGGGGCAGGATGCAAAAGAGATATAAAATTTAAGAAAAGAGGTACAAAATTTAAAAGACCAAAGGGCAAAAGAGATACAAGATTTAAAGGAATCGCAAGTAAAAGAGGTTCGACTAAACGAAAAAGAGATTAAAATATAAAAGAGCAAAAGGAAGAAAGCCTTCAAATTATTCGGCAGTTAAAGGAGGGAGAAATACAGCATGTGAGACAAGAAATAGATCAATTAAACCACAATATTAGATAATTAGAAAGTGGGGCTGAACAGGCAGCTTCGTTGCTACAGCAACAAAGCCTTTCAAATTTAAATACCACAGCAGCCGTTGTTGAAGTGAATGAAAACAAATTAGAGTTAAAAAATTATAAATTGGCAAACTTGGGGCTCTGACAAGTGGTAGAAGATGCTAGGGGGGCATTAAGGGAAATAATTAAGAAGCCACATAGGGAGGCAGACCACTCTTGGTGCCAATTAGAAATAGCGAGGCTAAAATGTAAGTTAGGGGAGCAGCAGGCTCTGGTATCCACAGTAACACGGGCAGCCATAACAGAGACAGCAGAATGGGACAAGGGGAAGGCTGATTGGGAAGAGGAAGGCAGTCAGTATAATCCTGCAATCATCGATGCACAATCATTAGAGAGACCCCTTCAATAATCCACCCTACGACAGGGTTCGGCTCCAGTAGCGGGAGACCAGTAGTCCTTGTTGTCTCAAAAGGTGGTCGGCAGTAGATTATGCTTATCAATACTGGCTCAGCCGCTACCATCATCCACACTCCATATTCTGAACGCCACGCAGCGGCAGGCAAGGGTTGTATGGCACTTAAAGGGTTTAATGGTGATACAATCACCGTGTCTACACGGAGCTCCTTCACGGCAAACGAGCTGACGGTTGGCAGCAGAAACATCAAAGCCTCCCTGATAAAGTGCAACATCCCCACTGACACCTGGGAGTCCCTGGCCAAAGACCGCCCTAAGTGGAGAAAGTGCATCCGGGAGGGCACTGAGAACCTCAAATCTCAATGCCGAGAGCGTGCAGAAATCAAGCACAGGCTGTGGAAAGAGCGTGCAGCAAGCCAGTCCCACCCACCCCTTCCCTCAATGACTATCTGTCCCACCTGTGACAGAGTCTGTGACTCTCGTATTGGACTGTTCAGCCACCAAAGGACTCACTTCAGGAGTGGAAGCAAGTCTTCCTTGTTTCCGAGGGACTGCCTATGATGATGCAGGGAAGGCCACTGAACTTCAGTTGGGAGGCCTCACCTGTAAGGTCCCAGCACCGATGTTGATGACTGCTCCTGACGGAAGGGGAATTGTAGGGACTGATGTTTTGAATCAATATGGCAAATAATAGATTACAATCGGGACTGTATTTGGGTGGACTTGCGAGATAATGCGAGAGTGATAGAAATTTGAGATGCCCACTTGGTTTTTGCTCTTAAAACATCATTGACATCGCCAATGGATTCTGGAGTATCCCTGTACAAGTTAAAGACCAGTACAAATTTGCGTCCACATTTGGGGACCAGAGCTACACCTGAACATGCCTGCCTCAGGGGTTCCACAATGCCCCGACGATTTTTCACAAATGAATGGCTGCAATTTTAAAAGACTTTTCCTGCTCTACCTGCTTGCTGCAGTACATAGACGACCTACTGCTGGCAACCGATAGCATGGAGGAGTATCTGTCCCTCTTGCACAAACATTTGACATTGTTGGTTCAGGCGGGACTAAAGATGAATCCCCGTAAGGCTCACATAGTAAAAGAACGGGTCACCTTTCTTGGAGTGTCCATTTCTCCAGAGGGATCGTCCCCTGACTCTCACAAGGTGGAGATAGTACAGCGACTGCCATTACCTTCTTCCAAAACAGCCCTAGGAGCATTCTTGGGTCTGGTTGGGTACCAAAGGAACTTTATCCCAGGCTTTGCAGAGTGCGCAATGCCCCTGTATGATTTGATAAAACTGCAAGGTGATGAGATACGCCCGGCATGGACTGATGCACACACCCAGTCTGTGGCGAAATTAAAAACTGCAGGGTTACAGGCCGCATGTCTGGTCCCTCCTGATCCCACACAGCCCTTCCATTTGGAGGTCAGGGCCATAGAGCAAAGTCTCATTGCAGTTCTGTGCCAAAGGCAAGCTGATCGACTACAGCCAATTGTACATGCGTCTCGAATCCCGCAGAGGGCAGAAAAAACGTATACCGCATGCAAGCGCCACCTACTGACCGTCTTCTGGACGGTACATCATTTTACTTTTATTACTGGGTTACAGGCTACAATCCTGCACAGTGGACGCACACCTCTGAAATTACTGATGAAACCTGGAGATTTGCTAGTTTCCTCGCAGCACCTCAGCAAATGGACATTGGAATTTATGGAGAGAGACATTGATACCATTTCCAAACCCACCACGTTGCCGTCACAATTTCTGATCTATGAGGGGGACCCGCATGAATGATGTTCATTACCCCTGATTAACTTTGAGACCCATCCTGTGTAGAAAGAGCCCATACAGGGTGCCCCAGATGTTTATATCGATGGGTCCTCGTATCACATTGAGGGATCCCTCACACTAGGTATGCTGTGGTATTGCCAGAAAGAACCATCCAGCGAAGATGCAACAGACAATCATCACAATATGCAGAAATCGCCGCACTTCTAACCGCTGTAAAAGAAACCTCAGATAGACCCATTAATATTTGATCAGATAGTGCCTATGCTATAAACACCATGCTCTCCTTGCCCCTATACCACAAAAATGACTACTGTATGATAGACGGTAAGGCACTGGTTCATGGGCCTTGGTTATGTCTGCTCTGGTCATATCTTAAACAGCGATCCCAGCCTTGCTGCATTGGAAAGGTAGCAGCCCATAGAAAAGGGGGTCCACATTGTGAGGGCAATTCCAGAGCAGACAGAGCAGCCAAGGACGCTGTGACTGATGGGGAGATAGAGGATATAGTTGTTGAGCCCTGCAATGCTGTTAGCAAGGCCTCCCCATCAGATCACCGAGATTTAAAATCCCTGCAACAGCAATACTGGCCATTACTGTTGTAAATGCCGGGCACAAGGAAGGCAGACCCCTTCCTCAACCAACAGCCTGGGCTCCCAATACCATACTAGCCACTGCCCCTGACTCAAATGCTAATGTTCAAAAGAAAGCCAAATGCCTGCCCAGTGGTGTATGTTCCACCAGAGGTGGGTAAGGAACTGTTCTCCCTCTTTCACTCTCACCCTATAGAAGGGTACTATTCAGCCCTGCTAACCTTTTATAAGGTAGCATCCACAGTTTGGTGGCCTTCCATGAGGGAAACAATCAACCAATACGTGGCACGATGCCTACCGTGACTGCAGCACAATCCTCCCACATGCACTGACCAAGCCTTGCTTCAAAGCGCACCACCACCTCAAGGGCCATGTACTCACCTCCAGATAGACTTCATTGACCACTTCCACAGGTGCAAGGCAATTTCCAGCATGCCCTAGTAGTGGTGGATCAATTCACTAAATGGATCGCAGCATTTTATGCTGCTCCAACACCGCAATCACGGCAGCCAAAACATTATTAAATCATGTGTTTTGTAGGTGGGGAGTATCAGTACAAGTGGACAGCGATCAAGGTTCACACTTTACCGGTAAAATTTTTACCCACCTGCAGGAAATAAGAATATAGAACATAAGAAATAGGAACAGGAGTAGACCATACGGCCCCTCGAGCCTGCTCCACCATTCAATAAGATCATGGCTGATCTGATCATGGACTCAGCTCCACTTCCCTGCCTGCTCCACATAACCTCTTATCCCCTGTCTATTTCTGTCTTAAATTTATTCAATGTCCCAGCTTCCACAGCTCTCTGAGGCAGCGAATTCCAAAGATTTACAATCCTCTGAGAGAAGAAATTTCTCCTCATCTTAGTTTTAAATGGGCGGCCCCTTATTCTAAGATTTTGCCCTCTAGTTGTAGTCTCCCCCATCAGTGGAAACATCCTCTCTGCATCCACCTTTTTAAGCCTCCACATAATCTTAAACGTTTCGATAAGATCATCTCTCATTCTTCTGAATTCCAATGAGTAGAGGTCCAACCTACTCAACCTTTCCTCATAAGTCAACCCCCTCATCTCCGGAATCAACCTAGTGAACCTTCTCTGAACTGCCTCCAAAGCAAGTAAATATGGAAACCAAAACTGCACACACTATTCCAGGTGTGGCCTCACCAATAGCCTGCATAGCTGTAGCAAGACTTCCCTGCTTTTATACTCCATCCCCTTTGCAATAAAGGCCAAGATTCCATTGGCCTTCCTGAACACTTGCTGTACCTGCATAATATCCTTTTGTGTTCCATGCACAAGTACCCCCAGGTCCCACTGTACTGCAGCACTTTGCATCGTTGGCGATAAAACACAAATTGCCTATTGCTCACCACCCCCAGTCATCCAGAGGGGTCGAAAGGGGGAACAGGACCCTCAAGTTAATGTTAAAAAAATTGTGCGCGGACCATTCTACTGAATGGGCTAAAATGTGCCAATGTGCTTAATGGCAATGAGGTCCATACCTCATAAAACAATAGGGGTCTCCCCATATCAGGTCATGACTGGGAGACTCAAGAGAAAGCCAGGCCAGCCAACACTAACAGGGATGAGTCCTTTGACAATGAAATCATGTAGTTCCAAGTGGCTGGAACAAGTGGTAAATCACAATGATCAGATGAATCGATTTGTGGCTACCAAATTGGGGAAGTCAAAAAGACAAATTAATAGGTACTTCAACAAGAAAGTACATCCTTTTGAATATCAGGTGGGAGACTCGGTAATGATTCCAAATTATGGGAAAAAAAAGCATGCCTTTGAGCCGAGGTGGTGGGGACCGCATATGATTATAGACCGATTGAACCCCACGATTTATTTGATTCATTTACCGGGGGAAAAGGGTTTTAAGTACATTAATCAGTTAAAAACTACCAAAGAATAAATACTACACTGATCTTGTTTCCCACAGACCATGATAGGGATCTTTATGATTGTCGGGATGACACTGGCCACGATCGAAGCCGAGGGAAGATGGAGAAGTGGGAGCTGCAGCATGACTTATGAACATCATCAATCATCAATGTGCTTTGAGAAGCGACGGTGCACTGAAGATACGGGAAGGGGAAAGTCTCCGCTGGAGATGTTATTGTACTATAGTAAACCCTCTATGTGTGGCATACACCTTAAGAGGTGGGGACTGAGACAGGCCATCCACTTTTCTCTCTCTCTCTCCAAGTTTAAAACCCATTATACATGGTCATCCACCTCACAGAACCATAAGCAGCAGAGCTATCAGAACCCTCTCAATGTTTATGATAGGTGAACCCTGAGGAGATAAACCATATGAGGAGTCAATAAGGATATTTCCCTCTCAAGGTGGGGAGTCTGTAAGAATAAAAGATAAACTTGATTCTGTATTTATATATAAATGTTAAAAGTGTAGATTATATGGAAAGGCTGTAGTGTTAAAAGAAACAAAATGGATGACGTCCCCAAGTTCATGTCAGCATGGCTTTGAAACTCACCAAGCTAGAAAAGATGTTGATTGGAAAGCCATTAACCTAATCAAGGAATTGCACTGGCCCTCCAGACAGACACATGTATGAGGAGAAGCCAATCAGGAACAGCTCTGAGGCATTCGGAGAAACATAGAAACATAGAAAATAGGAGCAGTAATAGGCCATTCGGCCCTTCGAGTCTGCACCGCCATTCAATATGATCATGGCTGATTCTCTATCTCAACACCATATTCCCGCTTTTTCCCCTTACCCCTTGATGCCTTTTGTTTCTAGAAATCTATCTACCTCCCTCTTAAATATATTCAGTGACTTGGCCTCCACAGCCTTCTGTGGTAGAAAATTCCACAGGTTCACCAGCCTCTGAGTGAAAACATTTCTCCTCATCTCGATCCTAAATTTCCTACCCTGTATGCTGAGACTGTGACCCCTTGTTCTAGACTTCCCAGCCAGGGGAAGCATCCTCCCTGCAGCTAGTCTATCCAACCCAGTCAGAATTTTATATGTTTCAATGAGATCCCCTCTCATTCTTCTAAACTCTAGTGAATATAGGCCTAGTCGACCCAATATCTCTTCATATGACAGTCCCAGGAATCAGTCTGGTGAACCTTCGCTGCACTCCCTCTATGGCAAGTATATCCTTTCTTAGGTAAGGAGACCAAAACGGCACACAATACTCCAGGTGTGGTCTCACCAAGGCCCTGTATAACTGTAGTAAGACATCCTTGTTCATTGTAAATCCTCTTACAATGAAGGCCAACATACCATTTGCCTTCCTAACTGCTTGCTGCACCTGCATGTTTGCTTTCAATGACTGGTGTACAAGGACACCCAGGTCCCTCTGTACATCGACACTTCCCAAGTCAACACCATTTAAATAATACTTTGTCCTTATGTTTCTCCTACCAAAGTGGATAACTTCACATTCATCCACGTTATAGTGCATCTGCCATGTCACTCAACCTATCTAAATCGCCTTGCAGTGACTTTGCATCCTCCTCACAACTCACAATCCCACCCAGTTTTGTATCGTCAGCAAACTTGGAAATATAACATTTGGTTCCCTCATCCAAATCATTTATATATATTGTGAATAGCTGGGGCCCAAGCATTGATCCCTGTGGTACCCCACTAGTCACTGCCCACCATCCTGAAAAACGCCTTTTTATTCCTACTCTCTGTTTCCTGTCAGTTAACCAATTTTCAATCCATACCAATACATTACCCCCAATCCTATGTGCTTTAATTTTGCACACTAACCTCTTATGTGGGACTTTATCAAAGGCTTCTGAAAATCCAAATACACTACATTCACTGGTTCTCCCTTGTCTATTCTATGTTATATCCTCAAAAAACTTCATTTTTCCTTTCATAAATCCATGTTGACTTTGTTTAATCCCATTGATATTATCTAAGTGTGTCGTTATCACATCCTTTATAATAGACCCTAGCATTTTCCCTACTACTGATGTCAGGCTAACTGTTTTCTTTCTCCCTCCTTTTTTAAATAGTAGGGTTACATTTGCACCCTCCAATCTGCAGGAACTGTTCCATAATCTATAGAATTTTGGAAGATGACAACCAATGCATCTACTATTTCCATGGCTAACTCTTTTAGTATTCTGGGATGCAGATCATCAGGTCCATTAGTTTCTCCAGCACTATTTTCTTACTAATAATCATTTCCTTTAATTCCTCTTGCTCACTAGACCCTTGGGGATAGATTTTTGACTTTTTTTGCATGCATAACGCCCACTTAACGTCCATCTTACCGCTGAAATGACATATAACACCCTGATATCGCCCATTTTGCCACAAAATGGAAACTGACGCCCATTTTTCAGACACTTATCGCCGAGTGTTACTTTACCCATGTGTGTAATGCCGGGAAAAAATAATACCGCCCGCCCACTTTTTTTGGGCAGAATCATCAGAATGGGCGAAACCAACGGCCATAATATCGCCCAGCGTTATTTTCTGCACGTAATTAATGCTGAGATTCAATAATACCGACCGCCCACTTTATTTTGTCGTAAAGATCACATTTGCTGAAACTAACGCCCAGGAGATCGCCCAGCATCACTTTCACCACCTTGCACACATCTCGCCCACAATATGCCTGCCCAAAAAAACGCCGGGAAAAAATGGAACTAACCGGAACTACTCACAGCGTTATGGACGCCATGTTCTAAATCACATGTCGCATCCTTTAAAAGGCTGCTCTACTTCAACCTTGGGGGAGTTTGGATGTATTCTGGAGGTCTTTGGAGATGATGTGAACATATGAACAAACATCTTTATCATACAATGAACGATTGGAATTTAATAGGTGTCTTCGTCGGGACATTCATTCTTTGTGATAATCGGTGGAAAACAGATAAGTGTTGGAATGGGGCCTGTTCTTTCTCACCCTCTCTTGGTGACCAATTACATGCTGCAGACTCGAGATGGCAGAGGTACGCTCCACAGCATTATGTGCCCAATGTAAGACGTGCCAGACTAATGAGGAAGACCAGACATTACACACCCTGCAAATACAGGGAGAAGCAGTCTTACCTCAACTTGTCCGAAACCACCTGCCTTTGGAGACTGCGCTTCCACAAAGAGGTTATCACTCAGGAATGCCAGCTCATAAGGGGAGATCTGCAGCTTGCCAGCACCATCAGTAATGCACTGTCCGTCAAGAACCTGTCGTTCTACGCGTCGGGGTTCTTTTTCGGCCTCAGCTGGCAACATTTGCAGTCTGTCTCAGCATGCCACACATTGCTGTATTAGACAGGTCAGCTACCAGCTGCAGGGCCTCTTCCATCCCCTCCCTGTTATATATTATTTGTTCGACAAAAACTCAGTGCCAACCATGTTCTCGGTGCTTAGTAGGCTTTTTGCTGCTGGTGAATCTCCCTCATGCCTCCCACAACAGCCAAACAAGCACACACCATAGCCACACATGCTTGCAGTCCCTCTCTGCTCCCTCTCTCTCTGTCTCCTCTTCTGCGCATGTAATGATGACCCCTGATCTCCTGAATTGCGGGAAATGAGCGTTGCCATGCCATTGCTAAGAACAGCGACACTTTACGGCAGAAGGTCCGAGAGATTTAAAACTAACGCCCATTTCATATCGCTCATGGTAACGCCCAATTTCAAAGACTAGGGGTTTTGAGAATGGGTGCCAAGCCGGCGATCTGAAAACCCATTTTTACCGCCCACGCCGGAAATTACACCCATTTTTGGGCGATCTGGACAAAAGTGTAAAATCTAGCCCTTGGTTCCCTAGCATTTCTGGGACATTATTTGTATCCTCTTCTGTGAAGACACAATCAAAGTATTTATTTAATTGTTCTGCCATTTCCTTGTTTCCCATTACAAATTCTTCCGTTTCTGTCTGTAAAGGACCTACATTTGTCTTCACTAATCTTTTTTCTTTTTATGTACTTGTAGAAACTTTTGCAGTCGTTTTTTATGTTCCTTGCAAGTTTACTCTATTTTTCCCCTCTTAATCAATCTCTTAAACAATGGCTGTAAGGGGTATAATAATCCAGGCAAAGATTGTTGGGTCTCTCTTCTCCTTAGCACATGGCAAAAGCAGGACCTCCCTTTACCGATAAAGAAGCCGTGTACTTTGCCAGAGGGAAGTGACATATACCTTTCTATACCTTTTTTTTATCGTAACATCATTGTATCTGTTGTAATTAAGTAGATCTGTAGGATAGATGAGGACTGTTGTTTCTCTGATAGATATGTATTGTGTTCCTAACACAGATGTACTGCGCACAGGGAGGTTAAAGCAACAGTGACCTCAGTCTTTATTAAGACACTCCAGAGTCAGGAACAGGCCTTAGGGGCTGGCTTATATACAGTGCTCCCAAGGGATGCTGTGATCCCTTGGGACTTCAGGGGATGCGCTTCCTGGTGGCGGAACATGGGAGTACATGCTTTACAGATACACATCACTCTCCCCCAAAGTCAAAGTGAAAACTGGTTACAAGATGAGGCGGTCGGGAGCCTTTTTTTTCCTGCTGGACCACCTCGGTACAAATGTCTGTTCTGGTGTGTTGGCTGTGCCCTCGCTGGGCTGGCGTGTTGTTGGCCCTGCAGGGCTGCTGGGTGAGCCTGGCCTTGCTGGGCTGTTGGGTGTGATGGGTTTGATTTCCTGGTCCGGGGTTGTGTCGTTGATCCTTTGGGTGTGTGTTGTGGGCACGAAAAAAGTGGTGTCTGCTGTGGGTTGTTCAGGGCAGTCTGTGAACCGCAGCCTCGTTTGGTCCAGGTGCTTTCTGCAAATGTGTCCATTGTCTAGTTTGACTACAAACACCTTACTCCTTTCTTTAGCTATCACTGTGCCCGCGATCCACTTGGGACCATGTCCATAGTTTAGCACAAACACAGGGTCATTCAGATCAATTTCCCATGACACAGTGGCGCGACCATCATTTACATTTTGTTGCTGCCACCTGCTCTTCACCTGATCATGCAGGTTGGGGTGAACCAGTGAGAGTCTGATTTTCAGTGTCCTTTTCATGAGTAGCTCAGCCAGGGGCACCCCTGTGAGTGAGTGGGGTCTCGTGCGGTAGCTGAGCAGTACTTGGGACAGGCGGGTTTGGAGTGAGCCTTTTGTGACTCGTTTAAGGCTCTGTTTGATTGTTTGTGTTGCCCGCTCTGCCTGCCCATTGGAGGCTGGTTTAAATGGGGCCCAGGTGACATGTTTGATCCCATTGCGGGTCATGACTTCTTTAAATTCGGCACTGGTGAAACATGGCCCGTTGTCACTGACCAGTATGTCAGACAGGCCG
The DNA here is from genome assembly GCF_044704955.1 of Pristiophorus japonicus. Lineage (NCBI taxonomy): Eukaryota > Metazoa > Chordata > Chondrichthyes > Pristiophoridae > Pristiophorus > Pristiophorus japonicus. Next base: position 82,321,971 of record NC_091983.1, read on the forward strand.
TGGGTGGCAAACATGGCCCTCAGGCTTTCAATGGTGGCGGAGGCGGTGCTTCCTGACATTATTTCACATTCAATCCATTTTGAAAAAGCATCCACCACCACCAGGAACATTTTACCGAGAAACGGGCCCGCATAGTCGACATGGATTCTTGACCATGGTCTGGAGGGCCAGGACCACAAACATAGTGGTGCCTCTCTGGGCGCATTGCTCAACTGAGCACACACGCGGCATTGCCATACACAGGACTCTGTCAGTGTCGATTCCGGGCCACCACATGTGGGATCTGGCTATCGCTTTCATCATTACTATACCCGGGTGTGTGCTGTGGAGATCCGAGATGAACGTCTCCCTGCCCTTTTTGGGTAGCATTACGCGGTTACCCCACAACAGGCAGTTTGCCTGAATGGACAGCTCGTACTTTCGCCGCTGGAACGGCTTGATTAGCTCTTGCATTTTAACGGGGACGCTGGCCCAGCTCCCATGCAGTACACAGTTTTTTTACTAGGGACAGCAGAGGATCTTGGCTGGTCCAAGTCCTAATCTGGCGGGCCGTGACAGGTGATTTATCACTTTCAAACGCTTGCATGAACATCAACAAGTCTGCGGGCTGCACCACCATCAACAAATTTGCAGGCTGCACCATTTCCACCCCCTTGATGGGCAATGGTAGCCGACTAAGAGCATCCACACAGTTCTCAGTGCCTGGCCTGTGGCGGATGGTATAGTTATACGCTGATAGCGCGAGTGCCCACCTTTGTATGCGGGCTGAGGCATGAGTATTTATCCCGTTGTTTTCAGTGAACAGGGATATGAGGGGCTTGTGATTGGTTTTCAGCTCAAATTTGAGGCCAAACAGATACTGATGCATTTACTTTACCCTGAACACACACGCTAATGTCTCTTTCTCAATCATGCTGTCGGCCCTCTCAACCTTAGACAAGCTCCTGGAGGCATAGGCGACAGGTTGCAACTTCCCCGCAATGTTAGCTTGTTGTAATACACATCTGACTCCGTATGACGACGCATCACATGCTAGCACAAGTCTTTTACACGGGTTATACAATACAAGCAGCTTGTTGGAGCATAAAATGTTTCTGGCTTTCTCAAAAGCAATTGTTTTTTTCCCCATACCCAGTTCTCACCTTTATGCAATAACACATGTAGGGGCTCTGAGAGGGTGCTGAACCCCGGTAGGAAGTTACCAAAATAGTTGAGGAATCTCAGGATTGACCGCAGCTCCGTGACGTTCTCTGGCCTGGGCGCGTTCCTGATAGCCTCTGTCTTGACGGCCGCCGCGATCTTTCTCCCCAAAAACTCCACCTCTGTTACCATGAAGACTCATTTCGACCTCTTCAGCCACAGCCCTACGCGATCCAGTCGCTGGAGGACCTCCTCCAGATTTTGTAGGTGCTTGACGATGTCCCGACCCGTGACCAATATGTCGTCCTGAAAAACCACCGTGCGCGGTATCGACTTGAGTAGGCTCTCCATGTTTCTCTGGAAGATCGCTGCAGCCGACCGAATTCCAAACGAGCATCTGTTGTAGATGAACAGTCTCTTGTGCGTGTTGATGCAGGTGAGGCCCTTCAAAGACTCCTCCAGCTCCTGCGTCATGTAAACCGAAGTCAGGTCGAGCTTGGTGAATGTCTTGCCTCCTGCCAGCGTCGCAAATAGATCGTCTGCCTTAGGTAGCATGTATTGGTCCTGTAGCGAGAAACGATTAATAGTTACTTTATAATCGCCGCAAATCCTGACCGTGTCATCACTTTTGAGTACTGGAACAATCGGGCTGGCCCACTCGCTGAATTCCACTGGGGAGATGATGCCCTCGCGTTACAGCCTGTCCAGCTCGATTTCCACTCTGTCCCTCATCATGTGAGGCACCGCATGCGCCTTATGGTGAATGGGTTGTGCCTCTGGGACCAAGTGGATCCGCACATTCACCCCGGAAAAGTTTCCAATGCCTGGCTCAAAAAGGGAAGTAAATTTGTTCAGAACCTGGGTACATGAGGCCTCATCGACATGTGATAGCGCTCGGATGTCAGCCCAGTTCCAGCGGATTTTGCCCAGCCAGCTCCTTCCAAGCAGTGTGGGGCCATCGCCCGGGACAATCCAGAGTGGCAGTTCATGCACCGTGCCCTCGTAGGTGACCTTGACCATGGTGCTGCCCAGGACAGTGATGAGCTCTTTGGCGTACGTTCTCAGTTTTGTATGGATGGGATTCAGGGCTGGTCTGAGTGCCTTGTTGCACCACAGTCTCTCAAACAACTTTTTACTCATGATGGATTGGCTAGCGCCAGTTCCATGGCTACGGGTAAGCCATTCAATTTTACATTTTGCATTATAGGTGGACATTTCATCGAAAATGTGTGCACCCCGTGTACTTCAGCATCTGCCTCCTCTCTCTGAGGCTCAAAATTGCTTTGATCCACCATGGACCGATCTTCCTCTGCCACGTGGTGGTTAGCAGGTTTTGCAGAGCTGGCAGCTTGTTTGCAAGCTTGTTGAAGGAGCCCCATTGTTCCACAGCTCTTGCAAACATACCCTTTGAAGGGGCATGAATAGGCTGAATGGAAGCCTCCACAGCGCCAACAAGGTGTGAATTGCCTTGCATTCATCCTTTGTTGGGGACTCTGAGTCATCTGGGTCACCTGAGGCCTGCTGGCAGTTGCAGACTCGTGGGTTCTGCCCTGTACATTTCTGCTCGCAAACACAGTTCCAGTTAATTTATGAACATTGCGAGCACTTGCATGCTGAGAGATTTGTTTGGTGTTATCATTGGTGAATATAAACGCCTGTGCTATCGCAATGGCCTTGCTGAGGGTCGGTGTCTCTACAGTCAAAAGTTTTCGTAGGATGGTCTCGTGGCCAATGCCCAGTACAAAAAAGTCTCTGAGCATCTGCTCCAGGTAGCCATCAAACTCACATTGTCCTGAAAGTCACCTTAGCTCGGCGACGTAGCTCGCCACTTCCTGACCTTCAGATTGCTGGCACGTGTAGAACCGATACCTCGCCATGAGCACGCTCTCCCTTGGGTTAAGATGCTCCCAAACCAGTGTCCACAGCTCCTCATACAACTTATCTGTGGATTTCACCGAGGCAGAAGATTCTTCATGAGGCTGTAGGTTGGTGCCCCGCAGACCGTGAGGAGGACCGCTCTCCTTTTTGCAGCACTTCCTTCTCCATCATGTGTGTGTGTTTAATAAACTATTCTAAATTATTTTAAACAAATCCGTCTTGCTGTCAATTTAATGCCGGAGATTTAGAAATCTTTCAAGCAACTCTGCAAGGCTGCTTTGATAGCATCTGCGACCCGTAATCTCTACCATCTAGAAGGACAAGGGCAGCAGACGCATGGGAGTGCCATCACCTGCACGTTCCCCTCCAAGTCACACACCATCATGACTTGAAAACATATTTGCTGTTCCTTCATCATAGCTGGGTCAAAATCCTGGAACCTGCTCCCTAACAGCACTATAGGCATACCTTCACTACACGGACTGCAGCAGTTCAAGAAGGCGGCTCACCGCCACCTTGTCAAGGGAGATTAGTGATGAGTAATAAATGCTGGCCTTGACAGTGACGCCCGCATCCCATGAACGAATTTGAAAAAAAATTGGCCAGGATTTTCTCTGTTGAGAGCTCTCCAGTGCCTCCTGTCACAAAGATTGTGTGAGCACAAGCATGAAAGGCACTTAAGAACAGGATTAGGCTTGGCTGTAATGCTCTTCAAAGGTCAGTAGCTTCCTGGCATGCAGGTGCTGAATTTTGGCAAGGGTTCCCTCAATCATCCACCATCATTTTAGAGGAAGATTTGTGGAAACTTTGGAGAAACAGCGTAAATGCTGTTGCGTTTCTCCTTTGTTTCCGCCAAAGTTAAGATAGATGATTGAGGGAATTTCCATGGAATCTCAACCAATATTCCCTGTAAACTGCGCTTTGTTCTGCATGGTCTGTTTCTTTTAGTGTGCAGTCGCTTTCAATTTCCATGCATGTGCGGTATTTACAATATGGAAGGCGGTGAGCGGTCTGTGCGTCATCTTTCTCATTGCTACGTGGCCACATGCTGCACAGTTTAGAGGGAACATTGAATACAATCCCTCAATATTTAGGGTTATACATGAGGTTTTTTTTGACAAAATACCAGAGGGTTGCAGTTGCATGTGGAACTGTATCTCAGCATGAGACTGCCCAAGATGAGGGAATGAAAGAAGGCAAATATAATGCTGTGTTTGCAGAAGAACCCGTACAATTTTAGATCTAAATGTTCATCAATTTTGATTATTTTTCAATTCACTTCTATACAAAACATGTTCTTGATTTACTCAGTCAAGGGCAACTGGTCAAATCAACATCATGTTCAACAATTGCAGATGTTAACTGCTGCCCATCTTTGACTCCCTTCACCCCCTCCCCGAGCCTGTTTTTTTTTCTCCTTGAGTCCAATAGCAGCTGAACATTATTCCGCCATTCACACCTATTTTGACTAATGTTTTTCTAACTCCTGGCATTACCATTTCAATTAGGCCCATCATCCTTTTTGTCTCGCTAATCTCTCCTGTCTTCCAACCGAGCACAGACCTTCCCTTTTATTCTTTCTTCCCCTCCCCCTTTCAGTGTTTCTGAAGAATGTGTTATTTTTGAACACTCTCCAGTTCTGACGAAGGGTCATCGACCCGAAACGTTAACTCTGCTTTTCTCTCCACAGATGCTGCCTGACCCGCTGAGATTTCCAGCATTTTCTGTTTTTATTTCATATTCCAGCATCCACAGTATTTCGCTTTTATGTTTGTGTGGTCAAATTGAATGCCAGATTGTTTTGTTTAAAATGATTATGTGCCTAGTGTTCATTTTATCTACATAATATCTGACTGATTACTGACATGATTTGTGTTTGGATTTCTGTGAGTTTCAGGCAGGACTAGAACTTTAGTTGAGACAGCAGTGCAGCAGTACTGAGTGAGTTGGAGGTGCTGGTCTTTGAATGAAACATAACAAGCTAGATTTTCCTCTGGGGTTGGGCTTGCTGCCGGTGATGGGTCATGACCCAGAACCATTTTATTGGATCAGGGGTCATTATAGATGCTCCTGGAAGAAACCTGCCATACAAAAAATCCCACCAATGTTAGGAAGCAAATGTGGTGGCACTGCACTGATACATCTACTGCAGTAGCAGGAAGAGTAGGAGACAGCTTCAAAGGGGGCAGAAGTGCCCCATATATTTTTTAAACATTGGAACTAAAGGCTCTCCAGGAACCTCTGAACTGTTGCTGTAAAGGTATGGTGGCTGAAGAGAGCAAAATGTGGCCACTACCATGGCCTCGCCCTCCAGTATAGCCAACAGTAGGATTCCTCCTCTGTCGCTACAATGGCCGGCGGTACAGCAGTGGGAAGGCAGGGAACATGGCCAGGTTCTTGGACATTGCCTGCCTCGACTTTCAGAAGCCTTTGATAAGGTATAAGAACATAAGAACATAAGAAATAGGAGCAGGAGTAGGCCATACGGCCCCTCGAGCCTGCTTCGCCAATTAATAAGATCATGGCTGATCTGATCATGGACTTAGTTCCATTTCCTCGCCCACTCCCCCATAACCCCTTATCCCCTTATCATTTAAGAAACTGTCTATTTCTGTCTTAAATTTATTCAATGTCCCAGCTTCCACAGCTCTCTGAGGCAGCGAATTCCACAGATTTACAAACCTCTGAGAGAAGAATTTTCTCCTCATCTCTGTTTTAAATGGGTGGCCCCTTATTCTAAGATCATGCCCTCTAGTTCTAGTCTACCCCATCAGTGGAAACATCCTCTCTGCATCCACCTTGTCAAGCCCCCTCAAAATCTTATACGTTTCGATAAGATTGCTATGTATGGAGAAAGAGTCAGACTGAACACTGTGAGCTCAAAGTAAAGTGTGACCTTAGTCTTTTATTGCAGGTCTCTCGAGTGCCTCTCCAACCTGTGAGGCCTCCTTAAATACCTGTGCTCCCAAAGGATTATGGGATCCATTGGGACTCCAGGGGATGAGCCCTCTGTACAAAGTAAATACAAGTTTACATATATAACACTCCGCCCCCCCCCCAAAGTCAATAGTGTAACTATTTACAATGTGAGTTGATCTGGGGCCCTTCTTGCCCTGGTTGATCATCTCGGTGTGAAAGCTGGTATTGTTGAATCATTTTTTGGGCCCTCGCTGGGCTGCGGTGCAGCTGGCCTTGCTGGGCTGCCTGGTGTGTTGGGCCCTGCTGGGCTGCTGTGGATGATGAATTCTGCTTCGTGGTCAACCATGGTGCCGATTGCCACTGGTGTGTATGTTGGGGGATCAAAAAAGGTAGGGTCCAAGGTGGGTTGCTCAGGATAGTCCGTGAATCTGAGTTTGATTTGGTCCAAGTGTTTCCGGTGAATGAGTCCATTTGAAAGTTTGACCCGAAACACCCTGCTCCCCTCTTTGGCCACGACAGTGCCGGGAAGCTACTTGGGACGTTGTTCATAATTCAATACAAATACAGGATCATTGATTTCAATCTCAGGTGACACATTTGCGCTATCATGATATGCACTCTGTTGAAGCTGCCTGCTCTCTACCTGTTCATGTAGATCAGGGTGAACTAACGAGAGCCTTGTCATAAGTGCTCTTTTCATGAGCCGTTCAGCAGATGGGATCCCAGTGAGTGAGTAGGGTCTCGTGCGTTAGCTAAGCAGGACTAGGGATAGGTGAGTCTGCAGTGAGCCTTCAGTTACCCACTTCAAGCCTTGCTTGATGGTTTGCACTGCTCTCTCTGCTTGACCATTGGACGCTGGTTTAAACGAGGCAGATGTCACATGTTTGATCCTGTTACGGGTCATGAATTCTTTGAACTCAGCACTGGTAAAACATGGCCCGTTATCGCTCACCAGGACATCGGGTAAGCCGTGAGTGGCAAACATAGCCCGCAGGCTTTCAGTAGTGGCAGCGGACGTGCTAGCCTATATTACCTCATATTCAATCCACTTGGAGTACGCGTCTACAACCACAAGGAACCTTTTACCCAAGAACGGGCCTGCATAGTTGACGTATACCCTAGACCAAGGTTTGGAGGCCGAAGACCATAAAATTAGCGGCGCCTCCCTGGGTACATTGCTTAACTGCGAGCATGTATTACATCTGTGAACGCAGGACTCTAAGTCCGCATCGATACCGGGCCACCACACGTGGGATCTGGCTTTCGCTTTCATCATTACGATGCCTGGGGGGTTACTGTGGAGGTCATTGATGAAGGTGCCTTTGCCCTTCTTGGGGACCACTACTTGATTGTCCCACAGAAGGCAGTCTGCCTGTATAGACATTCCATCTTTGCGCTGCTGCAACGGGTTTATCTCTTTCTGCATTTCCACTGGGATACTGGACCAGCTCCCGTGAAGCACACAGCTTTTGACTAGAGATAATAAGGGGTCCTGGCTTGTCCAGGTTTTGATCTGCTAGGCAGTGACGGGTGATTGCTCACTCTCAAGTGCTTCCATAACCATGGTTAGATCTGCGGCCTGCGCCATTTCCAACCCCGTGGTGGGCATTGGCAGCCTACTGAGAGCATCGGCACAGTTTTCTGTGCCTGGCCTGTGGCAGAAGGCGTAGTTGTATGCGGACAACATGAGCGCCCATCTCTGGATGTGGGCCGATGCGTTGGTATTTATCCCTTTACTCTCGGAAAACAGGGATATAAGTGGCTTATGGTCAGTTTCCAATTCGAATTTTAGCCCAAACAGGTATTGATGCATTTTCTTTACCCCATAGACACACGCTAACGCTTCTTTCTCAATCATGCTGTAGGCTCTCTCAGCCTTAGACAGACACCTGGATGCATAAGCAACCGGTTGCAGTTTCCCGAAATCATTAGCTTGTTGCAATACACACCCGACGCCATATGACGACGCATCACATGCTAGTACCAAACTTTTACATGGATCGTACAATACAAGCAATTTGTTTGAGCATAACAATTTTCTCGCTTTTACAAAGGCATTTTCTTGGCTTTTGCCCCAAACCTATTCGCCCCCTTTTCGTAGTAAGTCATGCAGTGGTTCTCGCAGTGTGCTGAGACCCGGTAAGAAGTTACCAAATAGTTCAAGTGTCCCAGAAACGACCGCAGCTCCGTCACGTTCTGTGGCCTCGGTGCGTTCTCAATTTCCTCCGTCTTCGTGTTGGTGGACCTGATGCCGTCCGCCGCAATCCTTCTTCCCAAGAACTCCACGTCAGGTGCCAGGAAAACGCACTTCGAGCATTTTAACCTGAGCCCCACACGGCTGAGTTGATTAAGAACCTCCTCCAGGTTCTGCAGGTGCTCGACTGTATTCCGACCTGTGACCAAGATGTCGTCCTGGAAGACCGCGGTGTGAGGGACCGACTTCAGTAAACTTTCCATGTTTCTCTGGAATATCGCCGCCGCTGATCGGATTCCAAACGGGCATCTGTTATAAACAAAAAGACCTTTGTGCGTGTTGATGCATGTGAGGGCGTTCGATGATTCCTCCAGTTCCTGCGTCATGTAGGCTGAAGTCAGATCCAGCTTCATGAACGTCTTTCCTCCCGCCAGCATTGCAAAGAGGTTGTCGGTCTTTGGTAGTGGATATTGGTCCTGCAGGGAGAAATTATTGATAGTTACTTTGTAATTGCCACAGATTCTGATGGTGCCGTCTCCCTTGAGGACTGGGGCGATAGAACTGGCCCACTCGCTGAACTCGATCGGTGAGATGATGCCTTCTCTTTGCAGCCGGTCTAGTTCAATCTCTACCCTTTCTCTCATCATGTACGGTACTGCTCTCGCCTTGTGATGGATGGGTCGTGCCCCTGGAATTAGATGGATCTGCACTTTTTCTCCTTGAAATTTCCCGATGCCTGGTTCGATCAGTGAAGAAAATTTGTTTAAGACTTGGGCACACGAAGTGTCATCAGCGGGTGATAGCGCTCAGACGGCATCCCAGTTCCAGCTTATCTTTCCCAGCCAGCTCCTGCTGAGCAGCGTGGGACCATCACCCGGTACCATTGTAGGAGACCTTTACGGTAGCACTGCCGATTACAGGAATCAGTTCTTTTGTGTAAGTTCTTAGTTTTGTGCAAATGGGAGTTAAGACTGGCCTTGAGGCCTTGTTGTACCACAATCTTTCGAAAGTCTTGTGCTCGTCTCCAGCTCCATTGACACCGGGAGTCCCTTTAGTTCAACATTCAGCATTATAGGGGAACAATTCATGGCGAATGTGTGCACCCCATGTACCTCTGCCTCTTTGTTCTGAGGCTCTGGTTCGTCGTGATCCTCCGTGGATGTGTCCTCCTCTGCAGCATGGTGGTTTGCAAGTTTAACAGGATTTGCAGCTTGCCTGCACACTCATTGGAGGTGTCCCATTGTTCCACAGCCCTTGCAAACGTACCCTTTGAATTGACATGAATGGAAATGATGATCACCCCCGCAGCGCCAACAAGGTATTAATGGCCTTGCATTCATCACCCTTGATGATGGTCTCTGAGACATTTGCGGATGTGCAGCTGCAGGTATGTGACCTGCCCTGTATGTTATGATTCGAAAACAACATCACGTTGTTCACAATATTTGCAGCAGTGCTTGTGTGCTGAGAGATTTGCTTCATATTGTCACTGGTGGCAATGAATGCCTGGGCTATCGCTATGGCCTTACTCAAGGTTGGGGTCTTTACAGTCAAAAGTTTGCAACGTATGGTTTCGTGGCCAATGCCAAGTATGAAAAAGTCTCTGAGCATGTGCTCCAAATGTCCTTCAAATTCGCAATGTCCTGCAAGACGTCTTAGCTCGGCGACCGAACTCGCCACTTTCTGGCCTTCAGACCTTTTGTCGGTGTAGAACTGGTACCTCGCCATCAGAACGCTTTCCTTCGGGTTCAAATGCTCTCGGACCAGTGTGCACAAATGATTTCTCTGTGGGTTTTGCTGGAGTGAGCAGATTCTTCATGAGGCCATACATTGGTGCCCCACAGATGGTGAAGAGGATCGCCCTTCATTTGACAGCGTTCTCTTCCCCATCTAGCTCATTGGCCATGAAGTATTGGTCGAGTCGCTCCACAAAAGTTTCCCAATCATCTCCCTCGAGAATTTCTCCAGGATGCCCATTGTTCTCTGCATCTTTGGATTCGCTATCTGTATCTCATCGCCAGTTGTTATGTATGGAGATTGAGTCAGACTGAACACTGTGAGCTCAAAGTAAAGTGTGTCCTTAGTCTTTTATTGTAGATCTCCAGAGTGCCTTTCCAACCTGTGAGACCTCCTTAAATACCTGTGCTCCCAAGGGATTACGGGATCCCTTGGGACTCCAGGGGATGAATCCTCTGGTGGCTGTACAGAGTAAATACAAGTTTACATATATACCAAAGATCACCTCTCATTCTTCTGAACTCCAATGAGTAGAGGCCCAATCTACTCAACCTTTCCTCATAAGTCAACCCCCTCATCCCCGGTGAATTTAAATTCCTCAGCTGCCATGGTGGGATTTGAACTTGCGTCTCTGGATCATTAATCCAGGCATCTGGATTACTGGTCCAGTGACATAACCATTGTGCTACCGTAACCTATTTCATCAGATCTTCTCTACAAAATAGAATTTTGTGGAATTAGTGTAATCTGCTGTGATGGATTGAGAATTGGCTGAATGCCCATTGAGAAAACGTTGGCATCAATGGATCTGGATTTAATTGGAGACTGGTTACTCGTGATGTACCGCAGGGATCACTGCTAGGACCTTTGTTCTTTACTATTTCCATTAATGACCTAGATGTTGGTGTTGGGGTAATGATCTGCACGTTTGTGGGCAATACTCAGCTATGGCGTGGTCCTATCCAGGACTATAATCTTATCCTTATGTCTATACACTTTGCTCAGATATTTGTGTATGTCAAAAGAAAACAAATAACATGCATATTATTTGATGTTAAACCGTGGTTTGATTGTTACTTGATGAGACTTCTTTCTTTTTTGTCTCACAATCTAAGACATTCCTCAATCTCACAACTCTTACTGTTGCCGATCAGACTCCTTTTTTATCATTATTGTAGAGTGTTCTGTGAAGGACACATTTCTTTGTGACTTAAAATGCATCTAGAATCTCCCAAAATATCCAGAGTGCCATATGGAAGATATTGATTCTGACTTTTTTAATCAGCACATGTGTGCGTGTTGGTCTGTTTTTCTACAGTTGACCCTGATCAATTTCCAGTGACACTATTTGTTTTCTTCCCTATCTCTTATTCCGAGTGGTTCAGTTAGCATGGAAACTTTGTCCGTAGTTTCTCTTTTGTGTTTAAGGCTCTGAGAACAGTTGCATTGCACGTACTGGTGCAAAACAGTCTCTCTATTGCACTGATGCAGAGTGAGTGGTAAAATGATAGCTTAATTAGGATAATTTCTGTGTTCTTCAAGCAGTGTGAGACCACCTGCAAGAAGTATTCTTCACTTTAGCTTTGCACAGGTTTGTAGTACATTTTGAACTGTTCAAACTTTAACCGACGTTGCTCGGTGAAGTACCTGCGTTATTTTTAAGTAGAAAAGAGATGGGTGGCTAGGCAGCTATCTTTAATGATAAGAAATTTTCAAATGTCACCAACATTTGGAGGCCAGTGACAACTCTGCATGTGTTTTAAGTATGCATGCACAAAGCTTTGGTTTACTTGACTGGAGAATGATGTAAAATGGAAGTTAATCTGAATGTTACCTATGCACGACATTCCAAAAAATGTATCAGTAAGATATTGGTACCAGTGGTATAACTGCACCATTAGAGTTGATCACTGTGTTATTTTCTACTTTCTGGTGCTTTACGTTTGTGCACTATGTTCCATTTCTTAGCAAATATCTAAAAAACCTGAGCTACTGTGTGAGGATTACCTTTTGAATGGGCGCCTTATGATAACATTTTAGTTTTGCCTCACTTCAGTTAAATCTACAATATTCATGCATGGCTAAGAACTTGACTCGGTTTTGTGCTTAGACAAAAGATTCCCATGTTAAAGAAAGAGGAAAGTCTGCAAATTGGTCAACAGGTGGTGAAATAAATGTAAGTAATTCAAATTGTGTATTAATCTTTCATATCCACATAATCCTCAGCACCAGACTAAAGTTCAGAGAAAACAAATAATCACTAAATCCTCTTAAAAATGTCATATGCAACAGATGATAATTATTTCTGTACCTCTGAAATCGTACTTTAGGAAAAGCAGATTTTCCCAGTTCTGCTGCTGGTGCTGTTGACCTGGGCCATACGTCATTCACAATTACCCACGGCACTTGAGGATCGAAAGCCAAAAGTGGAAAAACTCTCAATTTCCAACTTTGTGTATTCCGTCTAATTGCACAATTTCTTCATTCTGCAGAATATAAATATCCAGTGATTTATCTTCTCTGAAGTTACCTATTTAATCTAAAATAAGATGAAAATGTTAATGGTAAGTCAAATCAGAAGCCCTATGTGGAATTTCCCAACTAGGGGGATCCCATGTTTAATCAATGGTCTGGGCTGAATTTGCTCATCAAACCAAGTCAGTGGTGAATTCACTACAGTTGGCCTCAATGTTGTTCAGCTATAGAGTGACCAGGATTTTCTCTGCTGAGAACTATCCAGTGGCCTCTGTCACAAAGAGTGCATGAGCACATGCATGAAAGTAATTTAAGAATAAGATTAGGCTGTAATGCTCTCCACAGTTCAGTAGCTTCCTGACACTCAGGGGCTGAATTTTGGCAGGGGTTCCCCCAATCATCCACCATCATTTTGGAAGAAGATTTGTAAAAACTCTGGAGAAATGGTATAAATGGTGTTGTTGCATTTCTCTGAGGTTTCCATGGATCTTCTGCCAAGGTTATGGCAGATGTTTGTGGGAACTGCCATGGAAATACAATCCCTCATTATTTAGGGATAAACTTGAGGAATTTTGTTTTGGCAAGATACTCGAGAGTTGTTGTTGCATGTAGAACTGTATCTCAGCATGAGTCGATCTAAATGTTCTTCAATTTTAATTATTTTTAAAGTCACTTCTAAACAAAACTTGTACTTGATTTACTCAGTCAAGAGCAACTGATTGAAATGTATGCAAGACTGTTTTGTTTAAAATGAATGTGCGCCTATTGTTCATTTTATCTACATAAAAGGGGCCCGAGAGTCAGAGGAGCCACAGGAGCAGGAGCGGGAGGATCGAGAGGCCCATAAAAGGGGCCCCGAGAGTCGGAGGAGCCAGCTGGTGCAGGGACAAAAAGTTTTTCAAAAGCGAAATGTGACATCACAGCCAAGCGGGGAGGGATTGGCTGGTGGATTGGTGAGTATTTTTCTTTTTCCTTTCAGTAGGAAACCTTTGCCATTGTTGCCAAATTAAGTAATTTAACGGGTAAGTCATGACAGGAGAGCCCAGACCCATGTCATGCTCCTCCTGTGCTATGTGGGAAATCAGGGACACTTCCAGTGTCCCTAACTACTATGTGTGCGGGAAGTGTATCCAGCTGCAGCTCCTATCAGACTGCATTGCGGCACTGGAGCAGCACATGGATTCACTCTTGAGCATCCGCGATGCTGAGGATGTCGTGAATAGCACACCGCAGGTAAAGATTACTGTTACGTTCATAATAAATGGTCAGACTGAGTACTGTGTGCAATGAGCAAGTGTGACCTTAGCTCCTTTATTAAGGTTCCAGAGTGCAGATACCTCGTGGGTGGCCTGATTATATACTGTGCTCCCAAGGCATGCTGGGATCCCTTGGGACTCCGACAGGTAGGCCCTCTGGTGGTCAGGTGTGATGCAGGTTACAAGGGGTTAAATACATAACATCACTCCTCTGCGAAGTCAACAGCACACTTATTTACAAGGTGAGATGATCTGGGGCTTTGCGCTCCCTTGTCGATCGTCTCGGTACAAATGCTGGTGTGGGTGGGTTGGTCATTGGGCTGTTGGGCAGCCAGCTTTGCTGCGCTGCTGGGGATGATGAGTACAGTTTCGTGGTCAACCATGATGTCAGTTGCCACTTGTGTGTGTGTTGGAAGGTCAAAGTTGGTGGTGTCCTCTTTAGGTTGTTCCAAGCTGTTGGTGAACCGCAATTTAATTTGGTCCAAGTGTTTTCTGTGTATTTGTCTATTGGTCAGTTTGACCTGAAATACCCTACTCCCCTCTTTGGCTGTGACCGTGCCAGCGAGCCATTTGGGACCATGTCCATAATTGAGCACAAACACAGGATCATTGATCTCAATATCGCGTGACAAATTTGCACGGTCATGGTACACACTTTGTTGATGTCGCTTGTCCTCCACGTGATCATGTAGATCAGGGTGGACCAGAGAGTCTTGTTTTAAGCGCCCTTTTCATGAGCAGCTCAGCTGGGAGAATCCCTGTGAGTGAGTGGGATCTGGTACAGTAGCTGAGCAGTACTCAGGATAACTGGGTCTGCAGGGAGTCTTCCGACACGCATTTTAAGCTTGGATGCAGGCTTGAATGGGGCAGATGTGACTAGTTTGATCCCGTTGCGGGTCATGAATTATTTGAATTCAGCACATTGTCACTGACTAGGACATCAGGCAAGCCGAGCGTGGCAAACATAGCTCGTAGACTTTCAATGGTGGCCGTGGATGTGTTTACAGACATTATTGCACATTCAATCGACTTTGAGTAAGTGTCCACGACAACCAAAAACATTTTGCCTAGGAATGGGCCCGCATAGTCCACATGGATCCTCGACCATGGTTTGGAAGGCCAGGACCACAAACTTAGCGGTGCCTGTCTGGGTGCATTGCTCAACTGAGAGCAAGTGTTGCACTGGTGCACACATGACTCTAAATCTGAGTCGATGCCAGGCTACCACACATGGGATCTGCCAAGGCTTTCATTATTACGATGCCTGGGTGGGTGTTGTGCAGTTCGCAAATGAACATGTCTCTGCCTTTCTTGGGCAAGACTACGTGATTGCGCACAAAAGACAGTCCGCCTGTAGGGACAGCTCATCTTTGTGTCTGTGGAATGGCTTAATCGCTTTGTGCATCTCCAGTGGGACACTGGACCAGCTCCTATGGAGGACACAGTTTTTTTTTACCAGGGATGGTAAAGGATCCTGGCTGGTCCAGGTCCTGATCTGGCAGGCTGTAATGGGGGATTTCTCATTCTCAAATGCTTCCATGACCATGAACAAGTCCGCTGGCTGTGCCATTTCCACCCTGGTGGTGGGCAATGGTAGCTGACTGAGAGCATCTGTGCAGTTCTCTGTGCCCGGTCTGTGGCGGATTACATAGTTGTATGCCGACAGCATGAGCGCCCATCTTTGGATGCGGGCAGAGGCATTGGTATTAATCCCTTTTCTCTCCGAGAATAGCGACATGAGCAGCTTGTGGTCAGTTTCAAGCTCAAACTTGAGGCCAAATAAGTACTGGTGCATTTTTGTTACCCCGTAAACACACGCCAGAGCCTCTTTTTCAACAATGCTGTAGTTTCTTTCGGCCTTGGACAAACTCCTGGTTGCATACGCAACTGGTTGCAAAATTCCCAATTCATTAGCCTGTTGTAACACATACCCGACCCCATATGACGACACATCGCAAGCTAATACTAGTCGTTTACATGGGTTATACAGAACAAGCAGTTTGTTAGAACACAATAAGTTTCTGGCTTTCTTAAAGGCAGCCTCTTATGAATTCCCCCATACCCAGTCATCTCCCTTGAGCTGTAGCGCATGTAGGGGTTCTAGCAGGGTGGCTAACCCAGGTAGGAAAGTACCGAAGTAGTTAAAGAGTTCCAGGAATGACCGCAGTTCCGTCACGTTCTGTGGTCGTGGCGCATTCTTGATTGCCTCCATCTTGGCGTCGGTGGGTCTGATGCCGTCTCTTTCCTAAGAATTCAACATCGTGTGTCAGGAAAACACACTTCAAGTGTTTCAACCTGAGCCCTACGCCATCCAACCGACTAAGAACCTCCTCCAGATTCTTCAAGTACTCCGTGGTGTCCTAACCTATAACCAATATGTCATCCTGGAAAACCACTCTGCAAGCAACTGACTTTAGCAGGCTCTCCATGTTCCGCTGGAAGATCACTGCAGCTGACCAAATCCCGAACGGGCACCGGTTGTAGATAAACAGACCTTTGTGTGTGTTGATGCTGGTGAGGCCTTTCGAAGTCTCCTTCAGCTCCTGCGTCATGTAGGCCGAGGTCAGGTCCAGCTTGGTGAAAGTCTTCCCTCCAGCCAGGGTTGCGAATAGGTCGTCTGCCTTGGGTAGCGGGTACTGGTCCTGCAGCAAAAAATGGTTAATCATTACTTTATAGTCCCCCCAAGTTCTAACCGTACTGTCCTCCTTGAGTACCGGAACAATCGGACTGACCCAGTCGTTGAATTCCACCGGTGCGATGATGCCTTCACGTTGCAGCATGTCCAGCTCAATTTCCACTTTTTCAAGCATTACGTATAGTACCGCCTGAGCCTTGTGGTGGATGGGTCGCATACCAGGAACAAAATGGATCTGCACTTTTGCCCCCGAGAAGCTTCCTGGCTCGAATAACGAAGGGAACTTGCTTAGAACCTGGGTACATGCGGTGTTGTCGACGGATGAAAGCGCTCGACTGTCGTCCCAGTTCCAGCGAATTTTCCCCAGCCAGCTTCTGCAAAACAATGTGGGGCCATCCCCTGGCACAATCCACAGCGGGAGTTCGTGTACTGCTCCTCATAGGAGACTTTGACTTCAGCACTGACAATTACAGGGATTAGTTCCTTTGTGTAAGTCCTTAGTTTGGTGTGAGTGGAGCTGAGCTTGGGCCTGTGTGCCTTCTTTCCCCACAGCCTGCTGAAGGCCGTTTTACTCATTATGGACTGACTTGCCCCTGTGTCCAGCTCTACAGACACTGGAATACCGGTTCAATTCAACTTTCAACATTATTGTTGGGCATTTCGTCGTGAACGTGTGTACCCCGTACACCTCTGCCTCCTCCGTACGAGTTTCCAATTCCATCTGATCCACTGTGAATCGATCTTCCTCTGCAACGTAGTGCTTTGCAGGGTTTGCAGCTCGCCTGCACATTCGTTGGAGGTGTCCCATTGTTCTGCAGCCATTGCATGCATAATGCTTAAAGCATCATTGATGGGGCCGATGGTCACCTCTCCAGCGCCAACGGGGTGCTAACTGCCTCATATTAACAGATGATGGCAGACTCTGGGTGAATTGAGGTCGGACCACAGCAGCCGGCGTATACGTTCTGCCCTGTACATTTCTGCTCAAAACCGACATTACTTTATGCACAGTACTGGCCGAAGCTTCTTTGTTCTGCGAAATCTGCTTGATGTTGTCGCTGGTGAACATGAATGCCTGGGCTATCGTTATGGCTTTACTCAGATTCGGAGTTTCTACAGTCAACAGTTTGCGAAGGATTGTCTCTTGTCCAATGCCCAGTACAAAAAAGTCTCTGAGCATTTGTTCTAGGAATCCCTCAAACTCACAATGTCCTGCAAGGCGCCTTAGTTCGGCAACATAGCTCGCCACTTCCTGGCCCTCCGATTGTTGACATGTGTAGAATCGATATCTCACCATCAAAACGCTTTCCTTAGGATTTAGGTGCTCCCGGACCAGCGTACACAGCTCTTCATAGGATTTCTCTGTTGGTTTTGCCGGGGCCAGGAGATTCTTCATGAGGCCATAGGTTGTTGCCCTACAGACAGTTAGGAGGATCGCCCTTCATTTGGTTGCATTCTCATTCCCCTTCCAGCTCGTTGGCTATGAAGTATTGGTCGAGTCTCTCCACGAAGGCCTCCCAATCGTCCCCCTCTGAGAACTTCTCCAGGATGCCGACTGTTCTTTGCATTTTCGCGCAGTTGTTCGTTACCTCGTCACCAATTGTTATACTCATAATAAATGGTCAGACCGAGTACAGTGTGTAATGAGCAAGTGTGACCTTAGCTCCTTTATTAAGGTTCCAGAGTGCAGGTACCTCGTGGGTGGCCTGCTTATATACTTTGCTCCCAAGAGATGCTGGGATCCCTTGGGACTCTGACAGGTGGGCCCTCTGGTGGTCAGGTGTGATGCAGGTTACAAGGGGTTAAATACATAATAGTTACAAAGGCAGATAGGGATTGGCTGACCATCAAGCAGAGCAGGAGTAGGAAGGTGTGCAGGGGTGGCTCTGCTGCACAGGAGGGCAGGAAAAAGAGCGGCAGAGCTATAATGGTAGGGGATTCTATTGTAAGAGGAATAGATAGGCGTTTCTGCGGCCGCAATCGAGACTCCAGGTTGATATGTTGCCTCCCTGGTGCAAGGGTCAAGGATGGCTTAGAGCGGCTGCAGGGCATTTTGGAGGGGGAGGGTGAACAGCCAGTTGTCGTGGTGCATATAGGTACCAACGATATAGGTAAAAAACGGGATGAGGTCCTACAAGCTGAATTTAGGGAGCTAGGAGTTAAATTAAAAAGTAGGACCTCAAAGGTACTAATCTCAGGATTGCTACCAGTGCCACGTGCTAGTCAGAGTAGAAATAGCAGGATAGTTAAAATGAATATGTGGCTTGAGGAATGGTGCAAGAGGGAGGGATTAAAATTTCTGGGACATTGGAACCGGTTCTGGGGGAGGTGGGACCAGTACAAACTGGACGGTCTGCATCTGGGCAGGACCGGAAGAAATGTCCTAGGGGGAGTGTTTGCTAGTGCTGTTGGGGAGGATTTAAACTAATATGGCAGGGGGATGGAAATCTTTGCAGGGAGACAGAGAGAAGTAAAATGGGGGCAGAAGCAAAAGATAGAAAGGAGATAAGGAAAAGTGGAGGCCAGAGAAATCAAGGGCAAAAATCAAAAGGGCCACATTACAACATAATTCTAAAAGGACAAAGAGTGTTAAAAAAACAGCGTGAAGGCTCTGTGTCTCAATGTGAGGAGCATTTGTAATAAGATGGATGATTTAACTGTGCAGATAGCTATTAACGGATATGATGTAATTGAGATTATGGAGACATGGTTCCAGGGTGACCAAGGCTGGGAACTCAACATCCAGGGGTATTCAATATTCAGGAAGGATAGACAGAAAGGAAAAGGAGGTGGGGTAGCGTTACTGATTAAAGAGGAGATTAACGCAAGAGTAAGGAATGATATTAGCTTGGATGATGTGGAATCTGTATGGGTAGAGCTGCGGAACACCAATGGGCAGAAAACTCTCATGGGAGTTGTGCACAGACCACCAAACAGTAGTAGTGAGGTTGGGGATAGCATCAAATAGGAAATTAGGGATGCGTGCAATAAAGGTACAGCGGTTATCATGGGCGACTTTAATCTACATATAGATTGGGCTAACCAAACTGGTATCAATACGGTGGAGGAGGATTTCCTGGAGTGTATAAGGGATGGTTTTCTAGACCAATATGTCGAGGAACCAACTAGAGAACTGGCCATCCTAGACTGGGTGTTGTGTAATGAGAGAGGATTAATTAGCAATCTTGTTGTACTAGGCCCCTTGGGGAAGAGTGACCATAATATGGTAGAATTCTTTATTAAGATGGAGAGTGACACAGTTAATTCAGATATTAGGGTACTGAACTTAAGGAAAGGTAACTTCGATGGTATGAGACGTGAATTGGCTAGAACAGACTGGCGAGTGATACTCAAAGGATTGACGGTGGATAGGCAATGGCAGACATTTATAGATTACATAGATAAACTTCAACAATTATACATCCCTATCTGGCGTAAAACTAAAATGGGGAAGGTGGCTCAACCGTGGCTAACAAGGGAAATTAGAGATAGTGTTAAATCCAAGGATGAGGCATATAAAATGGCCAGAAAAAGTAGCGAACCTGAGGACTGGGATTAATTTAGAATTCAGCAGAGGAGGACAAAGGGTTTAATTTTGAGGGGGAAAATAGAGTATGAGAGTAAGCTTACAGGGAACATAACAACTGACTGCAAAAGCTTCTATAGATATGTGAAGAGAAAAAGATTCGTGAAGACAAATGTAGGTTCCTTGCAGTCAGAATCAGGTAAATTTATAATGGGGAACAACGAGACCTGGGTGTCATGGTACATCAGTCATTGAAAGTTGGCATGCAGATACAGCAGGCGGTGAAGAAGGCAAATGGCATGTTGGCCTTCATAGCGAGAGGATTTGAGTATAGGAGCAGGGAGATCTTACTGCAGTTGTACAGGGCCTTGGTGAGGCCACACCTTGAATATTGTGTACAGTTTTGGTCTCCTAATCTGAGGAAGGACATTCTTGCTATTGAGGGAGTGCAGCAAAGGTTCACCACACTCATTCCCGGAATGGCAGGACTGACATATGAAGAAAGACTGGATCGACTAGGCTTATATTCAATGGAATTTAGAAGAATGAGAGGGGATCTCATAGAAACATATAAAATTCTGACAGGATTGGACAAGTTAAATATAGGAAGAATGTTTTCGATGTTGGGGTAGTACAGAACCAGCGTTCACAGTCTCAGGATAAGGGATAAGTCATTTAGGGCCGAGATGAGGAGAAACTTCTTCACGCTGAGAGTTGTGAACCTGTGGACTTCTCTACCACAGAAAAGTGTTGAGGCCAGTTCATTAGATATATTCAAAAGGGAGTTAGATGTGGCCCTTAGGGTTAAAGGGATCAAGGGGTATGGAGAGAAAGCAGGAATGGGGTACTGAAGTTGCATGATCAGCCATGATCATATCGAATGGTGCAGGCTTGAAGGGCCGAATGGCCTACTCCTGCACTTAATTTGTATGTTTCTATATAATATCTGACTGATTACTGACATGATTTGTGTTTGGATTTCTGTGAGCTTCAGGTTGAGACTGCAGTGCAGCAGTACTGAGGGAGTTAGAGGTGCTGTTCTTTGAATGAAACATAACAAGCTGGATTTTCCTCTGGGGTTGGGCTTTTGCGACGCTTTCTCGAGTCTGTACACATTCCGGGAGCGGCGGGGCGGGGTGGGGGGACTTTTCAAGGGGTCAACAGGTGCGTTTGGTTGCAGGTCAGGTGAAAAGTATTTTTTGACAACGGGTTGAGACCCTGCTGTCTAACCGCTGCCACACTACTTTCCCAGATGTCGGGTCTGCCAGGATTGAACAGACCTGACACACAGTGGTGGGCTCGCAATTTAGGTCATTATGACCTTATTAACAGCCTTTTAAACAGTATTTTAAGCTCACCTTACCATTTTACCAGGTCGTGCGTGAGATCTACGTTGCTCGGGGATCCCATCAAATAAGGAGGTCGGGAGTTGTGTCACCATGAATTCATTTATTTACTTGACAGCTGGAAATGTGCTATAAAAGCTCCCATCTTACAGCTGTTCACTTTCCGAGATCAAAATCTGTTGCTTATTGCTTTTGGAAGGCAGATTGAGTTTTATTCAGGTTGCAAGTGTTTGGAGCAAGCTCTGTAGCCAGTGTCACCTCATTGGAACAACCTCTCTCACCATTGACAGATCACTTCTGTCATCTCAACCTCACCTGCCATCTATTACATTAGAATCGGTGCCCTTGAAGCTATCCCACCTTGGTCCTGAGAATTCCACCACAATCAGCATCACCAACATCACCAAACTTTTCTGCAATCTATTGATGCTGCACAGGACAGAGGGCATCAGCACCCGACCACATTGCTGCCCATGATGCCAGGGATGACCTCACCATGGCCAGATTTACTTCACTTGACGCTGTACACCCTGGCTGTCATATGATGTGCCAGGTTGACACCACTGCACACCAACACCATAAACCATCCCTGAAATGCCCAAGCCAATCCTTTCACACTCATCACCAATGAGGGGAGTATCATTATAGAATCATAGAATCATCAAAATTTATAGCATGGAAGGAGGTCATTTTAGCCCGTAGTGTAAGCGCTGGCCGACAAAGAGCTATCCAACCTAATCCCATTTTACAGCTCTTGGTCCGTAGCATTGTAGGCTGCGGCACTTCAAGTGCACATCCAAGTACTTTTTAAATGTGGTGAGGATTTCTGCCTCTATCACCCTTTCAGGCAATGAGTTCCAAACCCACACCACTCTCTGGGTGAAACAACTTCCCCTCAAATTCCTTCCAAACCTCCAACCAATTACTTTAAATCTATGCCCCCTGGTTATTGATCCCTCTGCTATGGGAAATAGGTCCTTCCTATCCATTTTATCTAGGCCCCTCATAATTTGATACACCTCAACAAGGTCTTCCTTCAGCCTCCTCTGTTCCAAAAAAAACAAACCCAGCCAATCCAATTTTTCCTCATAACTAAAATTGTAGGGCTAGTAGTTCGGTTCTCGGACATAATTATATTTTTTCGCCCAAATTATCGTTATGGCAATGCTATGGCTATAAGGCAGTAAATTCGAGCTTCAATTTGCGCAGTGGTAATAATTGGTGTTGCATTAGGATTCGTGGCGAGAACCGTGATCCTTGGCAACTTTACTCCACGACCGATACCGCTGCGAGTTGGGCCGAGGGAGGGGGGAAAACACCTAAAAATAAATTAAAAAAAGCAAAAAATAAAAAATCAGAAAAACATTCACAAGACAGTAGTGAATCGCTGCAAAAGAATTAAAAATAAAAATGTTAACTTACCTTTTTTGCAGGTCTTCATACTTACTGCTGATCCAAGGGCTACAGCGCAGCTTTTTCCTTGGCAATTTTTTTTGTCCTAAATATGGACGAGCTAAATTTTTGGTGAAAGCGATATTTTTAGTCTTGAATGGCGCACTTCTCTCTCCAGCAATATTTGAAAAGTGCCGATGCAAGAGTGCTATGAGTTTCCCGGTTCGCCGTTTTATGCCAAAAATGGCGAAATATCGCCGAAAAACCGATCACAAGGTTGGCGAATTTTAACCCTACATAATATCTCACCATTCACTCCAACTCACTAAGCCATTTCCAAAGGCGCATACAAATCTGTCCAAGACTACAATGTTTTGAAAATAAAGATTTCAATGTTTGACAGCACATTAACAGAAACTTTACATGAACCTTGAATAAAACACACAAATGCCTACCCTTGTGAGTCATTAGTTGGTATGATTGGACTAGAATGAGGGTGAGTGTGAGGGGTGGCTAGTGAGATGGGGAAGTGATAATGTAGATAGAGAGGGATGGGTGGAGGTGCAAGGTACATTGGTGTGAGTAAGGATGTGAGTAGGGTAGGGAAGACAGAGTGATGGTGATGTGATGAGTGGCACAGCAGGATGAGGTTGAGTGTGGCTTTGCAATAACATTTCGTGATCCACTGAGATCATTGAAAGGTTTGCACAACTGCAGCCAGCTCCTCCTGACGACATCCCTGCTTGTGCCCTCATATGCAAAGTGCCACCAGGCTGCGTTGGTGTCCTGGGGAGGTCTCTTCCACCCATTGGCAGGGAAGAGGACCTCCTGCGTGCTGTGGCTCCCTCTATAAGCAAATGGAGGGAGTCATGGGAGAGCCTGGGTGCAGCCATGCACCTTTGTGCAGTGCTTGTCAGTATTTGCAGCACCTCAACGCTGTAGAACACCGACAGAAAAACTGTCAAACAAAATTTGGGCAGAGTCTCTTTATGAAAACTGGCTGATGACACATCATCAAATGATGTCATCAGACTTGCTTACTTCAATTGGATGGGAAAAGCGCTGGGCGGGCTTAACAAGCCCAATCAGGGTAAAATCATTTCACAGAACAGGCTGGAGCCAGCAGCGAGGTTGGGACCCACCACCAATCCCAGCCGCCACGGGTCTGCCAAGATAGGCGAAAGCCTAGGAGGCAGCTTTAAAGAGGGTAGAAGTGCCCCATATACCTTTTTAAATGTTGGAACTAAAAGCTCTCCATGAACCTCTGAACTGTTGCTGTAAAGGTGTGGTGGCAGGAGAGAGGAAAATGTGTCCACTATCATGGCCTCGCCCTCCAGTACAGCCAACAGTGGGTTTCCTCCTCCATCATTACAATAACCAGTGGTAGAGCAGTGGGAAGGCAGGGAACATGGCCAGGTCCTTCATCATTGTCTACCTGGCCTTTCAGAAGCCTTTGATGAGGTATCTCACAAGATGCTTCTTTACAAAATAGAATTGTGGAATTAGTGTAATCTGCTGTGATGAATTGGCTGAATGCCCATAGATATATGGTTGGATTTGTATCTGATTGGAGACTGGCTACCAGTGGTGTACTGCAAGGATCACTGTTAGGAATTTTGCTCTTTACTATTTTCATTAATGACCTAGATGCTGGTGTTGGGGAATGATCAATTTTGCAGACGATACCAAGTTATGCTCGAGTGTTAGGACTGTAGATGTTGCTCAACTACTGTAGGCAGATGCCGATGTGTTTGTGTAATGCGCCCATGTTTGGCAAATTATGTTTAACTTAGAATACTGTAGTGTTATGCTCTTGGCAAGCTCTAATGCTCAATATGCATACACACCTACAGGAACAGAATTGAAGCATTGTTTGGCCTCAGTTGAAATTGTGTGTCCAGTTTTGGTTTTATATAGCCCACTTTATACAGGGCTGAATGCTTCTCTGATTGACGGGTTAATGGCAGAGCAGGACATCTGCTCACTTATGTGACCCTTCTGCATACCCACTGCTTTTTCGTGTGATGATTCTAATCTTGTATGCAGGACAGGTTGACAGTGGTAAACCACTGATGGTTGGTTTACTGCTGGTGAGTAGGAGGGAAATCAAGTTGTGCTGCAGCATTTAAAGAGTCACATGCCGTTCATGAATTTTGGAATTTCACAACAAGAAGTGAAAGACTGCAAGAAAAATTGATGGAAAAAACAACCTTGGCTCCAAGTTTTTGGATGCATCTGTGGATCTTCTACTTGCTGAAGTGATGGGCTCTTTGGAACTTAGAACGGGAAGCCCCAAAAGGAGTGAAAGAAAAGAAACATTATGGAAGGAGGAGATAGAGGTGGGCAATACAACTTCAAGCACCCCACAAACTGCCACATAGAGTAGAAAGAGGTTTAATAACCTGACAAATTTGACCAAGCTAAGCGAAGGCTTTATTTTCCATGCATATCCTGTTGTGCTTGTCAAGAAGAAGAGGTTTTCATAGGGAGGCTGCACCTGGAATGATTGCAATTAAAGGATGGATGCAGACATGTGGAGATTAATTCTACAGATAACATGGTGCATACTTGACAGAAGTGCTTTTTGCTGACACTGGGATAGATATTAACTTTTGGGCCACCAATAGGCGGAGCCTACCAGTTGCCCATCCATGCTGGGAGCCATTTTGAGGACCAGTCCTCATTTAAATAGAACCGGCAAGCTGCGGGCGCCAAATGGGTCTCCCGATGAAGCTCACTAAATGGAGTTGGCACAATAAATACTGGGTGGCTCAGAGGCCTCCCAGCCAGCAGCAAGGTTGGTCCTGGGGTGCATGGTTAGCGATCGCAGAGCAGGTGGAGCCCAATTCAACTGTGGCCCAGTTCGCTTTTAAACTTCCTTTTTTGGGGCCTCTTCAGCTGTATCGCCTGTAAAACTGGGTGGAACGTGCACGGTGAGCACTCTGCCCACTTGACTCCTACAACAACAGCGGGCATCCTATGATTGCACTTCAGGGATGGATACAGACATGTGGAGATTACTCTCCAGCTAACATGTTGTATGCCTGACTGACGTGCTTTTTACTGGCACTGGGATAGATATTGTGCCAAAAATTCCGGCCTCGCCGGGTCCGTACGAAGTGCGGACAGACCCGGCAAAGCCTCGCAAAAGCCAGTTTTCGGGGCGCGGTGCGCATGCGCCGAAAACCGACTTTTACAATCTGTCATGATTTCCCTTGACAGATCCTCTGCATCCCCGGGAGAAGGACATTCACGCGGGAGAGGTTGGGCTTTTTGCACAACTCATGCCCAGCGAATGTCCTTCAAACTCTTATGCCTGGTAAAAGCAGGTGCATAGCTTACTTTTGCCAATGTAAGAGTTTTAAAACATATAAAAATTAAATGTAATCATACATTTTTATGTTAAAAGCCCTGTCCATTAAGGTACGTTTATTTTGAACCCTATTAAAACACATTAAAAAAATTACAAAAAATATATTTTTTTTTCTAAAACATTTAATGACATTTAATTTCAATTAATTTTAAATGTGTGAGATGTTTTTTAAATTTATTATGCTGTGTTTCTTGTTTCAGGAGGGTTTGCTGATTGATAGTAATGGGATCTCGCACAAACGGAGATCCCATTTTTATCAAAATAATACTACTTAGTGATTGGTGGTCCAGGCCAAGTGCCTCCAGCATTTCCGTACATACAGGGAAGTCATCTTCCTGTACGCTGCGCGTCGAGTGAAAGCCTCCGACCGGAATCGAAGGCGTCTCCGTGACCATCAGGTATTTTCGTGAAATTTTTTCGGGTTGAAGGTGTTCGTCCGAAGGAAGCCTTCCCCCCCAATAACTTTTGAGGACATTTGCATATTAAAGGGGCCTACTGGCTGAAACAGGGGGGAACTCTAGCTGCCAGCGATAGCCTCCTTTCTGGATGGCAGTGACGGGCTCACCGTCGGTAAGTCCTGCACAGGTTTTTAATGCTGCTACTGCCCCGTTTACACAGAGCGAATAAAATTTAATTCTACTTCACTGAGTGTAAAAAGTGCTCACTCCCTGTTGTGCTTCAGCTCGAGGAACACAAATTCTCCCTTATTTATTTTTATGACTTTTTTGCTAAAGATTTATAGATTCTGGTTGTGTTGATTCAACTTAAACTATGGAAACCCAACAAAATACAGCTACCATCCATGAAAATATACATATTTGGTATAAGTACCAGACACATGTAAGTTATATTCACATATGACATCATTTCTCAGAACACTTCCAGATTCAGCAGCAATATTTGTTCTTTCTGACTGTTCTGTCCATTTTTATACCAAAGTTGGTTTCCAGCCCACTATATCTTATCTAGCCAAATATAGGCTGGCTACAGCTGTTTGTTGTTGTACATACATAATATTCAATAATGGTTGATACTTTGCTACCTGTTACGACGTTACCTGTTACGACTTTCAATGATAATATAGCTTTTTAAATTTCAGCCTTGGCTCATAGGCAGTAATTTAACTTCTGGGTCTGAAGCTTGCCAGTTCAAGCCCCACACTAGAAATGGGAGTATATGATCTAGGTTGATACTTCAGGGCAGTGCTGAGGGAGTGCTGCACCTTTCGAGGTGCAGCCTTTTGGATGAGACGTTAAGCCGAGGCCCTGCCTCTCCTCTCAGGTGGATGATACTATTTAAAGAAGAGCAGGTGAGTTACCCTGATATTCTGGTCAACAGTTATCCCTCAATCAACACCACCAAATCAGATTATCTGGCAATTTATCTCATTGCTATTTGTGAGATCTTGCTGTGCATAAATTAAATGCCATGTTTCTTTCTATTAAAACAACGACTTCAAAAAGGGCTTCATTGGCGGTCAAGTGCTTTGGGACATCCTGAGGCCTTGAAAGGCATTATTTAAAGGCAAGTTCTTTATTTCTTTATTTTAGTGCCTTAAAATATTCTTTGTTTCAAAATTACAGCATTCTAAGATTTTCAAATCCCTACTTGGAGCAATATTGTCAGATAGTTTGTTGATTCATTGAGTCAGATTTTAACTTGGACTTCAGATTGTCTAATGGTGCTAGCCCTCATTTTCTTATAGTCGTAGTTGAATTGCGTCTGGCATGTCAAATATGCTGTCTGGGTAAATTAACCACCAAAGTCTGTGGGAATGACATCCCTATGTAACATAGAAACATAGAAAATAGGTGCAAGAGTAGGCCATTTGGTCCTTCGAACCTGCACCACCATTCAATATGATCATGGCTGCTCATGCAACTTCAGTACCCCATTCCTGCTTTCTCTCCATATCCCTTGATCCCTTTAGCCATAAGGGCCACACCTAACTCCCTTTTGAATATATCTAATGAACTGGCCTCAACAACTTTCTGTGGTAGAGAATTCCACATGCTCACAATTCTCTGAGTGAAGAAGTTACTCCTCATCTCGGTCCTAAATGGCTTACCCCTTATCTTTAGACTGTGACCCCTGGTTCTGGACTTCCACAACATCGGGAACATTCTTCCTGCATCTAACCTGTCCAATCCCGTCATTATTTTATATGTTTCTATGAAATCCCCTCTTATTCTTCTAAATTCCAGCGAATATAAGCCTAGTCGATCCAGTCTTTCTTCATAAGTCAGTCCTGTCATCCCGGGAATCAGCCTGATGAACCTTCGCTGCACTCCCTCAATAGCAAGAATGTCCTTCCTCAGATTAGAAGACCAAAACTGTACACAATATTCAAGATGTGGCCTCACCAAGGCCCTGTACAACTGCAGTAAGACCTCCCTGCTCCTATACTCAAATCCTCTCGCTATGAAGGCCAATATGCCATTTGCTTTCTTCACCGCCTGCTGTACCTGTATGCCAACTTTCAATGACTGATGTACCAGGACACCCAGGTCTCATTGCATCTCCCCTTTTACTAATCTGTCACCATTCAGAAAATATTCTGCCTTCCTGTTTTTACCACCAAAGTGGATAACCTTGCATCCTCCTCACAGCTCACACTGCCACCCAGTTTAGTGTCATCTGCAAACTTGGAGATACTACATTCAATTCCTTCCTAAGTGCCGGAAGTCAGAGAAAATTCTCTGCTTTACATATTCCTGGCAGGTGCCTGTTGGGGTATATGTTGGGCACCTGCCTGTCAGGAGAGGCTGGGAGTCATGACAGATTCCACTCTCCAGGGATGGGCTACTGGAGCTTCTCCGGAACATGTGTGGAGTGACACATTGGCACATTTTTTAAGGGCGGGGGTTGAAAAAATTCAGCATCTTTAAAGGTCCAAATCATCTCTCAAGTCCAGACTGCCAGTCAGGTTGCCCTCCTGCTGGCCATCAGGCTGATATATCGGCTTTCATGGTGGATATTGACCCACCGGTGGATTCCGAAAACAAGGTATTATGTATGTAATAACTCGATAGACTGAATACTGTAAACTAACACAGGTACAAACCTGGCTCTGCTTTATTAGGGCCCAAAGTGATTACATTACATGATGGCTTGCCTTTTATACCTGGGCCACATGCACGTGCATACAGCCCAATGACCTCCGACAGCGGTGCCACCTGGTGGCTAGTAACCTCAAGCATACATACATGACACAAGGCCTCAGAAATATGCAGGAAAAGCTGAAGCCTGCATTCCTGGGCTAATTCCAGCCTTCACTCCCTCCAGATTTACAGCTGAAAAAAAGCTGCTGATTTTCAACCCCATGTTGCTGTTTTTGGGTTGTGTCGCGTCTTTCTGAGCTTTGCTACTGAATATTGAAATTGTGAAACTGTACCTTATAATGATTGATTTCCTCCACAATGTGATTTGTACTAATACCCATGTCCCTTTTTCATTTCACCAACACCTTCGGCTGCTTATATGTGTTCTTTTCCGAAAGGAAACATCAGAATGAAATGTCATAGGCTAATCTCAGGAGGTTTGTAAAGCAAGGTCCATATTGTACAGTCAGCTTTATTAAATGACCACTAATTCAGATCATAATTATTTCAGCCTCAATATTTTCCAACAAATTTTTGTTGCTTTGCTAATCAATATCTATTTTCAGCTGATCACAGTAAGCTCGATGAAGACTGGGGTAAAGAGTTTGCTATAATTAATCACAAGTACAAATTCATGGTTTTTACTTGAACAATTAGGCATCAACCGAAGCACCATTTGTTCTGGGACACAAGGCTGTGGCTTGGATCCAGTGATCCTGCCCAGGCCAGATCATGCCTCCCCCGAGGATTCCCTTCTTAACCAGACCTCATCCTGAAATTTTTCTCAATCTGTGCATGTTAG
The DNA here is from genome assembly GCF_044704955.1 of Pristiophorus japonicus. Classification (NCBI taxonomy): domain Eukaryota; kingdom Metazoa; phylum Chordata; class Chondrichthyes; family Pristiophoridae; genus Pristiophorus; species Pristiophorus japonicus. Next base: position 82,351,745 of record NC_091983.1, read on the forward strand.
ATCATCACCTAGGCCGTCTTTCCCAGCCCAACCCTCGCCCACATTCCCAACTCTATTCAGGCAGGTTTTGCTCTCATTTTGGTTATTTTCCCTAACCATTAAAAAAAAATGCGAGATACATCTTAATCGAAAAAAAATATGCGCGATGAATACAGACGCTGTGATAAATATGCAAAAGAGAAATGAGGCAGAGAGAAGGACAGACTTACAAAAAGAGTGAGATCGAAAGAGTGAGAAAAAGTCTTAGTCAGAGAGACAGAGATGAGATGTAATGCGACAGTTTGTGAGCGCGCTACAGACAGAACTAAAACATTCAAAAGAGACAAAGAAGGAACTAGAGAGTGGTACAGAATCAGAAACAGTTACAAGTGAAACACTATTTTACTTTTATTTATTGTCTGAGCAAGTGGAGATCACCCAATAAACAACTAAAATAAATACAGATGATGTCATTTTGCAAATGAACACTCTGGGATCGAAATTCAGTGATGCCGTTTTTGAGGTGGTGTCACTGTCTGAATGAAGATTTTAATGGCAGGCAGCAATTGCTGCCTCCAACTGCGAAATTCAGTTTTGCTGCCTGAAAAGGGGATTGCAGCGTTAAATCAGGCGTTGCACACTACTCTGGAGGCGGTAAGTGGGGCGGCAACATCCAGGTGGCAATCATCATTTGTAACTGCACCACAGACATACTGCCACTACCTGGATTCAATTGAAGGGGTGATTGGGCACGGCACCGCCTCATGCGTATATTCGCTTCCTACACACTCACTCACAGGGTGAAGATGCAGATGCAGCGGCAGCTCACCAGCGCGATTACCGCTTCTCCGACGCCGTTCTCGATGCACTGCTTGATGCCCTGGAGAGGCATCAAGAACTACTGAGGACGGAGGCTGGAAGGAAGCCGCAGCCCCAAACATTTTTCAGGCTTTGGCGGGAAGTCACTGAAATAGTGTCAGCGAGTGACAGCCACGCAATGTCCGCAGCAGTGGAATGACATGACCCTGTTGCTGAGGGGGAGTATATTTTACATTAACCTGAGCATACCATGCTCTGAACTCAATGTGTAGTCCCTCCTCAATCTGAATGTGTCTGACCTCATGCTATATGTGGGTGAGGCCAGATACAAGGTTCACACATTCCAAGGCCTGCATGCACTGTTAACTTTTGTACTTGGTTGTGGAGACCCACCCCTCATCTTGTTACTTCCTCAGTCTTCATATGCGTCTGGAAGACGCTATCCTCACAGTAACTGTTCGGTCCTTGCCCCCTCATTCAAGCTTTGCCACACCAAGTACTCGCAGCTAATGTTAGTTACATCGACCTTTAAAGACTCTCATACACTAGCATGTTCTCAGCTATGTAAAGCACTTCAGACAGATGGATAGAAGGGCAGTAACTCTGATGTTCTCTTTAATGTTGCAGGCCAAGTTCGCACAAATCACAACACACCAGATTCAGAGCAGAGGAAGGGACTCTGAGGTGTAATCCCTAACTGGGGTGGAGTAACGCGTATCGGCCCTGATGGGCGTACAGGTGGGTGTGGTGCCAGTGGGTGAGGCTGATCCCCCTCGGGACAGTGACTGTATGTTGAGTTCCTTTGTAGCCTCCAGCAGGCCACTTAGCCCTGACACCACAATCCTTCACCACGTTCCATGAGACTGGCATTTCCCAATGCCTTTCCCAGTCCTGACCCCCTCCACTGCAGGTAACCACTCTTCTCTGGCTTTGTGCTTTCAGATGATGACTCAGACAGCCAGGGGCCTGTATGTCAGCCTTCCACTGTGAGTGACGGCGGAGAGGAGGAGGAGGCAGAGGATGCCTCTCTGGACGTGATTAAAAAATCTAACATCCTCAGTGTCATGTATTCAACTATCATTGTAACCCATGTATAAGCTGACCTAAGTTGTACAGCTTGAGAACATTGACCACAAGGGGGTGAACTTGTGGGAGACATTTCTAACCTGGACTTTCAGGTATAAAAGGGGAAGCTCCACCCACCTTCATCACTTGAGGTCTTGGTAATAAAGGTAACTGGTCACAGAGTGACCTTCTCTTAAGTGTGGGCCTTGTATGCATTTATACTGTATAGTAAGGACATATCACTCAGAGAGTGGGGCCAGCAACTTTTTGGGGAAGGCGGGTCGGGGAGATGGAGGTTGATGTTGCCCCAGGACCCAGTTACCAGCAGCAATGCCATGGGGGAGGGGAGATCAGAGGGACAGCTCCTCAAAGGGTGAGTACAAGCCTGAGTGATGCTCAGTAGCACTCTGATGATGAGCCTGAATTCGAGGATCTCGCCAGACAATCATTGCAGATGCACAGCGATCTGCTGGGTGTATCGTCAAGGGTGCCTGAGAGTGGTCATGCAATTACTTTGAGTGTGGTGGAGGTCGCCTCAACCTTCTTTCGTAGATACCAACGGACCTTGGAGGTTTCAAGTGATCATGGGGTCCCAGACATGGTGGCACGGGCTATGGCTGACGTGGCAGTAGCCATTGAGCAGCTGGCCGATGCTATGGTAGGTCTGCATACTCTCATGTCGTCAATACATGGTGGCATCAATCAGTCAGCTCTGTGGTGTGCTGCAATTGCAATCTGCCCTGATGCAGAGCCAACTTGAATCCACGCAGACACTGACTGCTGCCATCGTGTCTGGGACCCCATCAGTTGCACGGGGAACTAATGTTGGCGAAGCATGGCTGCAATCTGTGCTCAGCCAGATAGCTCCAGATGCTGAGGCTCTGCCCCAGGGGAGCAGCAACGTGTTGGGCTTGTTGGAACGTGATGTCTTCTCTCAGGATGACATCATTCTGTCCTTTACCCTGCCGCTCTCTGCAATCCATCTACTACAGATTGCGGCCACCCATGCTGAGGTGATGCGGAACATCCTGCTAGGCCATCAGCTGTGGCAGCGGCACCAAAACAGTGACCTTCTACCAGCCTTGCTGCAGGCACTGAGACCCCATTGAGGAGGAGCAGTAGGTGTGGGAGGGGGAAGAAGGGAAGGAGTGGGAAAACACAGAAAGAGCTGCTAAATATGTGTGTGCCAGTGGCCAGAAATGGTGACCTTGCTCGAATCTGAACTCATGTAAATAGTTGCACTTGCATGAGCCATTAGGGAATTGTGTGATGCTGGCCAGAGTTGCTGTCCTTGTTCCATTATGAATTAATGTGAATAGTTGCACGTGGATGTGGGTGATAATGTTTCAAGGGGTCTGATTTCAATTATTGTTTGCTGTGGATGATGGTGTCCTTTAGTGCTTCTTTACAGCACACTATGGTTTTTGTTGCAAATAAAAATTTGTTCAATTTGTCACAATCTTGTCTTGCCATTTATATACATGGAGGCTTGGAGGGTGGGGCATGATGTCTTCAGCAGATGGCCAGGTGAATAGGTTGGCCAGGTGAGACAGGGCATACAATCAATGGCCCTCTCACCCATAGGGAAACCCATTATCCTGGTGAAACCACGGGTGCGTTCATCCTGGCTCTGCCTGGACAAGCTGAACTTTATGTAGTCCATGAGTCGGCTGTAGAGCGCGTTGGTCACCTGGCGAATGCAACAATGTACTGCAAACTGCGAGATGTTGCATATATCGCCTACAGGCGACTGGAAGGAGCCGGTAGCATCAAAGTTGAGGGCAACTGTCACATTCACTGCCACTGACAGCGAGGCCCTGGTGCCATTCAGCTTCGAGGTCTGTGTGCAGAACGTGGCAGAGCTCGGTGAGCAACTTCATGCGGAACCGCAGCCTTCTTATGCACTGCTCCTCAGACATATCAAGATACGAGTAAGGTACACGGTAAACCCTGCATCTGTATGGCCTCTTGCCCCAAGGTCTGGGGCCTCTCCTGTGGTGTGGACCCACATTGGCCTGAAGCCTTATCTGTAGATGGCAACTTTCAAGTCTTCGCTGCAGGAAGATGTGTTGTGCCATCACTGCCTCCATTAAGTTGTTGCGATATGCTAGTCACCAATGTAAGTGACCAGAAAGCCACCAATGTTTGCGAAATGCTAGTTGTGAAACTGAGTAGTCGCAGCATACCAACAGCTACGCACCCTGCGAGGAGAGAAGGCAGCACTGACCATGACCAGAATCTATCCTTCGACTTGTAAATGGCAACTTTTTGTGGCGTGTTCCCCGCCAGCGGGTAAGTGAAGCAGCAAAAGTGAATTTGGCGAGACCGGCGCCAAGGAAGAGTTGCATGTCTACTGACGTCAGGATTTCCATGGCGGTAGGCGGCAGGGCAGCAAATCTTTATGTCCTTGAAAAAGGATAACCGAATTTCTGATCAGGTGGCACCCCCGCCTAACGCCGCTGCTCAACCGTTCATGCCCGTTGCCGCATCATTCAAGCTGGCGATAGCAACTGAATTTAGACCCCTCTGGGTTTACATTGTCCTTTGAGTTGTAATGAGGACATTATGGAGTCTACAAATGAACTGTCAATTTTTCTACATGCAGCTTAAGATGTTAGAGCATAAAAAGGCTGCTATATAAAATGAGTAAGCAGTTATTCTAATCAAAAATAGTATAGTAATAAAAAAAACTCGAATCAGTTCTATCAGATTAGCTGTGAATGAAGCAAATGGAAGAGGTTCTTGACCTGAGATGAAGGTCAATGGATAAGTTACCAGTTTAATACTATAGGTATGATTATGCCACATGATTTTCATACAATCTGTTTATGCACAAAAGTACAGTTCGCAATGAAATACTTTCAAGTTAAACTGAAAACCTAAAAACTTCAATTTATCTAAAGGCAACAGTTTAAGTCGTAATATTGCAACAAATAAAGATAGGTTTTTCATATGATCCCTTGTGATATTGTGTTTTTAAACATTTGTTCCTGAGATGTGGACGTCTCTGGCAAGGCCAGCATTTATTGCCCATCCCTAATTTCCCTTGAGAAGATGGCAGTGAGCCACCTTCTTAAAACGCTGAAGTCCTTGTAGTGAAGGTACTCCCACAATACTGTTAGGGAGGGAGCTCCAGGATTTTGAGCGAACGCCGATGGAGGAACGGCGATATATTTCCAAGTCAGGATAGTGTGCCACTTGGAGGGGAACTTGCAGGTGATGGTGCTCCCAAGCGCCCTTGTCCTTCTAGATGGCAGAGGTCGCGGGTCTTGGAGTTGCTGTCGAAGAAGTCTTGGCAAGTTGCTGCAGTGCATCTTGTAGATGGTACGCACTGCAGCCACTATGCGCCAGTGGTGGAGGGAGTGAATGTTGAAGATGGTGGATGAGGTACTAATGAAGTAGGCTGTTTTGTCCTGGATGGTGTTGAGCTTCTTGAGTGTTGTTGGAGCTGCACTCATCCAGGCAAGTGGAGAGTATCCCATCACACTCCTGACTTGTGCCTTGTAGATGGTGGAAAGGCTTTGGAGAGCCAGGAGGTGAGACACTTGCAGAATACCCAGTCTCTGGCCTGCTCTTGTTGCCACAGTATTTATGTGGCTGGTCCAGTTAAGTTTCTGGTCAATGGTGACTCCCAGGATGTTGCTGTTGGGGATTTTGCAATGGTAATGCTGTTGAATGTCGAGGGGCGGTGGTTAGACTCTCTCTTGTTGGAGATAATCATTGCCTGGCACTTGTGTGGCACAAATGTTACTTGCCACTTATCAGCGAAGCCTGAATGTTGTCCAGGTCTTGCTGCATGCGGGCAGAGACTGTTTCATTATCTGGGCAGTTGCGAATGGAACCAAACACTGTGCAATCAGTCAGAGAATATGGTCTCTCTTATCTACCTCTGCTGTCTTTGTGCAGCTGTTCCTTCCTCTGTCTGTTCTCAGAAGGGTGGGAAAAAGAGTGGGAGAGCTATAGTGATAGGGGATTCAATTGTAAGGGGAATAGATAGGAGTTTCTGCGGCCGCAACCGAGACTCCAGGATGGTATGTTGCCTCCCTGGTGCAAGGGTCAAGGATGTCTTGGAGCGGCTGCAGAGCATTCTGGAGAGGGAGGGTGAACAGCCAGTTGTCATGGTACATGTAGGTACCAACGATATAGGTAAGAAGCAGGAAGAGGTCATACAAGCTGAATTTAGGGAGCTAGGAGTTAAATTAAAAAGTAGGACCTCAAAGGTAGTAATTTCTGGATTGCTACCAGTGACACGTGCTAATCAGAATAGAGGGAGCAGGATAGTTAGAATAAATACGTGGCTTGAGCAGTGGCGCAAGAGGGAGGGATTCAAATTCCTGGGACATTGGAACCAGTTCTGGGGGAAGTGGGACCTGTACAAAAGGGATGGTCTGCACTTGGGCAGGACTGGAACTGATGTCCCAGGAGTAACATTTGCTAATGTAGTTCGGGAGTGTTTAAACTAATATGGCAGGGGGATGGGAACCTATGCAGCGAGATAGGGCAAAGTAATATGGAGTCAGAAACAGATGGTAGAAAGGTAAAAAGCAATAGTGGAAGGCCGAGTAAACAAAGGTAAGAAACAAAAAGGGCCACACTACATCATAATTCTAAAAGGACAAAGGGTGTTAAAAAAACAAGCCTGAAGGCTTTGTGTCTTAATGCAAGGAGTATCCGTAATAAGGTGGATGAATTAACTGTGCAAATAGATGTTAACGGATATGATGTGATTGGGATTACGGAGATGTGGCTCCAGGATGATCAGTGCTGGGAACTTAACATCCGTGGGTATTCAACATTCAGGAAGGATAGAATAAAAGGAAAAGGAGGTGGGGTAGCATTGCTGGTTAAAGAGGAGATTAATGCAATAGTTAGGAAGGACATTAGCTTGGATGATGTGGAATCTATATGGGTAGAGCTGCAGAACACCAAAGGGCAAAAAACATTAGTGGGAGTTGTGTATAGACCTCCAAACAGTAGTAGTGATGTTGGGGAGGGCATCAAACAGGAAATTAGGGGTGCATGCAATAAAGGTGCAGCAGTTATCATGGGTGACTTTAATATGCATATAGATTGGGCTAACCAAACTGGAAGCAATACGGTGGAGGAGGATTTCCTGGAGTGCATAAGGGATGGTTTTCTAGACCAATATGTCGAGGAACCAACTAGGGGGGAGGCCATCTTAGACTGGGTGTTGTGTAATGAGAGAGGATTAATTAGTAATCTCATTGTGCAAGGCCCCTTGGGGAAGAGTGACCATAATATGGTGGAATTCTACATTAGGATGGAGAATGAAACAGTTAATTCAGATACCATGGTCCAGAACTTAAAGAAGGGTAACTTTGAAGGTATGAGGCGTGAATTGGCTAGGATAGATTGGCGAATGATACTTAAGGGGTTGACTGTGGATGGGCAATGGCAGACATTTAGAGACCGCATGGATGAACTACAACAATTGTACATCCCTGTCTGGCGTAAAAATAAAAAAGGGAAGATGGCTCAACCGTGGCTATCAAGGGAAATCAGGGATAGTATTAAAGCCAAGGAAGTGGCATACAAATTGGCCAGAAATAGCAGTGAACCTGGGGACTGGGAAATATTTAGAACTCAGCAAAGGAGGACAAAGGGAAAATAGAGTACGAGAGGAAGCTTGTATGGAACATTAAGACGGACTGCAAAAGTTTCTATAGATATGTAAAGAGAAAAAGGTTAGTAAAGACAAACGTAGGTCCCCTACAGTCAGAATCAGGGGAAGTCATAATGGGGAACAAAGAAATGGCAGACCAATTGAACAAGTACTTTGGTTCGGTATTCACTAAGGAGGACACAAATAACCTTCCGGATATAAATGGGGTCAGAGGGTCTAGTAAGGAGGAGGAACTGAGGGAAATCTTTATTAGTCGGGAAATTGTGTTGGGGAAATTGATGGGATTGAAGGCCGATAAATCCCCAGGGCCTGATGGACTGCATCCCAGAATACTTAAGGAGGTGGCCTTGGAAATAGCGAATGCATTGATAGTCATTTTCCAACATTCCATTGACTCTGGATCAGTTCCTATCGAGTGGAGGGTAGCCAATGTAACCCCACTTTTTTAAAAAGGAGGGAGAGAGAAAACAGGGAATTATAGACCGGTCAGCCTGACATCAGTAGTGTGTAAAATGATGGAATCAATTATTAAGGATGTCATAGCAGCGCATTTAGAAAGAAGTGACATGATAGGTCCAAGTCAGCATGGATTTGTGAAATGGAAATCATACTTGACAAATCTTCTGTAATTTTTTGAGGATGTTTCCAGTAGAGTGGACAAGGGAGAACCAGTTGATGTGGTATATTTGGACTTTCAGAAGGCTTTCGACAAGGTCCCACATAAGAGATTAATGTGCAAAGTTAAAGCACATGGGATTGGGGGTAGTGTGCGGACGTGGATTGAGAACTGCTTGGCAGTCAAGAAGCAAAGAGTATGAGTAAATGGTCACTTTTCAGAATGGCAGGCAGTGACTAGTGGGGTACCGCAAGGTTCTGTGCTGGGGCCCCAGCTGTTTACATTGTACATTAATGATTTGGACGAGGGGATTAAATGTAGTATCTCCAAATTTGCAGATGACACTAAGTTGGGTGGCAGTGGAGCTGCGAGGAGGATGCTATGAGGCTGCAGAGTGATTTGGATAGGTTAGGTGAGTGGGCAAATGCATGGCAGATGAAGGATAATGTGGATAAATGTGAGGTTACACTTTGGTGGTAAAAACAGAGAGACAGACTATTATCTGAATGGTGACAGATAAGGAAAAGGGGAGGTGCAACGAGACCTGGGTGTCATGGTACATCAGTCATTGAAGGTTGGCATGCAGGTACAGCAGGCAGTTAAGAAAGCAAATGGCATGTTGGCCTTCATAGCGAGGGGATTTGAGTACCGGGGCAGGGAGGTGTTGCTACAGTTGTACAGGGCCTTGGTGAGGCCACACCTAGAGTATTGTGTACAGTTTTGGTCTCCTAACTTGAGGAAGGACATTCTTGCTATTGAGGGAGTGCAGCGAAGGTTCACCAGACTGATTCCCGGGATGGCGGGACTGACATATCAAGAAAGACTGGATCAACTGGGCTTGTATTCACTGGAGTTCAGAAGAATGAGAGGGGATCTCATAGAAACGTTTAAAATTCTGATAGGTTTAGACAGGTTAGATGCAGGAAGAATGTTCCCAATGTTGGGGAAGTCCAGAACCAGGGGTCACAGTCTAAGGATAAGGGGTAAGCCATTTAGGACTGAGATGAGGAGCAACTTCTTCACCCAGAGAGTGGTGAACCTGTGGAATTCTCTACCACAGAAAGTTGTTGAGGCCAATTCACTAAATATATTCAAAAAGGAGTTAGATATAGTCCTTACTACTAGGGGGATCAAGGGGTATGGCGAGAAAGCAGGAATGGGGTACTGAGCTTGCATGTTCAGCCATGAACTCATTGAATGGCGGTGCAGGCTCGAAGGGCCGAATGGCCTACTCCTGCACCTATTTTCTATGTTTCTATGTTTTACTTCTTTCTGTCTATTTCTTCTTTATTTCAGCCACCAACAGCTAAAGACCGCATTATATAGTTGGGGGTTTGTTCAGGTCACATAAGTCAGTGACTTCCTAACTGCTGAAGCACAGCCTCCTTAAACACTGCTCTTCCACCAAGTTGAGTTAAGACATCCTGTTTCAGTACAGCTGCATGCTCTGAGGCATTGCTCTTCTTTGACCCTCTGCAGGTCTGTGCTGCCGTGCTTGTTGCTGCTGCTGTAGTTCCCCCTGCTGTAGCAGCCTCAATGGCAATCCCAGTAACATTCCCATCTTTCCCAGGACCCCTGCAGCCAAACGTCAGCTCTCCAACAGTTAATTCCTATTAAAAGCTTTCCAGACTCAGTCAAATCAGCTAAAAATGCTTCCAAAGATGTCCAGCAGCTAAAAATGATTGTTCGAAGACACCTTAATGGAGCTGGGGATTCCTTTGAATACTACTGCTTCTGCCAGCTTACCAGTGTTTGCACCATGTTTTTCTGGGTGGACTTAAGAATGATCGAATCAAAAGCCCTGCAGGCACCAATTTCCCAAAAGGACCTTAATTTAAGTGCTGGACTCCTGTTTAAATATTTTAATGAGCCCAGTGTTCATTTAAGGCGGCTGCCAGGAACGTTTAAAGAGTGCCTTAACAAATATGGCAGCTCTGCATTTCATGCGCATTTCCAGCACGGGCCATCCTACTGCAAAATTGGTATGTAGAACTTCGATTCAGTGTCGGAAAATTGGATGAAATTTAATTAAATTTCTGCCATTATTTGCCCTGTAGCACATTGATGTCTTTAATGGAAGCAATTGTCATTCATAACTGCTAATTATTCACAAATGTAGATTGCAAAATAATTCCCTTATGTCCGATTTAACACAGTGGGATTTTCTTCACTTACTTTGGGTATCTCCTCCAGACTTCAGCACTTTTTACAGATCTTTTCCCAGGTCCATATTTCAGTGGAGCTAGAGATTATTCTGCATATGATCCCCTGCTACGACTGTCCTACATGCCAAATGTGGCAACTCGGTATACTGTATCAGGATGTTAAGATTCCAGTTATTAAAGTGAGCTTTCTGTCATCTGTACTGCTATTCATCCAAGTCCCCTCATTTTCCCTCTCAGGACAGCTGCATCTTCAGAGTCCACTGTTTATGCTGTTTGAAAGATATTTTAGCATCAAAATGTCATTATTGAAGGTAAGTCATGAGTGGCTGGGTTACTTCAGTGAACAACAGTGAAATAGAAAATGACACATAGCTAATGACAAAAAAACACAAAAGACAGTCTTTTAAATTAGAATTAATGAAAATAAAATGGTTATTAAGACTATGGGCTAGAACTCCACTTTTGTGGTATTCCAGAGTGGGCTTTAAAGGGTTTTCAGATCGCCGGCTTCTCGCCCATTCTCCAAGCATCTCGTCTCCACTTTTGAAATGGGCGTTACCGCGAACGATATAAAATGGGCGGTAGCGTTAAATTTTTCTGACATTCTGCTGTAAAGTGTGGCCGTCCTTAGCGACGGCATGACAACGCTCAATTCCTGTGATTCAGGAGGTCAAGGGTCACCATGACGTGCGCAGAAGAGGAGACAGAAAGAGAGGGAGCTCAGAGGGACTGAAGGCGTGTCTGGGTGTAGTGAGCCTGCTTTGGGAGGAAGGAGGGAGATTTTCGAGCTTCACAGAAAGTAGGAAAACAAAAAGTAGCTGTTACCACACACATATTTGACTGAATTTGGCCTATAATGGAGAGAGAGGAGAAGACATCACAGCACGCTGTCGAAACTGATGCTGTAGAGAGCAGTGAGGTGGGAGAGGAGCACATTGGAGGGCGCAAAAGAGCCAGGAAGTTCTTGGACAAGGCAAATGTATCCCTCCCACAGGAAGTTGAGTTATGCTGTGGTGATTTGACACAGGGAAGGCATGGGAAGCCCACCCCAAAGCCATACCAGAAGATATGGGCCAAGATAGCAGCGGTGGTCTCGTCGGTGACCAATGAGGAGTGTGAGAGCAACCAATGCCGCAAACAATGGAACTACCTTGTGGGATCCGCAAGAGTAAGTATTACATTGATTTACATGTACTTATGTATTTATATCATTTAATTTGTAACAGTCATGAGTGACTATCAGCAGATGTGAGGTCTTGCACTTTTACCGGGAATGTTTTACTCATGGTGGCGTGGGGCAGGAGTCGGCGGACGATTCTAGTACATCTGGTGCTGATGAGCTCCGATTCTCACCCGTCAATCCGCTGGGTCTGTTCTCGACAGATGAGAGCGTGGATTTTGAGGAACCTGCATTGCCACGCTCCAGAAGCCATTACACCCCAAGGCCATCTCGTGGTCATCCGGTCATTCCTGCCTCCACTCTGGAGGTACTGGCCCCAAGCACCTTGCCACAGGGCACCCCATTTGTCCCCAGGATGGCGCCGACCCTGTGGAGGTCCCAGGGATGCGGCAGGTCTGTTGCATGAGGCCACATGACAGCGGAGAGATGGTACAGTTGTCCAGGAGGACTGTAGACATTGGTGACCAGCTCATCAAAGCATTGGGGGGCATATCCCGACAGCTGGCCACCATGACCAAGTACATTCCGTGGATGGCCAGGAACACTGCTGCCACAGGCCTCCCAGTGGTCCCCGAGCGCGGCACTCCACCCCTAGATTCCGCACCACCACTGCGAACGACAGATGAGAGCAAGGACCAAGATCCTGCTTCTGCATCAGAAAATGTTGCCCCCTCGGCACATCCCGCTCCCGTACCCGTGCAACCACCGCATCTGCCTTCATCCCTCCCAATGAGGCACCGCCTGAGGAGCTCCTCGGCCAGGTGCCGTGGAGCGAGGAGGGGAAGATGTAGAGGTGGGGAGAAGAAGGAGAGCGGGGAAGGAAAATGAGGTGCATGTGCGCAGGTGATGGCTGTGTTATATCTCCATCTGGGTGTATGCAATTTGTTGCAATATATGGGGGCTGGGGACCACGCTCCTGCTTTGCCTTTGTATTCTGTGTTGCTGGACATGTTGAACATGTGATTGATATCAATGGTGGAAAAAGTGGGGTGTGGGCAGGGGTTGGATGTTATTGCCTGTAATACTTATGATTTCAGACCAATGTTGGTGTAAAATTTTTGTTATTGAACATAACCTTATTGTGCACTGTCTAAGTTAGCTGCACCATTACACACTGTTGATTCCTTAAAATGAAAGGGTTAAGTACAACTTAACATCAATCAACATAAACTTTAACTGGCACCAAGGTGATGGGCACTATTGATGTCTGAGCTGCACACACATAGCATTGTCACTCACATCAGCACTCTTTCAGGCAAACCATTCAGATTTCAGCTTCTCACGTAAGAGTGGGATTTTAAAAATGCAAGCCACACCGCTGTCATTCATTCAGAACAGTTCCATTTTTTGTGGGCGTTTTTTTGGGCGAGCGATATTGGGGCAATATGTGTGTGAGGTGGAGAAAGTGACGGTGATCTCCTGGGCATTAGTTTCGTCAAATGTGCTGTTTAAGACAAAAAAAGTGGACGGACAGTATTTTTGAATTTCAGCGTTAATTCCGTGCGGAAAGTAACATTGGCCGATATAATGGGTGTTGATTTCATTCATTCTGATAATTGCGCCCCAAAAAAGACCACGAACAGTAATATTTTTTCCCAGCATTAACCACATGGGGAAGGTTTTCTAAAAATGCCCGTCAGTTTCCATTTTGTGCCAAAATGGGCGATATATGAGCATTATACATAATTTCAGCGGTAAAATGGGTGTTAAGTGGGCGTTAAGCATGCAAAAAATGTGGAGGTTCTAGCCCAAGATTCTGAAAAATTAGGAACATTCATTTTTAAATGTTGTTAATTTGGGCAAAGGGTGCCAACAGGTGCTAAATGGGTGCAGTGCTATTAAAACTAGCCTGTTGAAAGTCTGGTTTCAGCACACAAGTTTGGTCCTAATTGTTGATTCCCATAATTTGAACTTACCTGCAGGCGCTATCCAGATGTGGGCCTAGAAATTTATCTTGGACAGTGGTGCAAAACGAGCGGTATCGGATCAGCCACCCGCTTTACGCAGCGCCTGATATTCAGTTCCATTGACTGCCACTCAAGTGCTGATTAGACGTATGGGGCAGTATTATGTGGGCTCCTCACACCCACTGCCACTTAAGGTGTGGAGTGATCTGGCTGGCACACAGCGGCACATTGCAGGATAATTCAGGAACTGAGGGAGGGGGTGCACAGGTTTTCGGATGCGGCACTGGAGGTCCTAGTGGAGCAGGTCTAGAGGAGGAGGGGTATCCTCTGCCCACAGAGGGAAATGATTCCACCTTGCCCTCTTGCCCCTCTCTCCTGCAGCAGCTGGTGCTGCTCTGCCAGGCCTCATGTCCTGCTCCCATTTCTCCTGCAGACCAAGATGCCCCTGACCAAGCACTCCCTTTCTCCTGATGTATCCTCTAGGTGTCCAATAACGTGGAGTAGCTTTTTAGGTGAAGTCCTCAGAGACATTTCCGAAATAAATGTTGCTCGAGTATTGGTAATGTCGTGACAAAGTATCCCAGAAATTCTCCTGATGTGCTTCAGAGGTCCTCTTCACAGCCAACGGCAGCAATGACCATGAAATAGTGAGTATCCCTTTAAGTGGTGCTTGAAATCGACATCAACGCCGTGTTTATTCCCAAACAGCTAGGTGTTAGTTGAAGCACTAGCCACCAAAATGCCATGCAGTCTCTCTAAGCAAGCAGTTTAAGTGGCAATGAGCTGTTTAACAAGCCACTGGGCGGCCATTTCTAGTGCTGACTTCAACTTCTTTACAAAAACATAGGCTAAACTGACATTTCAGCTTAAGACTCTATGTTGGCCATCTCTTTACCTTTTTAGTACCTAAAGTATTCGGCGAAAACTGCCCCTTGTATACAGGTGGAGCGTCCGAAATCTGGAAACCTCAGGACTGAGGCCGTTCCAGATTCCGGGTACTTCCGGATTTCGGAACGCCTTTCTGACGTCCCGAATCCGGAAACACCCGAGCCGAGGTTCAGGTATTTCCGGATTTTGGGATGCCTTTTACAGATTCTGCAGTTACTGGTTCCTGCAGCTTTTGTCATTCAAATGCAGCCAATTTCAGAAACAATTTTACATAGAATGGTTCCCAAAATTTGCCAGCGGATTATAAGATCTTGATGGCTAAACAGGGAACAGAATAAATCACTCCCTCCTATTACATAATCCAGTGAATTAGTTAACAGTGAGTTTGTCATCATCACTGAGAAACATAGAAACATAGAAACATAGAAAATAGGTGCAGGAGTAGGCCATTCGGCCCTTCTAGCCTGCACCGCCATTCAATGAGTTCATGGCTGAACATTCAACTTCAGTACCCCATTCCTGCTTTCTCGCCATACCCCTTGATCCCCCTAGTAGTAAGGACCTCATCTAAATCCTTTTTGAATATATTTAGTGAATTGGCCTCAACAACTTTCTGTGGTAGAGAATTCCACAGGTTCACCACTCTCTGGGTGAAGAAGTTCCTCCGCATCTCGGTCCTAAATGGCTTACCCCTTATCCTTAGACTGTGACCTCTGGTTCTGGACTTCCCCAACATTGGGAACATTCTTCCTGCATCTAACCTGTCTAACCCCGTCAGAATTTTAAATGTTTCTATGAGGTCCCCTCTCATTCTTCTGAACTCCAGTGAATACAAGCCCAGTTGATCCAGTCTTTCTTGATAGGTCAGTCCCGCCATCCCGGGAATCAGTCTGGTGAACCTTCGCTGCACTCCCTCAATAGCAAGAATGTCCTTCCTCAGGTTAGGAGACCAAAACTGTACACAATACTCCAGGTGTGGCCTCACCAATGCCCTGTACAACTGTAGCAACACCTCCCTGCCCCTGTACTCAAATCCCCTTGCTATGAAGGCCAACATGCCATTTGCTTTCTTAACCGCCTGCTGCACCTGCATGCCAACCTTCAATGACTGATGTACCATGACACCCAGGTCTCTTTGCACCTCCCCTTTTCCTAATCTGTCACCATTCAGATAATAGTCTGTCTCTCTGTTTTTACCACCAAAGTGGATAACCTCACATTTATCCACATTATACTTCATCTGCCATGCATTTGCCCACTCACCTAACCTATCCAAGTCGCTCTGCAGCCTCACAGCATCCTCCTCGCAGCTCACACTGCCACCCAACTTAGTGTCATCCGCAAATTTGGAGATACTACATTTAATCCCCTCAGGTAAATAGAGGCGTTTTGCAGTAAAGATTTTCTTAGGCATAAACATGCTGTAATATTTATACAGGGTATTGGAAAATCACTGCGAACCTAGGAGGTCAGTGAGAATCTGCACTTTTGAGGGTTTTAATGCGCTATCGGATTATAAAAGATTGAAACTGAAGCTTTGGTAAATAAAATCAGCTAAAATCGCAATTGAAATTCTATTAGTTTTAATTAATTTCTGTACATGCTGTACAGGTATTACGTTGATGCTCTGACATGAGTAAAATATAACATTAGAAGCACAAGTAACTTTACTTGCCATCCACAAATAAAGCCAGTCCTTCGCAACACCTTTCTGTAGTCCTTTGCTGCTCTCCCTCTCTTGTGTTTTTGTTATTCCAGAGTCACCTGTATCTATTTGAAGCTGGTCTGATCCACTGTATTGTTTTGCCTTGATGAAACTGATTGGTCAGTCTACCTGTATTCTTTTCGGCAATAACCATCCACAGTAGATTTTAGGATGTTTGCAAAACAAAATTCACAAAGCAAGATTGGAATTGCATCTAAATCTTGGACCTCCAATTCCTAATTAAAAATATTTAAATCAGATATTAATACTGTAGCATGCATGTGGGAATCAATGTTCTGCATTGGTTGAACATGCTAAGCATTGAGTCTAAGATTCCTGGATGTCTTTTGGTTTTATCCCTTATTATTTTTACACCATACCTGTACATGGAATACAGGTGTCACTTACTTTTTCTTCTTGGGTGCAGCACTTTAGATTTGTTGTTACTGTACAGTATTACATTTTAGCTTTCAATTATCTGTCTAGATGCATATTTTATCCAACGCGGTCTATAATTTCTGAGCTGCCTCTTCTGATACATACCACTGTCCCTCCTAGATTGCTACCATCTTCAAATATGAAAAGAAATGTACTCAAAGCATGAAATATACTAAATAAAGGTTTTTATTTGTTAAACAGTACAGGTATGAAATATAATACAGTAAATGAAGGTTTTTATTTGGTGAACAGAGTACCTGTACAGGTACACTACAGGTATGAAACAGAATCTTCTTCTTCGGTATGACCTCGGAGT